>NW_025941113.1:0-584254 GCF_000764305.2 Hyalella azteca | reverse complement strand
AAGGCTTGATAATTAAACACAAATTTAGCAAGCTATACAGGATAATGACGTAACTATGATACAATATTACCATGAAAATGTTCTTCTTTTAAATAAAACAAGTTTCAACTTCATAACGTTCTTAGTTTTTTATTTATTAACAAATTAAAAGGGTTACTTAATTCTGAAACACCCTGTATAAGCAATGTATGCGATAAGCCGATAAATATGAATGAATTTAGTTTTATGAAAGAAAAAGCTTCCATCAACCAAATACTTGAATTCCCCGCAATAATGGCCACTGAATCTCATTGGAAAAAGTTTCTGCTGGAGAAGTAAATAGATTTTTTTTTGTTTCTCAAATCACGGAACTGTAACCATAAACTTAATTAACTCGATTTCAGCCATATAAAATCTCGATGAATATTTAAATCTTCGTTTTCTTTGTAAGCCACAACTCCGCAACCCAGATTAATATTCTGCATCAATCATATAGCTGGGGCCATGATACTGTTCTTAATATTTGTGGAATGCAATCATGTGAGTGGCTGCTATCACTATTTAACAGGTGGTTGTAATTTTCACTGGCCTGCTCACTGATAATCTCAACGGGAACGACCATAACACAATACAAACAAAGACCATCGTCATTGTCCTAATGCAGCACCAACTTTGTTCCGCCTTTGATACCAAAGGCGCCTTTGATACCAAGGACCAAATCGTGTGAAACATTCCATCAAGTAGTGAGTGTCTTTTTAGCAAGCACATTAGTTTGTCAGTATCCATGCGAACACTTGCATAAAGTTACTGCTTCGAAATTAATGTTTCTTAGGTAAACAACGCCTTTCGAGATCTTTAATTGCTCAAGTGTAATTGAAGCGGAGGGAATTGAAGGAAAGCGGAGCAGCATTATTTCATAGCAGATATATAGCAAGATCGAGCTTCTATTTAAATATTTATTGCAGGTCAATATTAGATGAGTTTAGTTACATTGGCTTACTCTAATAATAGCCTTTTAATTGAGCTTCAGTCCTCAGATGAACAAGATTCGCGCGGTTGAACAACATTCGCTCGGTTGAACTAAATTTGCTCCGTTGAACAACATTCGCTCGGTTGAACTAAATTCGCTCCGTTGAACAACATTCGCTCGGTTGAACAATCTCCGTTGAACTACATTCGCTCCGTTGAACAACATTCGCTCCGTTGAACTACATTCGCACCGTTGAACTACATTCTTTCCGTTGAACAACATTCGCTCCGTTGAACTACATTCGCTCCGTTTAATAACATTCGCTCCGTTGAACTACATTCGCACCGTTGAACTACATTCTTTCCGTTGAACGACATTCGCTCCGTTGAACTACATTCTTTCGCTTGAACAACATTCACTCCGTTGAACTACATTCTTTCCGTTGAACAACATTCGCTCCGTTGAACTACATTCGCTCCGTTGAGCTACATTCGCTCGGTTGAACAACATTCGCTCTGTTGAACTACCCAACGATTTCAGTTGTCAATTTTCAACGAAATAACTTCCATTCCCATGATATCTTATAGTAAAACAAGTACTCAACTGAACCGCAAGAAACAAATGTTGAACGATTCAATTACTTTTAGGAAGCATAGTGTCCGAATGTCTCTAAAAATTTAGAAAATTCTCCGATTATATTTACTCTAAGTGACATGAAGAATTGCATTATATATCTAATACAACGAAGAAACTAACAGTTACATTGATAGCCCAAACGAAATCTCTGTTAAGAAGTGTTTGATACCGTCTCAAACTATTAGAGTCTATCACCTCATTATCTATACCGCTATTATCCGAGGGTGTTCAGTGGCAGTTGTTTCTCTGATACCCGTGGCCGGTGACGAATAGTTGCACGCGGCTGCTGCAGACGAGAGGCCTAAAGCAAATATTGAAACAATTAATTTATTGAAAAAATCTTCAATGCTTCTAGTTTGAAGTCAGTATTTCTGCACAGTTCTAATCCTGTTTTGATTTTAGTGTCGAAACATTATTTCCTTTAGAAGAGAATAGTTCTCGTTGTAGTTTGATCTATGATATAATTACTCGGTAGATCAATGTTCAATGTTCAATGCTCACAAGGCAATGAAAAAGATCTACTTCGTGTTTCTTGAGGCCAACGATCGAGGTTCAATAAACACCGCATCAGCAGGTTAACGATGTGAAGTTTCTACTCAAAAATTATTTTGTTTCAGTGACACCACTATTTCAAAAGCATTTGTTCATCCTGCACAAACATGAGATGTCACAATGCTCCTATTACTGTAGGTTTATGTAAGTTGAGAATCTCATCCGTTAATTTCGGCCTTTGCTTTCTTTGGACAATTTTGGCTCGGTAAGTTTTTGCACGATAGCCTGAAAAAATTTCGAGCGATTTAATTGAATTGTTACACACACGGAGCACTCAGCAAGTTTTTACATTGTAAGCATTTTAGTTACATTAGAAAGTCTTGGCTCGCTTATAGCAAGACTCGCTACAAGCCTCCAGGGGCTGCTAACGACTTCTTCAAAAAAGGGCTGGTGAGGACGAGCTTGTGTAGACCTACAGAAACAATTCCTAAGCATTGAGAACATCGAGATGCAGCAAATAACTTTTTTAAGTGCTTGTTGGACATCCGGGATATTTAGTACGCTAATATATTGAGAGGTAAGTCATGTTGTGACTACATAAGCTCTAATAAAGAATTAACTTCGTTTGTAAAAACGTTTAGCAACAATACATCAAATAAACAAATGGCTAAAAGGTCAAAAATTATTATTCTGGTGAATTAAGGAAGCAGCTTCTCAAACAGAAGCGAAATCATTAGAAATAAAAGACGGTGACGTAAATTCTTCTATGCAGTAAAATTTAGGGCTTTTACTCAGGAAATTATGCGGCCTGTCGGGAAGCAAGATAGACGTTGACTTCTGAAGTTATAAATCATAATGATTTTCACTGGAGGGAATATGTGCAGCATCTTTCACTTTTTGTGGTGTTTTGATAACAGTTTTCGCACCGTAGATCCTCCTCAATTTGGGCCTACAGTTGCTTTGAGACTAAAAACTTTCGGTCACGTTACAAATGACGGCACCCGAGGTAGTGGACATAGAAGGCCAAACTGCAGCAATGACAACAGGATTGTACGAGTCTCAAGGGGTCGTCTGCTCACGAAAGTCGGGTCTGGAATTGCGCATAGGACCAAACTGACAATATTTCATGGACGCGCGACCTTGGTTTTGACGCATCATTTCTCGGTGGCCTCCATTTGTCTGGCGTCGATCATACTGTTGAGCAGAGGAGTGTATCCATGGAGTGCATCTATCCTTCAGGTGTCGTTATAAAACTAATTATTTGCATATTGTCGTTGGAACAATTTTATACTGTAAAATGAGCATTGGAGGGATTTTTCTGGAAGTGTTAAACTTCAGTTATGGTTGTAGAAAACTTAATATGTTTTAGGTGTTACCGATCACTTTATTATCATCATAAACCAACACGTCTTATAATTCAGGGAGTTGGAGCAAAATAAATTTCATTAGACCAATTTTGACTTCGAATGCAAGAAAGAATATCTGGCGATTTCACGTAGTGTTTATTTACAAATGCAAGCAGTATCAAGAACGGTAATAGTTATTATAACTTTTATAGTCTTTTCACTTCCAATAATTAACTCATTGTACTAAAATTTTAGGATAAAATAATGCCTACATTTAAATTATATTCAGATTTGTACTACTTAACATAACATAGTGATGTCGGCGCTAAAGAGTAGGCATGATGTGGCCCGTCGCCGAATCTGGAACTTTTCGTGACTTGTTCATAGAAGATCTAAAATCTTGTCATGCTCGAGACGGGAATAAAAATTCACAACAACCACTTCCATTGCCCCCAATCCAACGTAGCTTGTAATTTTTTAGCCACGTACTCTGTTTTTATTGCACGACCTCTGGAGATGTTGTAGGGCCTCACGCTGGCTTGCCCGTCCAGTGCTGCAGCCTTGTAACCTTGGCAAGCGGGGCAATTGATGGCAGCGGCGGGTAAAAGTGTTCTGAGTTGTGGGCGAGAAATGCATGGTTGCATATGCTTATTGCACCTTTATTTGCGTCTTGAGATGGGTCGGAATTTCGTGTAAACATGTAAAATATCCAACATGATTTGACTTCTGTTTTGAATGAAGGTGAATGATTTAGCTTAAAAAAAGTTGGGGTTCGAAAGAATTTTTGGGTCCAGAGATGAAGCATTCCTTTGAGATGGAATGTAAAATCTGAAAAATGAAATGAGAAACGAGTTTAAATTGCAATATCATGTGGCTATGGGAAACTCAGGCTTGAATTTACTCGAGAACCTTCAATAAAACTCGTTAGTACTGTGCACTGGAAATTCGGCATCTAATACATTTTTCATGGTCTGAATGTTTCTGCATTCACGAAAATAAGACTTAACAATGGCTACTTCTAAAAATGCTGAAAAGAATTATCTAAATTTCTCAAAACCTTTCATTATTGAAGAGGTTTCATGTTATACGCAAATTCCCATTTCATCATCTCCGCCAAGGTACGAAGTTTATGATTATTCGATGAATACGAAAGCTAATCCATTTTATTAGATCAGGCTTCTTTATAGCGGCAATGCCCAGCGAGGCTTGGTATATTGGATGAAGTTAGGCCGTTCATGAGTGTTTTATGGGCGGCCAGAGCAGACCTTAGCGACGGCATTGTTTGAACGCGAGTCGAAATTCAATAAAAACTCGGTCAATTAATGGATATTCAACTTTCAAAACCTCGTAAAGAAAATTGATGTTCGTAATTAAATAAGTTTTACTGACGTACTTAAAAAAATGAGATGATGTAATACCTGAAAACTTTTCTAATAAAAAATTTATAATGAATCTTACAGCTAAATTAATTTTATATTTTTATTCACTAAGAATCAGCACTGCACTATTCGTATTTTTGGAACCTAAACAAAAAAATTAAAATTACGTATGGAGAAGTTTCATGATTTCGGAACAGTTTTTCTGCACCGCAGTCTTTGTAGACAGACGATGGCAATTTACGTTCTCGTGTTCGTGGCAGAGCGTGCAGTGTTGGTTTATTTCTAAGACCAAGTTGCTTGTTAAAGTTGAAACTAAAAATCACAAAATATTTGCATTGAATTGCGCGCGTCGTAGTAGAATCTGTCACGTAAACCTTTTATGCTATCAGTTGATTCTTTAATATTAACATTAAAATAGTCTTTCATCTCATCCTCATGCTATAGTCTCTTTAGAGGCACGGAGAGAACACTGACCACAGGATATTATTTTATCCAGATAACCATTAATAATACTCTGAGCAAGTGCTGAGAAATACGACTTTGACATATGAGTACAAGTTTCTTTTTCAGAACCATGTTACTTGAAGAAAAGCCGTACAAAAGCATGCAACTTTTTAAGGAACGTGTATTTTATGGACAAACTGTACGAGCGCAGGCTTCTTTTTAAATACCTCTTAGCTCGCGGACCGAATTTGAAGCGATCCAGGGCAGCGGACCTCGTAGTCTCCACGGGACCTCACTTAAGCCACTAATGCTGCGCGCATGTCAACCTTTCCACCTCTCGCAGCATTGCTGGCTTGCGTGCCTTGCCCTAGGAACGAACGAGAGAGAGAGAGAGAGAGAGAGAGAGAGAGATTGGCCAAAAGCCCTCTATGATAAAGTTGTTCTCTAGGCAATACATCGGACAGATGCGAAATAATTAACGGAAACTAAGTGGCAGTGTTGGAGGAAATGAAATTCTCTTTTCTTTGTCATCGTTGTAATCAACGCCACCTTGTTAGACAATTAAATTAAGTAAAATTAATCCTCTTTGAAAGAGCGCTGTGGAAAACAATAATAGGATAAGATTTCATTCTACTAATGAAACCGATTTTAAGAGTCATGACTATCATGTTGTTCACGTAATAAATTTCACGACGTCATTGAATAACAGGACATCCTTGTAAAATTTTTTGTCTTCACAATGTCAAATAAACATTTTGTTCAATGTAACGGATTCTTTCTTCTTTTGAACTCAAATCAAGTATTGATGAAAGAAATCTTTTGTTTTGCATTCTTTTACATCAACTTTAATTCGACCAATTGAGACTCGCCACCCAGCTGCCACACCAACATCCATATTTAGCAGGGTTTTGTTGCGGGTTTTTCCCTGGCGGCGGAAGGAACAGGGACACACGCCACAACGACAAGGGCGACTGAATAAATCAGAGGGTTGAGCCTCGGTGCTGCTGAATGATTCATGTCAGAAGTATTTATACAGCCATCGCTGAAACTTGGCGTGGATGGTAGTTTAAAGCCAGTATTATAGGATTGTTCATTCTGAGAAATGAGACCTTGCCCGTATCGTAATGCACCTTTTGTCTTTAATTGTGCGGGTCGTGATGACTCAGTTTGACCCTGAAGAAGAGTGTAATAGTGTTACGTGCAGAAAGTATTTCAAGATGTACAGAATATGACCCATTCACTTCTCTGAATGTATCAATGATATCTGGTCGACTGTGCGAGTAATGGAGGTTACTAATTCCAGGATGAAGATTGGAATGAGACGTGGTATACATTAGGGGTAACTCGTCGCGAGGACAGGCAAGAAAGTATCGGAGGTTCGAAAATTTGAAAATAGGAACTACAGGCAGATAAAAACCTCAAAATGTTCTTTATCAATTTACCTCAAAATACAATAAATGAACTAATATATCCTTAGCATCGTTAATGTCGAACATGATGAGCAAGCGTAGGCTATGCTGGGATTGACTCTATCAGTCACTATCAAAAACAAAAAACGAGATGGATAGGGAAATTAACAATAACCCAAATTACAATTTTGACTGCAAAATCAGGGACTGAGATGGATAGATTGATTAAGGGGATTGAGAGTTTATTAGAAAGCTGCTCCGGTGACGTGCGATCCGGCTGCTACGCCGACCCGCCATGCTTCGCCGTCAGCATGGGCATCCATTTCGACATTACTAAGCCAATAGTATTTAATAACCATAGTTATTAAATACATAGTACAGATAACGACCATCAGTCACTCATTATTGCTTCCTCTGCTGCGATTAATAAGATAAAGTACCTGCGTTGTAAATTTAAAGGGCCGTGGCAGGTTTAGTACCAAGAAACGAGGTCACGTACCGGAAAAGTTCCGGAACGCCGGGCTTGCGGCGTTACTCCAAAGTCGGATCTGAAGGACCTCGACGTGCTAGAGGCCGGTGGCTCAGCAATGCTAAATTTTATACTTTGAATAAAATTATTTTTTTTCGTGGGTATACACTCGAAGGAGAATGAAAAAGAAATAATCTGCAGCCGATGCGTGAAAAATGGCACTATTATACATGTACTATTCATTTTTTCAGTGATTTTCAACACTCGATATCACCTCGACCTCAAAGGGCATGAGTATAAACGTATTCAAGAACGGAAAACATTGTTACACAGCGTTGTAAGTTTGGAAATTTTCAAATGGAACTCTCTCTATCTTTGCAGTTCTGTTAATTGACCAGTTATTTTGAAGCTTCAAAGTCAGTTAAGACAGTTCTAGTAAACAAAGAGTTTTACAGACCTTAATTCGGGAACAATTGAACGGTCGGTAACAGTCGTTATTTGGCCAACACTAGTGCACAAAACTAAGCGTGACAGTGGAATATTTTCAGTGCTTTCCAATGAACAATTATCCTAAGAATAAGTTCAGAGTTCATTTGAGGACGACGTTATGTGTCTAATCAAACTGCCAACATAATTTTTCAGCAAATTGAACACTAGTCGCTTCGCATTTTAAATTCTTACTTTTAGGCTCGAAAGGTTTATTCAGTGACAATTTCGTAAAACTGTTCAATAGAATAAATAAATATCAGTGCAGTTCATGTCGATGCAATGCGAATGCTATATTGCACGAAAATAACAGATTGTTATTTGTCCTGCAGATTGTCCTGCAGATATTGAATGTCCTTCAGTTTGTTTATGAATTTGAAGTATGTCTCTTATAACTCGTCTAATTTTAAAATGATTCTCACTTCCACATAAACGTCATTTGATT
The DNA here is from genome assembly GCF_000764305.2 of Hyalella azteca. Taxonomy (NCBI): domain Eukaryota; kingdom Metazoa; phylum Arthropoda; class Malacostraca; order Amphipoda; family Hyalellidae; genus Hyalella; species Hyalella azteca. The sequence continues at coordinate 576,199 of NW_025941113.1, read as the reverse complement.
GACATGGCGTGGCAAACATTCGAAAAAGTCTAGGACACCATTAAACCCTCATGCTTTGTCCATCGCCAGCGTAAGCTATAAAGCGGATTTGAAGCCTCAATCAGGAATAGAGATTCGTAGGGGAAGCCAATATGTCCGTTCGTTCGAGGGCTAAAGCGTGCATGACGACTCAGTAATGAAACAAAGCAATTAAAAAACTCTCAATAGAATTAAGGCATCGCCGCTTTGCGATGCAAATGCGCAAATTTAGCTCGTCCATATAATTGCCATTTCAAACGAGCTGTTGATGAATGGTATCCTACATTCAATACATCATAGATCAATGATATGATAATTTCAACTTCACTCTTGGCCTTTAAAAAAAAAATGTTCAGTTTCAAAGTCGCATTTTCGGTCGCGTAAGCGCAATGAATTTGGTTGGCTCTATTCCAGCTAACAAGTAAGTTCTGCATTTAAAGTAGAATTTACGCCAGTGACATGTTTGACATTGGTCTTGTGTGTTGTGTTTCAATTAAGTGACGAATTGAACTGTGCCAATCAATTTGCACGCGAGACCTTGTAATATCAACAGTCATTCATGCAGACAGTCTTGCTTGTGCGCTTGCGGCCAGTATATTACTTTCATTGGCCGTCCAAAGCAATCAAAGAAATTTGAATTTTACATTTGGGCTTTTAAATTTAAATTGAATTTTCAGTGGTAGTGAGAGGCATATTTTGAAGAATTCTGCTGACTTTTTTTACCAATTTGTTTACAACCGTTAATGAATTGGAAAGTTCATGCGAAGGAAAAATTTTGCTTACAGAAATAGATTTCAACAGATTTTGGGCAGAATCAACAGACGTGAGGTTCCTAAAAACAAGAAAATTATAGAAGTCGATTCCGTGATATTGACAAAAATAGACTGGAACGTAGATGAGAGCAAAGATTTAATTAAAAAAGAGTCTTTTTAATTGTGTTATTTCTCAAGTCATCAAAGCAAGAATTTAGAAAAGCGCGAACTAGTTTGGAAGAAACAATAATTTGCTCATGAAACATTATAAAAAGATATTAAATTTAAATGAATGTCCTAACAACCTAATATACTATATTCTTGCAAGCTCTCCTCATGTTATTGAATAATTTTCACACGCTTCAGAAAGGTGGTATAATTGAACGAAACCACAAACATGAGCCAGAATAAGAACCTCTGCCTCAGGCACCCAAAGAACTGCTAGTTAATAAAATGTCAGACCAGCTGCTGAAAAGGCCATCGGCAGGCGTGTTGAGAGTCCACGGCTCAACGAGGCAATCAAATTTCCGAGTATATAAAATGGTCTTAGAACTTATGAAGCCATCACTGATGAATCAGAACCTGCAATATTACGCGACAAACGAGAGTCTCATTTGAAGCGAGGACGATTTGCTGGAGAGCTCTTCATCGAGAGGTGATGGCGTGGTCCTTCATCGGGAGATGATGGCGTGGTCCTTCATCGAGAGATGATGGCGTGGTCCTTCATCGGGAGATGATGGCGTGGTCCTTCATCGATGGGCTGGAGTTGGAAGCGAAGACAAAAGAAAGATTCATACTGAATGAGTCAGGAATTAAACGACGAACGTCAGCTATTCAGGTGGCAGGATCAATGAAGGGAAGCGGAGCAGCATTATTTCCTCGCAGATAGAAAGACCGAGCTTCTATTTAAATTATTATTGCAAGTTTTATACATATAAAAATATTGTAGCAACATAATAATAGTTTATAGGAAAAATTTCTGTCACATTTCTGTAAAAATATAATTAGTAAATATTTGTCGATGCAGATTAATACGAATGAAGTAAAAAGGAAAGAAGCCAGAAGAACAAATGAGTTATAAATTACAAACATTGAACTTCAGGAGAGAAAGGAGTAGACTGAAGCAACAAGAATGTTATCGAATGTAACAAATGTAACAAGACAATCGGTGAGAATTTTAAGATCAAATCGAACAGCGCTAGCTCGAATTAAAGCAAAAAGATGAGAAATATTTGTAAAGAAAGGCCTTGAAAACCGATGCGAAGAAACATATTTTCTGTTAGCAGAAAATAGGAACTTGTGAAACATAAAAAATACAAAAACTTGTTCGACCTTCATTTCTATTAATGTTTAAAATCCGCCTGCGTTTTCCCTTTACGTTTAATAATACATTAAATGTTCAGTAACAAGATCGGGATTCGTGGACATCTTTTCACTTACGACCAGCAAGACATTCTTGGCGGCTCGTGCGCAGCATTTCAGCCTCCATTATAAGTCTCCCACTTTGTACACACAACACGCGGTCCCGACAAAGCCGAAAGCTCGTAAATCTGCCCACTAGTCCATTAACCTGTAAAATTGCATTTATTGTTATGGCGGCCCACTGGGCTGACTGGTGTGGCAAGACGGCTTCCTGCGCCAGTTGCGTTAACGAAACCTGCTATGCCATATGGCTTAATTTATTAGATTGTCTCTCTAACGGCGGCTAGCTGCGACATAACTGGCTATTTACAGTAGATTATTCGACCAATGACTGTCACCTTCACAGTGTATAGCTTACTTCATCAGAGATCTTTTAGTCCAAGACCGACAATGTTGCCTTGTGTGTTTCTTAGATAGATTTAGCATCCTGTAAATTGTGCTAAACATCTTCTCATTAGGCGATGGTTTGATCAGAATCACAGGGGCTAATGCATGCCTGTCCTTTCATCCTGCAGCTGAACAAGCTAAGGTGAAAATACCTCAATGCGTGAAGGTTATCTCGTTATAACATTATAAGGCACTTAAATAACATCACGCGTGTAAACTCATTCCACATGTATTACATATTCCTTCTAAAAAAAGAACACAATTTCTTTCTCAAAAAAGAAAACATTTTCCTTCTCAAAAAACTGCTGCCGAAAACGCACTGAAGAGAAATCCCACAAATTGCTTTTCTTAGCCCAGCGTCATTTCTCAGCCGCAGAAATCGTTCATCCGCACCACTGCCGAAAGCTTTTTCACCACAACTGCCTAGTCCGCCATGCTGCTCGGAATACTCAATATCGTCCCGCTTCCTGACCTACCGATTGTTTAAAATTCCGTGTGGCCTTAGGTTCCGCCACTATCGTTGAGGCAGCTTTATTTTACGAGCAGCAAGGAGAGTATGAGCCGAGAATGGGAGTTAAGCGATTAAATTATAATGTAGTTAACCTTAAAGCTGTAACCCGTCCCTCTAGACTAGAGGCTCTTAAATTTCACACCAAAAGCATGACAGCTAGAGGCTTTCGCTGAGCTTCTTTGCGTTTCGTGCAGCTTCTCTGGAATCACAATGATTTTTTTCTCTCAGTTTTTGCTATAACATTTAGCTATTCTGGGTAGTTTACTTGATGCCTTGCCTTCGTTCTGCAGTGGCTATTTTTTTGTATTCTTCCATGTCTTCCTGAAGTCTTGCCTTTTGAAAATTTTCTTGTTAGGTACTCGGAATTTTTCGTCACTTGGTGGGCGTGGCTTGATGGCAATTCTGCTGCCGAGTAATCATTTCTTTTTTGGACGATACACCAAACAATACACGAGTGTACTCATAAGCTTCTTAACTCACTCGCAAAGTTGGAGGCCAGTTCGTAATTATCATTTCAACAGCTACCATAAATTCAAATCATGGCCATAATCAATTAATTGCGGAATGCAGTTAACGGCTCGATGGTTTTCCTTCAGTTAAGCAGCAGGTGCCGAGACGCTGCAAGTTGTTGCAGCAGAAAAAGTTTTCATCCCACGCTGAATTTTTAACGGAATAAAGCGCTGAATTCGAGCGAAAATTGAAGTAAAATAATTAATGGACTCAAGGAGAAAGACTTGAAACAATCTAGAGCTTAATCAACTTTTCACAAAGTTGAAGCTGATCAAGTGCGAAACATAGCCCGAAGAGAACGCAATTAAATTTCAGCGAATCACTTTCTCTCTGACCTTTAAAATTTCTCGAATTTTCCGAAACAAATATTTTTGTTGGTTTGCAAATTTATTGGGATGCTAATATTGATGATTGATGGATAGTTGTTTCCGCGAAAGCTTCATATATTTAATAGTTAGCGTCAGTAGCGGCGTCATTAGACCTATTTTAAGGGGGCTCCAGCCCCTAAAATATTCTTAAGCCTCCGTGAATAAGTTTACGTTCAATTATTAAAATTATTATTATTTACATAAAATATACTATTCTCCAAAAAATGCGGACAAATTCCGTATAATGTAGCCTGAATATAAGTTTATATTAATAATTATACAACTGTTTTTATTAGCTTAAATATTTTTAATCTTAAAGTGCTTAACCCCCCTTCGTCCTCAAAAACAAGTGAGGCTCCTGCTAGGAGCCTCAAAAACCTTGTTACAAAACAACATGTATTTTTTGCAATTTATTTTTCTTCTTCCATCGAAAATGATCAATGACGAATAATGGGAATTAGAGATGAATAATGGTCTCCAATATAAATATTATTTCCAAAATTTCGGCAAGATAATTCAATTAAATTATTACAGCCAACGACTTGAGGTCAGTACTGCAGCTACCCGGAGCAAACCGATGAGAAAACATGGGAACGAATTTTGTCTCGGCTAAAATATCGGTTCATCGAACTTTTAAGAACAATTGCAGCAGCAACTCATTGAAATGAGAATTTGGCGTGTACACGATAAATTTACTTGAAATACTTGATTTACTGGAATTTACTTGAAGCTCTTTTAAATTGATCTATTCAAGAAATCGTTTAAAATCACAAACCAGCCAGCAACAATTTTAGATAAAATGATGAAAAAATAAATAAGGTGATAACTAGTTATTTTAGCTCATTTTATTCATACTTGGACTTACGAGAAGAGAAGAAGAACAGCTTCAGACTTTGGCACACACAGGGAGAGGAATAAAAGCTTTAGACTCTGTTTGAAAATTCAACCTCGAATTTGCCAACGTAGGCACAGCGTTTCTGCCAGTTAATCACTCGACGGCTCTTCATTCGCCTCGTACATGCAGCCGCGCTCTCAGCTGCTCCTGGGAAGCTCGGCCGCGTCCAACTCAGCTCCAGTGATGGCCACGACAACTTGAGTTAATTGCGTGCCAGACGTAGGAGTCCTCAAGTTGATGGCAGCACAAATATCATCCAATCCAAGTGTATGGCAAACTATTCGAAATAACAGGATGTAAATCGCTATTTAGCCTTTTAAGTCCTTCAAGGTTGAATGGACGACCCAATCTTCCCGAATATTCAGAACAAAATTCAAAGGACCCGGAAGCGTCAAGGAGCTCTGGCAGATATTATTTGGCTTTCGATCAGTGTTCGCTTGACAGCGGGCAAATTTGAAAAGCTCCTGTGGAGTTGAAGAAAAAAGTTAATGATTACAAACGCGAGCCAATGTACTTCTGAAGGAAAAGAAACTAAATGCTTCGGCGCGGAATTAAAGCGAGCGTCGCCAGAACGGCTAAATTCACCTAAAAAATACGTCAATTTGAGTTTGCAATATATTCAGCAAGATTTTTTTGATTGTGTAAATACTCCACTTTAACAAAACAACATTTAAAAAATGAAAATCCGACAAAATTTACTTAGTACTTAGATTCACAGTATTAACAACACACAAATTACAAAATTAGGTAAGTGTTATATTTAATTTTAATCCACTAAATTTAATTTGATATACGTTGGATGATTTACTGTGACGGAATTTATGTTTATCATTGTTATTGGGAGTAGCAACCGTCAGCAATTCTTTACGAAGAGCAGCAAAGACAGGCTCGAAGAAATAGCTGCGAGTTTTTAAACTCCGTCTGTCAATCACTGTTACCCGCCAATCACAGAGAAGAAATCGGTTACTACGTGCACTTGAGTGAGTTTTGATACCACGGTCACTGGGAAGCCAATGTACTTTACCCCGTGACGAGTTGCTTACAATTAATTAAGTCTTTAGATGATATGCTCGGCCGGTAAATTGTTAAACATGAATGCCATAATTTTTAAAGAAGGGCAACGGATTTCACATGATATCACACAATTAAAAAAAAGTTTTGAGTACAAAATATTCTCTGTATTTATTAGACAGAATTTAAAGCGCTTTCAACACTAGCTTACCATAAATGACGGCTGTGTGGCGCAACTATTCACTTCTCACCGCAGCCGCAAGAAGCCAAAGTTGGCGATGTTTACATCTGATCGTTCGAACAAAACGTTAAATGTCAGATTAAAGTAGGACACGGAAAAACTTATCATACCAGTATTTATATGTATATTTATATGTACCTTCATAACTCATTTTTACAATCAACTCCCGATGAATGTATGCACAGGCTGTACGGCCAGGTACTCTACAGAGATGTAGTAAAGATTTCAGTCTAATTTTTACTGGCCAATCGAAAGCTCACCAAAAGCTTGCATGTTGCCATCAAAGCACGAAGCCTTGTGGAAAAGTTACTACTTCAGAATTAAAACCGAGGAAAAGTGCTCATAACTTTTTCGATAACATAGGACTCATTTTAAGTTCGAACCACTTCAGAAAATAGGGCAAGCAAACGAAAATGAGAAAAAGCGAAGATTTTTCAGTTAAATCAACACCCCTGGCAATTTAGCGGAGGATCGATGGTCGAGGCTGCAGTGATCACTGTTCGCTCTTTTGCCGGCTCAATTCCTACGGATTTTTGCAGAGATTCTCCGTAATTCCCGCTCTGTGGAATCAGGCACGCAGTCGGGAAATTAGCCTCAGGCGAGAGGTAATGAGACTTCGGCGATGGCTCATTATATGTCGCACTTACACGAGGAAATTGAAGGCTAGACTTCGAGTATGGATAGTATTACTATGTAGTATAGTCTAATTTAACAAATATATTATAGCTTTGAAGGCCGCTTCTGGGATGCGCCTTCAATCTCGGGGTTATGAATGTTTATGTAATTAATCAGAATTAGCATAATATGAATATTAATTTCTTAACTTATCAAAATTTCAGTGAACCTAACCCAATTCCATTTTCTTGTCTTGCTTTCCGCATTTGAACATTGCTTTATGTCATCGATAGAGAGATACGCAGCTACGATGCATACCAGACTTACGGGCGTTTGAGTGAACTCAATGTAAACAAATCGTCAACTGAACCCACAGGATTTGAACGCAAGTGTTTCGGTTAAGATTAATGCTTAAAAAGCGTCCATACGTTAAGGTGTAAGCCTAAGACACTGCGGCCTCTCACTGCAGCTCATCTGCTAGTCGATGAGTCTCATCGACGGATGCTTTTGATCTCATTTATGACTCGGCGGATTAATGAAGTAGCTACCTGAGACCGGCGAGATATCGCCTGCCGGAGCGTGCAGGCAATCAGAACACTTCAGATGCTGGTAGTGCGCAAGCACGACTGATCCCATCGATTAGAAAAGTTGTGTGAGGTATGGAAATTATGGCCAGAATGACGATATTCACGAGGTAATCAAGAAACCTTCAAGAGGTCTTTAAGATGTCTTACGGCGTGGAGGTCCTAAGGAGGAAACGCACATGTGAAGCGAACTGAAGAGGGAAATTTTAAGTCTTTTAATTTATTACGACACTAAAATAAATCGACTTTTGATAGATACAACACCATTTTTGCACAATAACATAAAATCATTTCATTTTAATGCTCCAAATCAAATATTTGATCAAGACCACCAACATCACGGCAAATTCCACGCAGAATTACAACATAACTTATCTGACACTAAGTTCAAAACTTTGATGCAACCTACCGACAAACGCTGCCTCGCTTGCCAACGCCAGGGCATCAATGCCCAGTCGCTGGCAGAGTTACTGGTAATCGTGGCCGGACTATTGCAGGAACTGCTGGTGCAGGAACTGCTCGTGCAGGAACTGCTGGTGCAGGAACTGCTCGTGCAGGAACTGCTCGTGCAGGAACTGCTGGTGCAGGAACTGCTCGTGCAGGTTCATTTACTCTGATTTAAGTGCCCCGAGATCAACGGAATAAGCTAAGCTATGCTGCAGTGGCCGCCATTGAGGATCATATGACGCTGATATCTTCCTTATAATTGCCGTTGGAGTTTGCAGTGAAGCCTCGGTATTTGTAATGTCTCTGTTGAGGAATATTCATGTCTGTTTATATCTGAAGTGATACATGAACCTATAACTGCATTGATGAACTTAATTAACCCTGATTAAGTTCAAAATCTTTACCTTTATATTATTCAAAGTTTGCTGTTGCCCGTAAGATGCTCTATTCGATCGTTTCTATGGAGTTCTCCATTCACTCGATACTTCTGAGTAGGTTCAATCTGAATTGGTTTTAACTAGATTTCTTATCGAGAATAAATTCAATATGCAAGCTTCCTAGAAAACGGAACATTGTATCAATGAATTATTCAACGAAAGACTGTGCCAATATTATGCTAATATCATCACATTAAAATTTTCAACGATAAAAAACGTGATGTGACTGTATGTGTATGAATTGACATAATTTTTATGAAGCCGACCACTTCAGGCTCCTTTGGTCACCTCATGAGATGTAATTAAACAGCTTGGCTCACCAAGGATCTCACGCATATTTCCGGATTCGATGCATGGAGATAATAGTGAAAAATAATGTTATCTATATATATTATTTATCTATATATATATAATACGTATGTGGCGCAAAAAATACGTAAATTAAGCAAAATTTATTAGCGTCATTTATACTAAGTTAAAATAAAATTATTGATATTCAAGCTGCAGTATAAATTATGTGTGAAATTAAAATGAAAATAATTAATCCTCTTCTGCAGGATTAATTTTGGTCCAGTTGAATAGATATTATTGATACTTCAGAGGCAGGACAAAGTTTGAAGTATAAATTCAAGTTGTTAAGCTAACAATTAAAAGCACCAATATATGGTCGGACGGGAAAAATATTAGATTTTGAATGAAAGAATCTATAGCTTATTTATTAGGTTATATGGGACATTATTTGAAAGCGAAATTCCAATGCACGTGACAGGCAGTTGGGTCTGGCATGCAGTGCTCGTTAAAGCAGATCAGATATATTTCATGTGATAGGAGATTGTGACACAACTAAAATTAATAGAGTTTGAAACTTGGGCCATGACTATCCATCATTAAAAAATTTGAGCTCCTCGTCATAAAATGGACTCAGTTTTTGAAGAGATCTCCGTGTATTTTCACACTACACTCATACGTGTTGACTCGATCTATTTATAAGACTGCGATATAAATTGTGGAACTCAAAATATTATTGCGGTTCAGAGACTTAATCAAATCAGGCTCTCTGGATATCTTCATATAAATATTTGATCATTTTATTACAAGTTTTTCGGGATTTCTGGCCCCTGTTGACGATCAAATCTCCATTCACGTGAGGCTAGATTTTTCTTTCCATATGTTCAAATGATATTTCGGTATTTGTGGTAACTTATACAATTTAATTTTTATTTTAAAAATTTAGATTTCGACTTCGCGTTTCTTAATGGAATTTGTGGACATCATAATCTCATTTCTCTTCGTCCCGAGCCTAGTTTTGGAGCACAAGAAACTTGGGGGAAGTTTTTAGTTGGGTTGCAGGACTCGATATGAACAAAGTTCCCGGAAGACTCAACTGGACGGCAGATCAGACTGAAAAATTGAAGTAAAAAACAAAGTTAACCTAAAAAATTTGTAATTTATGTCTCTGGCGATGGTTTTTACGCGGCATAAGCATATTAAATCACTACACTAACGGCGATACAGTTGTAGTTATGGTGCAGGTCAAGTTTTATGATGCCCTTCGTTCAAATGCAAAGTACATGCATGATGTACGTATGGTTTAGCTATGATTAACACACGCGTTCTATCATTTTCATACAGGCATATACTGAAAACCTACATATAGGTATATGCTTAACTTATTACAGCAGGTCGAAATGGCTGAAGGTAACTAGCGATCGAAGGAGCGTTGGAATATCATCAAAAGATATACTGAAAGAAATTACCACTCTTTTGCGCATCTCCTTCTTCACTTGCTGCCAGGTGACGAGGAGGCGCGCTTATAATTTTATTTAGATTTGAACCGGCAGCCGTGGCAGCAACATCTCCCGTACCAGCCTGACTACCGATACCTGGCCAAATATCTTCGTGAAACCTCAGGCTCCTAATCCTTGCTAAGTCTTTATTTCTACTGTCTTATAATTTTGTGTGAATGTGGAACTAGCAGGATTTACTTAATATTTATTTATTGTGTTATAACTAGGTAGGATTAAACTGAGGCTCACCATAGTTTACGTTGGGGTTAACCTCCATTGGGACGCTAAAGGTGGATTAAACTTTACTTAGATCATTTGTTCAGGGGCTAATATAGGTAGATGGAGGTTTAGGGTTTCCTTCTTCTCACCTTTTCCTGAGCATTTGAACCTATTACTGTCCTGCCTGTCCTTACTGGTGAGCCTTCCTCCTACTTTACCCTCCTCTTTGATAGAATTTCATTTCTTAGCCTGAAAGCTGTAACCACGGTTACACACTAACTCTCAATAAGATTTAGGTGTGTGCCAATTTCTTGCATTAATTGATAAATAATGATGTATTTTCAAGTTATATAACTTTCTGACGCCAGTTTTACGATGCGACTATTCTAACAATTCTCTCTTGTACAGTATAAAGTACACCCACGCCCATTGCTTTGTCTGCCGCCGGTCCAGTCGATTTCGTTCTTTTTGACGCGAGAAGTTACTTGAAGGAAGACTTGGGTTTCGCCTCCTGTTCAATTCCTACCAACCAAAACTTAATCTCGCACTTGGACTACCTCGTTACTAACGAAGATTGATAAAGAATGAAAACTAAAACGAAACCTTGAATAAACTTTGCGTAGCTTAATTAAAATCTTTACTTGACCTATTGTGTGGGAAACTAAAATTTCTTACAATACAGTTCAATTTTGTCCAGCTTCTTCATGTATGTACCTGGATTTGTAGAGTAATTTGAATTTTACTTCACCTATTCTAAAATTGCATTGGACGTCTCCTTGATGGCATGTTGGGGTCAAGTACAATATCGAACCCTGTATAATATGCAGGGTTCGATATTGTACTTGTATATTATTGTATATATTGTATATATATCGAACCCTGCAAGTACAAAAAGAGATGCTAGTGCAAATGATACTGAATGATTAAGATGGTGGACGAGCTGGAAGAGGCTCTCACTATTGTCAACTTTAATACTTCAGAGATAATAACTACAGAAATCTTATAATCATCGTGTCAGGTAAGAATATCGTTTATTGTATTGACGGGCAATGTACGACCATTCCTAAGTATTCAGGAAAGACATGAACTGTCTTAACTGCATGGAACTTGCACAGACCATTTAGGCTGAATTGTTTTCATCAGGTCATTGGTCATAAATATTTTCGATGAGGATTTTCCTAGTGAAATGTGTGTTGTCCCAATTAGTGGAAACATAGAGTAAAATAAAACTTTTGGTGGGACAAAAAGGAAAAGCATCACGCGTCATGAATAACAATGTGCAAAATCATCCTTCAATGTAACTTGAGTCATATACTATTAAGATAATTTCTGTTCTCTTTTATGAATGAAAAAAATGTTGTTTAAGTAGCATTCTTTAAATAGCACTGCAGAGTTAAATTTGAAAAGTTCCCTACTAATGAGACACGCTCTGCTTTCTAATACGAGAATTAAGCCAGCTTAGCCGCGCACTTCAGTACCTTCTGAAGTTCAACCTGTCTCATTGCTGCGCTAAACCCTTTATTAAAGAATTTTATTCAGAAATTATTTACGAGAAACATGCCGTGCACTGATTATCATTACCTAAGGTCTCATTCATGAATAAAATATTCAATAAGCAGCATCGGAATTCGCACCAGAACCGTATTGCAGAGGCAGCGTGTTTACGTTTGAGCTCAATGCGGCTGAGCTTGCGGAGCTGTTGTCATGGCAACCGTTACACCGTAGTAAGAGTGAAGAATGCGAATGGGGAATTAAAGCGAGATGGAGAGAGATGTAATGAAGCAAGTTTCAGATATCAATGATCATAAAGATCGAGATAGTTTAAGCATACAATTTAGTTTCAAGTAAACTACTTTCTACCGTGCGAGAATCTGCATGATGGAAGTGGTGCACGGTAGGTGGTGTGGTGATAATTGACTGGGTGTGGCTGAAAGATCACCATATATCAATTTAGTTCGATTTTAAATACTAAACATGCGAACCTAAAACATTATAGATTATGTATTCATTGTATTAGGCCGAAAAACTGCATTAATTTTAAAGAAACTTGTGCTCGCTTATAAATAATGAAATTTACAAATAATTAAAAATAATAAACTATTATAACCCACCCCAAATGCAACATTATACAATTTTAATACTACGAATGATCAGAGTACCTGTGACATTATTGTCCGATGGCAATTTTTCTCATTGTATGGGCCATCCTGAACCAGATTGCATCCGCACGTTTTGTTTAAAATTACCCATTATTTTTCTGAGTGCACAGCATGATAAAAAGCATGTTTAATAAAGACACACTACGAGGTTTTCACACTCAAACTTGCGTCTCTATAACACTGAATTGAGTATCAAAACTTGGAATATTCTTATTCTGATTTTAGTAGACTTTTACTTTCATTATTCATAAATACCGACAATGCACTCTATATCGTTCACTGATGACTGGCAGATAAGGAACAATGGTGCTAGATGCACTTAATGACTTATGTCAATGTTATTGTATTAAATTTTAATCATTCAGCTCACGTTCAGTCCGTTCTGAATCAAAAACTAGGGTTTGATTTTATGAACGCGGAAATGGTCGTCGATAAATCTCTTTATTTTTAGTTCTGAACATCGATGTGTCAAATTTAACGCAAATATTTGTCCATATTTTACTGAAATAACATGCAGAAAAATTCGGCCAACCGTTAGTTGAAGCGTCAATAAAAAAGTACCACTCTTGTGACTTACAAATCGACTGGGAAAGGTAAACATTTTGCAGGAAATATTTCAGTGACGAATCGAGCTGCTGACAATTTGAAATAAAAAATGTTGCTCAGCACATATATACATGGTTGAATTAATACATTAATTCAACCATGACAAATAAATACCTGGGCATATACTTTAAAAAAAAAGTTAAGAGATCGTAAGTTCATCAGCTACTCATTGACGGCCTTTCAAGCAAAATCCACAAATCATAGACAAGAAAATAGTGCGTAAGTACTTATATATATACGTTCACTTAGCGAGTTTTGAAAGTATGGCCCCCTTAGAAACGAATACGTACGAGGTCTGGTGTTCCGCCATGATTACACTTTTAATAAAATTAAAATCCACAGGAGAAGAACTATTGATCTCTAACAACCATCAGAGTCAGGTGCACAATAATCAACGCAGTATTATTAATTAACAACTTGATCATAATAATATTACTCAACTTTATTGCAACAGCATGCAGCTGCATAATCATACTCCCAATATCACTGTAAAACTCACGATCGCAAAAACAATGAAAGGAAAAAATATAACTCAGTACTCACTGCAGTGAGTGACAGAGAGCGCATTTTATCGTCGACGAAAACTTGAGGTCACGGACGGCCAGACAGATGGATGGACAGACAGACGGACGGACAGACGGACATGGTGAGCACAATAGAGCTTTTTTCATAAATGAGAAAATGCGCTAAAAAGAGTCTATAGTTACCAAGATACGATAACTAAATCATGTTTAATTTAATCACCTCACTCTAAAAATCCATCCACGGATCTCTAATTTGCGGCTAACTTGGAAATTCCATTAAAATCCGAACTTATGTGCCATTGTAATAGTTTCTTGCGGAGCTCCCGCCGCAGTTTCTTCTCCTGAGACGAGACGAGTTTCCGGAGCGTCGGAAGGCGGGAGAGATTGGCGGCCTGTATTGCGGGATTGCCGGCTGTCTGGGAGACGAATGGATCCGGCACTGTGGCTTCATACCTTTTATTTTAAGAAATGCTTTAATTTCTCGCGTCTGATTGATGATGCATTGCTGTGATGGACGTAAGGAGTGCTTGTTTCCTCAATTTCCAATGTCTGATTGGTGGTGGATTGCTGTGATTGACATAAGTAGCGCATGTTGCCTTAATTAATTGTTGTTGCCTTGATTGCCATCGTCTGATTGGTGGCGTACCGCTCTGATGGACATAAGTGGTAGCCATTTAGTTAGTACGATTTTTACTGGTGTAGAACAAAACCGACTCTTCGTTTGTTAACTTTTTTATTCTGGATAGGTAACGGTCAAATTGATCGCCTCAGGCTTGAATCTAAAAAGAGTTCAGCAAACTGCATTCAAGCAACACAAAATAGCCGTTGCAGCTCCATTGTGCTGAAGGGTTTTCAAGTGGAGGACGTATTTTCGTGTTATTTTCTCGTTGGAGGAGGAGAGGCAAAAATTATTTAAGGCATTGTTTATTTTATAAATCTAGTAGAGTTTCATAAATTGCAAATTTAAATACTTTTACTATTAACCTATTTATTTGAAAGATTTTCGAATTCAATTTGAGGAATTTAAAAAAGTATAATAAAAGTTGGGAGAAAGAATTAATTTTGTTTCATAATAGTGTTAAGTTTTTTAGGGTTAAACCTCTTGTGTGCTTGCAGTCTTGAATATATTCTGAATATTGCTGAATATTCTCCGATATTCACACATAAGTTCGAACTAGAACGACTGTTGCGTTCTTCTTTTTCGCTGATTCACTGCGTTACTATAGTTTTAATCCGTAAGTCTGAATCGTTTCATTATTTACAGATTGAGTGAGCTCGAGCCGAAAACAATTGATCAAAAATACCTATATCGATCAGCGATTCATGGTTGAGTGTAAATGTTATTTTATTGCTACTGCGAGATCTGAAACCCAGGGCTGTAAAAACAGCTACCAATTTAACTAACTAATTTCGTTAGTAAAATAAAACCTAAAAGGAGCTACCAATTTAACTAAACAAACTGCCAATTTAACTAACTGTGCTCTAATTCACAGATTATTAAGCACGAGTGCATTTTTTAATTAATGAAGTTAATCGACAACAACAATTCCAGAGTGCCAGTCCACTATATCGGTTGTTATCAACTTTGTTTACATTCTCCCTTAGAGCCCAACGGAGCTCGGCAGACTGCATGTGTGCTTCTGCAAATTGTTATTAAATTTTAAAGTGCTTAAAACTCTATCAATTAGCGGGCATATGCTGTAGCTCCGTTACTGCGGTCAATTGTTATGTCGAGAAATTTCTCTGCTGTCATCAACGGACAAGTTGCGGCGAGGAGTAATGCGTATCGAGTTACCACAGGAAATAATTGAATTTTGAAGAATTGCAAATATGTTTGAAAGTATATAATTATTACGTTTAATATTATAAACTAAGCACACTCGAGGTAACATATATGGTAAGCGTAACTAACAGTAACGAAAACCATGATGCTGATTGCACTCTCAGAGTCAGGTGAAGCTGACATATCACGACGAGGCCAAACTCTCATTCAGTACACGACAGACACAGCCGGCCGCTAAACTGCTCTGTTATCCATGCAAATGAAGATCCAAAGCTTGAGTGTAGCGCTGTCTTTAGCTGTCGTAGTTCTTCATAGCATCTCGTGTTGGATTAAAACTTGTGCGCTGCACTTTAGATGTTCATCAATTTGTCGGTTAACGAGGCCCGTAATGGGACATTGAGTGTTGCTTGAACTGGATGTTATTGCTAGGTCGTTTTGTTGCGGCCGCTCCGTGGCACGTCACTCCCAGAGTCTGTTTGTGTGGCGTGGACAACAATAATTGCGGGGATAAAAGTGACGGGAGTGCAGCAAACGAGCTATCGAGCTCGTCTTGCCAACAAAGAGAATATGGAAGCAAGCGCACCAAATAAGCTGGCACAATGAAACGATCAATGTTGCCCTCAAGGTTAAGGTGTGGAAAATTCATTGATGAAAATAATTCACTGATGAGTAAAATAATTATTGTCAGACGACTCAAGATAATGTGTAAAGGAGATATAACGGTTGTGTTGATGATGGCTGAAATTGTAATGCAAATTAAAATAAATTATAAAATTAATAAATTGGCGTATAAATTGGGTGAGAAAGTAATGCAACTCAGCACACGTACTAAAATGTCAACAATTACGATCTATGATATTAATATATTATTCGACCTTGCTATTAGAAAATTCATTGCACTAAGTTCGGTCAATTTAATACCGATAACGAAAGCTTAATTGTGCATTATAAATTTTGAAATCAAAATTTAAAAATATGTAAATGTAAATTCTCAATTTATTCACTGACTAGTAGTATCCAGTAATATTTTACTAACATTCATTTTCTATACTACTCAAACAAAGTTTTTGAAAGTAAAGAATGCAATCTTTAAATAAAGTTTCTCCCTCGGCTGCTCAGCGATCTCCATTCCAACCCAAATTAGCCGGTAGATTTCAAAATAGTGAGATATACGAGTGCATGGTATTGTGGAGTCCCAAGCAGATCCCACGCGATTATCTCATATTTTGAGAGCGGTAAGTAATTTTTACCATCAAGCTCGTCAATGATTACGTCGGTCTGAGTTGTGAAGTCTCATTTGTCATCGACTGGCCTGTAAATATTTTCATCCAAGCACGCTACGCTACAAGGGCTCATCATAAATTGATGTTAAAATTACCTTCATAATTTTTCATCCTTCGCTATAGTTTCCTACGCTATTTTCCACTCGCTGTTAATAAGTGAAGGTGATAAGAGTTTAGTCCACCAGCAAATCTCTTTGATACAATAAAACATGCGATTATTTTTCTAGCAATAAATGAGGTGCTATTCAGCGTTGACATCATATCGGTGCTTTCATGTCTAAAGCGTCTAATCAGAAATCCTTGGCCATTGTTTTCCAAGCCATCAGATTTTCACTGGAAAATGGAGCGCAACTCAACAGAACAATGCATCAAAAAATAGTGGAATTTCACTTTCCGTTCAAAGGTTTGGTCGATGACTTGCTGGGAAATTTTCACGATTATTGCTGCTATAAACAGGAAGATCTAGAACTGCACACAGAAGCCGGGATTACAACTTGAAGAATAACAGATCGACTAAATAGCGGCGAAGTGCTCTCGTCGAGTGAAGCTGACTGGCTCACATTTAAGCTGGAGAAGCTTTTTTACAAATATATTTCGATATATTATTTGAATTACATTACAATTTAAATTAAAAGGATTCTAGGACTCAATCGACCGACTGCTAAAAACAGCTACGCTGTGAAAATATATTTCTGCCGCTAGAAGATATGAAGGACGGGCAAAGTTTTTGGACATTAATGATTAGCTTTTTCGACTCATCTGTCGTCTTATTTCCAGCAATGCTGGGCTTCATGGAAACGCGAAAGAAATCACGAACGGCATAAATCGCTCATTAGAGTCATTACTTTTATGAGAATGTTATACCAAATTTTTAGGAATAGTAATGGAGAAATAATTTGTGATGGAAAAGGGAAGGGTATAGACTCGAAATCCAGTTATATGAATGATGCGAATATGGACATAATTAATGTAATATTTGATAATTTTCATAAGTATCTGGGAGAAATTATCAAGACCTTCGTTCGACGCCGATTAACTTTACGATATTGTCAAGCATCCCCAGCCGCCATGATAGCTACGTCGATTGGCCTGATTTTTTCTCACGCAGCTCACGAAGGCTGACTGCTTGCGTAGTTGTGCACCACATGCCGCATGTCATACATTAATTATTGCTTTAGTAACACTCGAAGCAAGGAGTGTACACTATTTGACTGATGTCGTACATCAATTGCTCTGGCAAACTAGAAGGAAAGAGTGTGCACCACATGCCTGACGTCACTCATCAATTGAAGTAAAACATATTCAGACATCATCAACATTGAACAAAAGCAATCAAGGCTCGAAGATGGTACGTTGATTGATTTTTCCGCGATTGAATGTGTATTGAAGTTTGCATGCCGCACTCAAATCTCCGTACATCTTCCGTTCAGCTCGTGTATATTTCATCGATATTCATGCATCATTCATGAATTTTAGCTTCATATTCAAGATCCTCCTATTGACATGCAAACGCATGCAAATCATATTAAACGAAGAGAAGCCAAGCGCTCCAGCTTTGCTGTTATTAGCAAATATTAGAGACCGGCCTGATTTGCTGTTGAAATTGCGCCGGCGCCGGTGATATATTGCAGGATTTTTGTTGGCAATCCTTGTTTGCTGAGACCAGCTCATCAGCGCTGTCGTTCTCTTTGACTTTTAGTTATTTCGCGTGCTACACGTATGAGACAGTGTGTACTGAAGTCAGAGAATATATTGTAAAATAATGCTTTTCGGCAGCAAACAATGTGATCGCAATCGATGTTAGGAGCAAAAATATAGATTAATGCTTTAGGATTCATATGCGAAAACATTTAAATTGAGGTAAACCGAAATAATTCCTAATATTATGCGTAGAATTTCATTAATTCTATTCAATAATACGGTACATTATTATAATTGTACCGTTTCTCTTCCAACAATCCTGTATGTACGAGGGAGCACAGGCTTGCTGACACGATCTTCTGATGTTCCTCATTAGTTTATTCTTGCCACACGAAGCGGTAAGCGCGTTGTATTTATGGCAGCATTTTCTCATGAGTTATCGAGCGCTGCCATCCATCTATACGATGGTTACTACGACAACAATATTATGTTATTTTGGCAGCATTTTCCGAGTGCCAAACTTCTCCCTCGACTTGAGATTTTACGAAGAGAATTGGCTGTTATGTGAACTTCAGAGTAATGTGTGAATCTTGGATGAGTGCACTATTCGTTGCCAGGAGTCAACGGCTTGTTTGTGAATTAAAGTGTTCGTATTTATTTAACTAAAGTTTATGTCTTCGATGAATTCAGTAACTTTCGTTCAGAAATATAGGGTAAGTTGGAGCAGCGAAAAGTTCTTTTTACCCTTAAAAGGATATAGTATACGTCTATACGACTTAAAATGGTGCAGAAATGCTTCCAAATTTTGCACGAACAATATTACTGCACAGAGAAAAGATAATCAGGTGCTGTGCAAATGTTAAATCTTTAAATCAATCCAGAGTTTTGAAATACTGTATACAATAATTATTAATCTTTTGGTAGAGAGCAGCTTGGGAGGTGCTTTGCTAACCACAAGTCTTACACATAATTTAAAAATACGATTAATATTCGGTTCTCCGGAGGTTGAGATGATGATTAAAACATAAACCACTAAGATTAAGAGATAAGTTTGAATTTAGATTAGCGTTACTGATTTTGTTCAATAATTCCCAGGAATCAGTCACTTTTAACGGATTCGTACGGAATGCAAATCAAGTACGAATAAGTACCGATTGAAAATCAATTGAAATTGGTTGACTAGCAGTTTCCATTTGAAACGAGAATAGATCTATCTCTCACTACACTCGGTTGACTCTCACTTCACCCAGTTGACTCTCACCACACCCGGTTGACTCTCACTACACTCGGTTGACTCTCACTTCACCCAGTTGACTCTCACCACACCCGGTTGACTCTCACTTCACCCGGTTGACTCTCACTACACCCGGTTTACATACTCTAATTGTTCGCCTTTTTCAAATTATGGAACCCAGAGTGGCGAGCGGCACTTGCGGAACGTAGATCGCTTATTCCTTGCGAGAGCAATACTTTACAAACATTGATTATATACTTGACAACGCCGGTCTGACATATTTCTTTTTGACTAATAATACTAAAAATATCGGGGTGATATTGCTAGCCTTTATTCCATGCCTCTAATGTTCTTTTCTTCAAATAGATGATGCAGATGAATGATAGATGCAATGTGCCGAAAATGCAAGTAATCTTTGGAAGAAATTATTAATTACCTAATAGCCATGCAACATGATTATGGTCGATGATTGAGGGTAATCTGTGAACCGACATTGCCTCATATATTTTTGTAAGAATATCGGAGATTTTTTAGTAATGGCCAAATACTTCAACAGTCTGTGTAGTTTATGAAGTATATAATTTTTTGGAGCTCGATAGATTATTTTGGTGGGATTATTCCACGATGGAATATCAGTGGAAAAACCTTCACATCTTGCATTACTGATGAACATCAGATGGGGGAAATATCTTTGTCGTTTGAATGACTACAACTTCTTAAATTTTTTAAAGAAATTGATAAGGACATTATCTGTGGCATATTCTTCAATGTTTTTAGTATGCTAGAGGTGGGCGGATAAATGGAGAAACTTAGACTTCAGATGTAATTTCCTGGGTCAGATATTAGAGCGCTCAACTTAAGTCGTAACGACATTAGTTAGACTTCCTCAAGTGGAGGAGTTTTACGTGATCGTGTTTGCTAAAGTTAACTTAATTTCAACTCGTAGCAGGTTAAAGGACGGTAACTCAACGAATCATGGTTACATTTAACATACCAGTTATATAATCGGTACTCAAACGACAAATCCATCCGTTGAACCCGTAATGATATTATTGACATATATCTTTCATATGATCCACTTGACTTTCACGGTCTTTTATTCTAACTGATTAATTAATGATTTCATTTTTAGCGCAGCTTAAGCAAAAATATCATTTTGGTGAGAGCGTTAATTATTTCACTTACTTGCGATACTGCAGAAATGTTTACTGTGGGTGAATTTTTTGCCATGAGCGGCCATGTTGACCGCTCTGACGTGATCACGAAGATTAGCTTAGACGATTGTCGCTTACTGCCTTTTTTAGTACTACAAAATGGTTGAACTGTGCATGCCATAAAGGACAAGGATTTTAGTCTATCCATGTTGCATCTTACTATTACAGCGCACTGCTAGCTTGTAAAACTTACAGGAAGCCCAACCATGGGGCACCTTGCTATTGGCATGTGGCATTGCTTGCCTGTAAAACCTCCAGCAAACCCAATAACAAAGTCACACTTCTTGTGATTTGGAACTCCGTGTAGGAATGGAAACCCTCCCAAATTGGAACTGGGTACGCTGCCTCCAACACATGGGAGGGGGCAGGTCGCACCACATGTAAGAGGGGGTTAATCTCCCCAACATATGAGGGAGACTGGTCAGATCTGCAGGATCAAGGTCGTCTTTAACAAGGCACCCAAGGAGATCAGGAGGAAACCATGCGCCTCGATAGGAGGAAGGTTAGAACTGGTCATTGGCTTCAAGGGTGGATTCATGAAACAATTGAATTGGATCAGTCGTTGAACGCAGATAGCGAAACAAAACAAGAGAGTAGAACGCGGTAAAATTCATAAAAGGTCTGAACTTGTTTGAGCACAAGAACCGTTTTTTTTGGTCGTGAGGAAATGAGCGTACTCTTGTATGCTTACTTTGCCCCAATATTTGAAATACCCTAGCGACATTCAGGGGCATTTCGCCCCCGGCATAATCTTGTGCAATCTAAAAACGCTTGGATTACGAGATCATGAATATAGAATTAAGTCGCGAGCCATACGCAGAATATTGGAGCAGCCGCGCCGGATAAAATTCCAGCGAATTTTGCTTCAGCTACAAAATATGAAGTTAGGAAAATTAGAGTCACTTAATATACTGGTTGGTAACCTCATTGTTATGTTTGTCTTTGCTGTAAAGTTTATAAATGTCTGCAGTTATTGATAAGTTTTTCTTGATGAAAAATGAATATTATTTCAACATAATTAAAATCGCATTTTTATGCATGCAACTCATCTCTCGCCAATGAACGGTAAGTGTGCATCGTTTGATTATAGCCAGGACATCATAATTCAATAACTATTAATAAATTTGGATCTAACAACATAAAGAAAATGTTTTCAAATGAAATAAATTTAACTTTATCCTTTAATGCAGAATGAATGTGTGTAACCGAGAGAATTAGTAACTTCATTTTCGTTCAGAAGCAGTCCTGAAGGAACTGTAATTCATGCAGTGGGACATGAACATTCTTTCCAGTTTCATCTATACTGGGTATGTAATTATCAGCCTAAACCGTGTATTAAGGGAGTTTTTCAATTCTGTGGCGCAAGTTGAGTGTAAGACCATTGTTTTGATACATATTTTTTATTCTTGTCCAACCTGAACAAAATGCAACCGAAGCATGAAAGCATTACAGCGCAGGCAAATGCACAACAATTCGTTGTGGGCGGTAAATGGCTGACATCAGCTCGACAACTTTGTCGCACTTAATGCATGGTAGGAAACTAATGACGCTCGCAACGTCCAGACAATTCATCACGAGTTATTATTGAGCTCACTTTGTTTTAATCCGCTTGTGAAGACTTGCATGTTGTTGTCCCAGGCGAGTTATCGTGCATGCATTGATTGGCCAACTTCCCTGCATGAATGTCCTGGACGTCTCTCAACCGACTTGCAACGGCGGCAGTATATCAAAATTTGATGAATTGCCTCCAGCCATTTGAGGCGCACAATGGCCGCCAGCGCCGTAAAAACACATCAGCTGTCCGAGTCTTCATCCCCCGAGACAAATCATGCTAATATGTCAAGCTCCGCGGTGCACTCTGATGAATTGAGCATGTAATTATGCATGCTACTGTAACGCCGACGGGCTGCCAGACGTGGCATCTGGGGCG
The DNA here is from genome assembly GCF_000764305.2 of Hyalella azteca. Taxonomy (NCBI): domain Eukaryota; kingdom Metazoa; phylum Arthropoda; class Malacostraca; order Amphipoda; family Hyalellidae; genus Hyalella; species Hyalella azteca. The sequence goes on along the minus strand of NW_025941113.1, from coordinate 553,621 downwards.
CTGCAACGCAAGGATTCTGCCACTCATGCTACCGTAACTCTGAGTGGCTGCCAGACGCATAAAAAATTGCGTGACCAGGCACGGGTTCTGCCACTCATGCGACTGGACCTCGACTAATTGATGCTACAATGACTGGCGTTCTAAAGCTGAAAAATCAAGCGCAAATGCGCTCGTCATTACGGTAAAAGGTACCTGGTAAATGTGAGAACTTGAGCTAGTGAGGCAGTTTTCCACGAGACTGTGAGAAAAATAAATGGATCGGAAAACCTTCAGAAATTAAGTAATCATATCGTTTGTAAAATTTAATTCATTCTCAAGAAAAGGATTTCGGAGACATGTTGCTTCAATCCTTTGACTGTGGCATCAGTTATGTGCAGAAGAAGGCATTTATTTATTTGCCAGGCATTATCCAGCGAACACTTCACCTCATCTTCTAGACTCTGACGATGCTCATCATCTGAGGAGAAAGTATCACGCCCCAAGTATCACTGAGAAAGATTAGGTCGCGTAAGCACGCGGCTAATGAAGTAATCAGCAAAGAGAATTTTACTTGAAAAATTATTGGTTTCTTACTTGCCTGATCTTCTGAGCTACGATCAATGATGATCTACTCACACCAACTGATGAGCGACATTCTCACAGGTACTTTGACGACGAGTCAATAATAGTTTTAAAAAAGCTCTCGTAAATACTCCCCTATAGCTTCAATAAAACATTTAAGATAAACATTATTTACGTAATTTTTTTAACGATTGTAGTGATCGTGAAACACTCTAGAAACATATTTACATTTACATGTAAATTTGAACTTGTTTTGAATTGCCAGGAAAGTTGAACTGTTTAATGAACCAATTAATGTTGGATTATTCACTGTTGTGAAAAATGTAGTAATATTTCCGTATATGAACCATGCTACTTGAAACAGTGAATAAAAAACAATTGTTCGAGTACATAAAGATGAAGCCTAAGCCAATCGTTCAAACATTTACGTTGTTTGCGTTACAGATTATATTCTTACGTTGTTTTTCCATCCATTGTGAAAAAATATTCGCTGTTGCTGCATCAAATTTAAAATTCCAGTCATGTTCGAGGCTAGCAATAATGGAGGCTCCGGAAGATCTAGCAGTTGCAGTGACGCTCGCAGCAATCGAGTTATGATAATAAGTAGAGGTTTTCATTTCAAGGCCGCCATGACAATTGCATGCATGTCATGACTGTTGCTCGAGCATTTCACCTGCTTACTTGCTCACCTGCTTACTTGCTCACCGCATTATAGGAGTTAAAAGATCCTACGAGGTTTCCTGAAGCATAACAGGAGTTGCACGAACGTCTGTTTACGTGGTGTTGATACACCAGAGGAGTTTGCTAAATGGGCTATTTGAGTTTCTTGTTATTTTCCAAGAGAAAAACAGAAGCCGAACGCTGATCCTAACGTTATCGTACACGCCATTTTGAAAGGAGTTTCTTTTTAGGTTACTTGGTTACGCATTGGACGCGTAGGTGTGTTTTTGTACTGTATTTTTGTATCGCGCTTTTCTCAAACATAGTAAAATACAATGCACTACGAGTAATAAATATTTAAATGCCTTATAACCTAGTAGAGTGCACGCCGCTTATTAACGCACTAACTTCAGGTTAAATTACCTCAAATGTAAATCAATTAAAAGGTGAATTCGCCACCGGCGAAAAGACGACGATGTATTCCAGATTAATCGTCAGCCAATTATATCAGGCAGAAGCTATACCTTCAAGATTGCGACTCAAGAATCCCTACAAATACTAATTAATATTATTATCAGTGGGGTTTATTTACTGCCTTTTAATTTAAATATCTGATATAAGCGACGATATTGAATTGCTACTCAGTGACTCATCAGTGTTCTATTCATCACTGTAGTGTAGTGGCTTCACTTGATTTTATTCACAAAGATCGCCCCAATTCATTTGATGGAAAACAATTAACATATTGTGCGTGCAGGCGAACAGATCTTGTAGATTATCTATTTCTGTTTATGACAATAATTTTATCATGATTACAGATGTTATTAATTATTAATTTCTTATTTAGATAAATTACTCGTAAAATACAATTGACTTATTTGCTCAATATTTGCTCCACATCATCATAGGATATTTTAATATCATTGATCGAGGTCGCATGATGCTCATGCGGCTTAGTTTTAATTTGAACTCCGCTGACACATATGACTCCGTCACTAGAACTTTCCACCCTCGTGCAGTGCAGATACGTGGCCAAAAATGCTCTGAAACGACGAAAACTCCAGCATTCGTTGTCATGGTGAAGGGGTGAGCCTTTGCCTTTCCATAATTTTGGTTCTTGTCAAGGCCCCGGAATGAGGGGTAAATCGATTGCTAAGCCAATTCCTGCCGTAGGGGCGCTGCCTAGGTATACCTAGACTCCGCTCCTTGCCTGCGATGCTCCTATAATTGAAAGGCCTTCTAAGTCCCGCAATATCGCGCATCAGGCTTATCCTCCTCGGATGTCAGGCATTATCAACATAGGGTTTCAGAATCAAGCATCACTCGAGCGTGACAAAAGCCTTCCATAGTCTAAGGGGCAGATCCTGTTGAATTTCCTGACTTTACATTTCTGGAAGGCGTTTGCACGATATTTAACCTCACGAAATGTTGCTCCCTTTGGGCTTATTTGACATTTTTAGGTTTTTATTTAGCCCTACTGACGGATTCTTTAATTTCCGGTCGATGGAAGCGGCGAAATTTTTATATCTCCATCATTATTCGTGGCAATTTCCTGGCGTAATTTGGCCGCTCGTAAGTCGCTAAAAATTAGTGGTGAAGATCAGTAGTGTTCAAAATTGGCTGTAAATTTTCATCTAAACATAGCAGTACAGTTTTAAAAATAAAGTTTAAGATTTATTTAGCGGGATAAAGAAGTCGAACTGTAAATTAAAATGTCTCTAAAACTTCCTTATAAAATATATGGTAGATCGGCTCTTTCTATAAGCAATTATTGGACGAACCTGGAGCTAGGATAGGGACATCAATCGCTGATCGAGCCCTCGCTCCCCAACTGCTGCCCTCTCCATGCACTTGGAGCGTCAGTCCAGCCTCTTCTGTGAGCCCATTGGCTCGATTAATTGAAATATCACCACGCTGAAAAATAAGCTTTAATTCAATTTTAATCGTGCAGCCCCAAGCTCTAATTATGGGATACAAAACCGAAAAGCAGTTATATCATGAACTTGCCGTGACTAGCGACGCTGTAAATGGGAGTAAACGTCCACAAGCAGAGCGAATCTGAAGGTTTCGAATTCTGTTGATTACTGATGCCGAGATCAACATGAAGACGATCGAGTTCGTTAGGCTCAGACAAAGCAGTTCAGACGGCAGCGTTCTACGTCATTAATCTCAAAGCTTAAATCAAAGCTCAACCCCGTAGAAGGGACATCGATTAGTGTCCTTGCCTGCGGGATTACATGCAGGAAGTCAGAACTAAAATATTGATAATATTTAACTTTTCCCTAGAGATTTTCAATGTAATTTCATGATTTGCAATTTTAAGCATTCCAAACTGAAGTTAATAAATCAAACCCATTTCGAAGGGACTATCAAAATTTGAAGGGGTTCATTAATCTCTCCAGTTTCAATTAGGAAACTCAGTGAGGCCATTAGTGAGGGCAAGAGGAACCTCGTCGTCTGTTTGGACTGCATTAGGTGGCTAGCAGAGCCTGTCCCTGGTGTGCGGGCTGCTTGCTATTCTGCAATGTCGTCAGCGTCCACTCAGAGCAAAGGGTGTAACTTCGTCTAAATTACGATGCATATTTCATTTGTGGGTAAAATGTAGGAGTCATTCCAACCTGTGCGTGGATTATCCTGGTCTAGTTCGGAACGCCGAATTGGGGCATCACTGCAACGTGCAGAGAGAGTCATGATTTGGACAATATACACCGATCTATTTCTGAGTGTATGCATGAGGTGGGAGCCTCGTCTGGACGTATGCGTGCCCATGTGCCGACGCTGCCTGTGAAATCAGTGGAGAATTTTTTCCTACTCGCGTTTAGTGGTAAAATGCGGAAGTACAATGAAAACATGTAGATTATTTATCCTGAGAGCACAGACAAAATTCCCCCTAGGAATAATAAAAGCATGCATATACATACATGTGCTTCACAGCGTACATGCATGTATACAGTATGATTAGTATTCACATAGAATTGCGGAAATAATCTACGGAAAAGCCACGCAATTTTTCAATTATTCCACATTCAAACGATTTTTAACTCGTAATATTCGGGGTTTTTACATCCCACACGAACCACTTACTCGTAACTTATAAGGGTATAACAGAAATATTCTCGTCGCTATTAACGCGCGCTGGCTGAAAATGTCTGCTCAAGTGCCACCGCAGCGCGCTCGTGACGCGATGATATTTTCCCGCAATTACATTGAACGGAGCGAAGCCAAATGAGCTATGGCATATATTCGACTAGATTGAACATTCTTAAGTCGTAAGTTGGAATTTTTTTCAATTACTCCAGCAAATATGGTTAACTCACATGTTTCCGTTGTTATGTAACGTAGAACTCCTGGCAGCAACTGAAAACGTGTGAGATTTTATCATATCAATTTAGAACTAAGAGGATAATGTGAATGTCAAATTTGATTCGAAAATCTGAGATGCCGCTACACTTGAAGGATCAAAGTTAAAAGAAAAGCAGATCGCTTTCTTTCAAAAATTTCACATGAACTTAGCTCCCTGTTTCTGCCGCGATTCTCCCTTGAAAACTCCGTCAACAATGCCAAAATAAATCAGCTCAGAACCTGACACTTTTATGCTCTGCCCGGATGGGTTAAGGAACAAGAGAGCTAGAATGTGAGTGTATAAGAGAGTATATGTGTTTTTATTTTGATAGTAGAGGATTTGAGGTGTAGTAGCATGGAAGCTTCACTGAATAAAACTTCGATTCGAGCGTACAAGCTTAGAAGCAAGAAATGAGCAAAATGGATTTGAGTTAAGCCCACTGAGAAAATAAATTATGTACTCGTTATCGCTTTAATTATTTGTGTTTGCCAAGCGATAGTCAAAATTCTCTGAAACTGTGGTTTTATGAAACCATTCTACATGCGGGTTATTACTTTCTGTCGTATATTTTAGAGCGATTATGCCAGCTAAATTAAATAGAAACGAAATACATTTGATCGTATCCACATTTTTGCCACACATTGATACAATAAGCCAGGTCATGTGTCATTAGTTTATCTAATATTATTTATGCCATTGAGCGCAATCTGTACGTTGAAAAAGTCAATCTAGCGCATCCAAAAAGAACCTTGTCAAGGTCGAGCCTAGACATAGTATGTTAGATTGTTATATTATCCATATTTTTGTTCAATGCTCATGTATCTTTTAGTCTCACTTATTGCTTTTGTTTACAACTTTAATGTACAATGGTGAAAAAACCATCCATGACACCCTCACCGTGCCCGAAATACTTGGCAAACAAGATTGACTTTCAGTATCTAAGACCGACGGGTAGATAATATCTATTTGCTTTTTAGATTGCAAGAGAGCGATCATAAGTAATATAATGTACAAAGCTCTATTTCCGTAATGCAGTCATATTCAAAATAATTACGAAAATATTTGCTTAAAATACGATGATAATTTCAAACCAAATTAGGTAATTATTCAACGCTAATAATCAGAGCGCATGAAAGGTTTGAATTGAAAACTTAGTGAACAATTTTTTTGGCCTTTTCTTTATTACAAGACTTCTGAAATTATTTGAATTCTCGTCACTTTTATTAAATTATTTTTCTATGTTTATCGATTGATATTTAGTTTTAATGTGTTTTTCTTATCATGAATAGTAATTCTTTTACACTTCCTAACGTTAAACGCTTGCAACTGATGTTGAGGGACGACATTTAATATAACTTATACAATGTGTATGAACATATATAAATTAACGGAAGCTTTTCAGGGATTGTGATCCGAAAAATAATGGCAGTAAAGCAGATACAAAGGTATAATTAAAAGGATGACAGAAGCATGGAAAATATTAAGAAATATAAATTTATGACTTTTGCAACTTGAGTCAAGTTCGTGAATTATTCTGAAACAGATATTGGACAGGAAATTTAGAAACAAAAAATAATAAAAATATCAGGAGGCTTAATGAAGCTGAAACTACAATTTAGGTTAAAGCAAGCAGAGGAAGTAGCAAAAAAAAGGATGACAAAATTAATTGCTGGATGCGTGAGTGAAGATTAAATGAAGAAATTAGAGAGAAAGAAGTAAGGGTAAAGTGAGGGCACGGAGCTCGAGAGGCAGCCTCCGCCATGAAGATGTCGCGGCGAGGGCGACACGAGGGAAGTTTGGTGACGCATGCCAGCTGCATGACGGATATACTGCGTGTCGCGCTATAACACGTCAGCTGCATGATGGATATACTGCGTGTCGCGCTATAACACGTCAGCTGCATGATGGATATACTGCGTGTCACGCTATAACACGTCAGCAGCATGATGGATATACTGCGTGTCACGCTATAACACCAAGTTAGTGAGCCGTGTCCTGCCTTGACGTGCTGCTTAATTACAGAAAAATTGCTTAATATTTGATGACATTACGAGCAGTTACTGATCTATTTTACGAATTATCCAGCAGGTTAGACTGGTACTCCACGGGCTTGAAAAACTTCTGTCAATTTTGGAATCTTGTTAACCCAAATCCCGTCATTACAACGTCTTCTAATCTAGGGAATATAATTAAAGCTTAATTAGTCCTAATACATGAATACCCTTGAAATCCCTCATTATACATATAATATACATAGAATATAAGATGTCCATCTGACTAACGCCACAAAATGCGGAAATAACTATTGAGCGTCTTTGAAAATAAAATTAATAAATGTGAACTGCGAAATCGAATTTCAATTTTCACCCCAATCTTTTCCTCAATTTTTTGCAATTCTTTCCTATTCTGCCATCAGGAATAAAATTCCAGTTCCAGTCAATCAATATCATGACGCGATAAGTATCCTGGATACGCGCCCGAACAGCCCTTGGTGCTAGGCTTAATTAAAACACACATACCTGCCAACACCATAAATCTGGTAAATTTATTAAATATTGTTATTAGATTATCGGTCATAGATCACCGATGCAAATTTTACACTTCCTTACCTCATTGCTGTATCCCTTATTTCAACTCGACATTCGCTGCTTATCTGCACTTTCTATTTCTCCTCTCGACCCTCATCATTTCTCCCATGCATGACTTTACCTCATCGTTTGCTCCTCTACTTGATCATTGCTCATTAATCATCCTGTCGCCACCATGCCTATCAATAATCAAGATAACTTGTGATTACCTGGAAGAAAGTTTTACCATTTATGAAAGTTCTCTTATATATGAACGATGCATGGACTAATTATATTAATTCAGATTCACTGAATGAATTCTCAATGCATTCACGTCTCTTTTTTAGCGGATGATCCTGACTTTTGCTAGTTACAGTAAGTAGAAATCGCTAGTCGTTCATACATCACTCGCCTCATGTCCCAAGGATAAAGCTAATAACAGCTACCCAAGTTATAGATGCAGACGTCACAACTTTGTTAGGTCGGGCCAATAAAGTGCAACCATGAATGTATTGTCGTTACACTTTTGGTTACGCTTATTAATACCATGTAGGTTCAGTGCATGCATTTTTATTATACTTTCTGATCGATTACAAAACATTTGTTAAAGCCCTTGGAATAGTAAACTGACGTGTAGTTTTATGAATGGAGATTTGAGACATGTGAGTGTACGACGAATCATAAAACGTACCGGGCGAGACGGCTTCACCACGCGGTGTGTCATAATAAATAAACTTGAACGTTATTAAAAAATATCGCGGCGGGAGAGACATGCAATAACTAGCACGGAATGCTGCTTATCTTTTCCTGTGTACGAGGTAAAGTCGGCAACAACGGCCTAGATTTGCGCGTTTGCGAACGTCTCTGCGGCGAACGGCCGCAATGACTGCGAGAATTTCGAACTGGGGTATTTACCATGCAGTGTATGACTAATACGAGACCAATACGACACCAAGATAAACTTTCTCGATTTGCTCTGGTTATAATTCATCAATATTCAGAGTCGCGTGACATCTAAAAGCAAACAGATGCCAGTAAATTACAACCTGCACATGTGTAGGTAGCAGCACATGTGTGCATGCCACGCTGGACATGGCAGCGCTCACTAGAGGCTACGAGGTTCACTTATCTTCGGGGTGCACCTGCTGCATGTGAGCCGCTCACTTACGCTTTTTTTATATCAACCCAACCTTTCGAAAATATTTAAAGATAAAATTCACAGCCAAGTGACTACTTGGTGGCCTGTAAAAAATATAATAGGAATTGTTCCTTTAATTGCGTACGTTTGAATTGCTAAGTCGAAGCGCTTTAATTCAGAAATTATTAGGTGATGCAGAGGAGTTATACAATTACCCTCGGCGGCTGGTCAGTGTGAGAGTGGCTGTGATGGGAGGAGGTGCGATCTTCTCCCGCTGTGTCCTGGCAACAGGTCCGGTGTGTTCAGTTCTGCAGCACAAAATATACATTCAGGTGTCGAAATTGTTCAGTGAATCTGAAAGTTTGCTTGCAACGTATCAGGTATGCTAAGAACAGGAATAATAAAATTTTATACGTTTGCAAATATTTTTAATAATATTAAATTGAGGAGACACTGACTTAAACAATATAAATAGTGCTTGAGGAACAATCTAAGAAAATTCAAAAAACTCCCAAGATTTGTGTTTATAAACGGTGTGATAATGCTGCGTTCTGTTTCAAAATTCGAATGACTAAATGCATATCTCTCACAGCAACTTCATTGACTGATCTATAATTTCAGAGAATTTCTGTACAATATTAATGAGGAAATACTGAACATGATTGCTGTTTGTGGATGACATTTGGGGTAAAGGTCACGGAGAAGCGTCGAGATTATGTTGTGATCAGAATATAAATTGAGTCTTGTAAGGTAAACGCTTTTCATTTCATTCCGGAGATATTTTACTGAATTCATCGTCGCATGTTATATGTGATAATGTGTCCGAGCAAGAGTTTGATTGGTGATTCTCGGCAGTCATTATTTGTTAGTCTAATATATGAATCATGTTGAATTTTTCATTGTTTGAGCTCATTTTTAATTAATGTTGAATAAAATTAATGAGTATCATTTTATAGATGACCGTATTGTACTGCATTGACCGGATATAAACATTTGTGGAACAAATTGTGAGGTTTCAACCCTATCCAGCCCTATCCAACACCATCCAGCCCCATCTTACCCCATCCAGCACTATCTCACCAATCAGTATTATTTTATAATTAGGATGCTCGCAATCGAATCCACGATATTCGGCATAGGCAAACAGTAATAATAATATTCACTATATTATTGCATTTGCTCTCATTCAATACCATCTATCATTTAGGGTACATGGAGCAACGAGACCACTGCGGGTCATGGGCCCATAGCGGGTTTCTCGCTATGTATGGCAGATATTGGCCCGTGTTCTCTATACCGCCAGTCGACAGTTTCACTGGGATGAAGTATACGGATTCACGTTTTGCTAAAAGTTTGCGTTGATAAATTACTTGCAAATAACTGTTTTAGCCCAGATAAAAGTTTATTTGCTGCCAAATAAAACTGTTTTCGATTACTTCATATGAAGCTTTTGAAATTGCTGTGAATTATATTTTGAGAGTATTATTTATCGGGATAATTTTGAGTTTAAGTTTAGACAATTATAGCTTTTAAAATAATATGTTAGCACGATATAAACTGAAATGATACCTAATGGGGCAACGGGCCCATGCGTGTCACGGGGCAAAGCGCCCATGGTGGGCTCAACGCCCCTCAGTAAAATCTTATATTATACATCATTAAATTTGTCTCAATGAGCTTTTCAAAACTATGACTAGCTTTTTGAATTACAAATTACACTTTATATAGCATGATTTTTTTTTATTTGCGGCCTCAAGGCAGCAGGTTCTAGTTTCTAGTTATGAGTATTTATGACCACTTTTCGAGTTATTGACTCTTGCCTTGCCAAAAGTTAATTTCAGCCAACACCAATGAGCCAAAAGTTGATGAGAGTTTTTATGGTGTTGGCTGAAATCACGATTAGGTACAAAATCTCTGCACATAATATCTGGATTATGGACGAAACTGGAACGAAGTTTTTCTTGATCAAGTAAATATATTTTTTCTAGTGAAGGATACATTTTTTCATGTCAAGGAAGAATTTTTCGTGGCAAGACATTTTTCAAGTCAAAGATATATATTTTTATGTCAAGGAAAAATTTTTTCCCGCAGTGTTAGATTTTTTATACCAAGAATATATTTTTTTCAAGGTAAGGATATTATTTTTAAGTTGTTAATAAATGAATGAATGTAATATTTTTTATTATATTTTTCTTATTTTTAACTGTAATGAGTTGTTTTGTCATTTTTAAACGAGAAATATGCAATTGTGATAAAGGGACCAGAGGCGGGCGCCTTGCCCCAAGTCCATGGGCCCATTGCCCCAGGGGTAGGGCAATGGGCCCATTTTGACACTTTTTTTACAAAATAGTGTTTCATTAAAAATTGAATAACTCTATAGGCGTCTAATTCACATCATACATTCCTTATTAGTTTTAACTTTAAACAAAACTAATAGCTACCTCCTATCAATAAAAATGTCATCAAAAATTTAGTTGGGGGGGGGGGGGAGGTTTGCGCGCTGCCCAATGTTACCCTACAGTTCGTCAAATTCCGTGCTTTTACAATATGATAATTCCGGTGTCAAAAGATTTGAACTAAAATCTACCTCGTGATATTTTTGAGGTCTAGTTATTTCTGATTAAATCCAATGCTGTGCATATGCATTTGTATGCAACCTTATTTCTTCAACTTGTTTCAACATCATTGTGGTGCATTGCCCATCCCTCAGAGGGTTGACTATTGAGGGATGTGGTTGAATGTTTGGGGAGCTAGATGCACCACATCCCCCTTTCAATCCCCTTCTCAATCCCCCTTTCTATCCCTCTCTCAGGCACCACTCCTCCATGTTTATGTTGTCACATCAGAATATCGGTAAAAAAAGGAATTTTTGTTGCCGCCGCATGTGATCCATGAATTTTACCAAATTCGTAAAAAAATGATTTGAAACGTGCTATTAATCCATCCCTTCGCGAATTTCAAGCTAAATAAAACAACATTTGAAATTTTATTAGTTAGTGATAAACTGCAGGAGATTATAACAGCACTCGAATCATTGAAATAATATCTTCTGACAAGATCCTACTGAGAGCATCGTAATTAGTATTTAATTTCTCTAGTAAAACTCTCAGTTCTCTTAATATGAAAATTTAAAATTTCACTCGAGCGTGCCACATTGAATGAACTCGCTAAAGAATGAGATACAGCTGGAAGTAATGCCAGTAAAATTTATCTAATCACTTTGATATAATTTCAAGTTCCCAGTAATAAAACATTCGGAATTTCACCGATACGAAATTTGGTTAGAGATGTTAAAATTCTAGTGAATTTTTCTTTCTGTAACTCTGGCCATTTGACAAAGATATGAAGAGCATTTCATTTACCACTTGCGACTAATTGCGCTCATATCAAGATTATAATGAATAATTAAATTTAACAATTCAATGTTCCATGAACTCAATAGCCCTTTTTGCCTAATTCCTGCCTGATATTTTTGGTTACATTCAACTCTTTGAGCTTGGTAAGAATTTCTATAGTGAACTAAACATTTAAGCGTTAGCAAATAAAAAATGGCACTAGCAAAAACTCGTTGATTTTGTCATGTTCAGCCATCGCATGGGGCTTCGTCAACGTAAAACCAATAATATTGCCATCGTTGTCGCAACCGGCGTCGGACTATTATTCTACAACAAAAAAAAAAAACAGCTAGGAATTCATTGACTAGTATTTGACACTCTCCACTGGAATATGTCAATAAACGGTTCTAATAATGTTTCAAAATATTCATTGTTGAATCTATATTTTTACGAATAAATTCAGTATCAGTTGAAGAAATGAACAATAATAAATTGATGTCGTTCGGCGGACTTTGAGTTCGAATAAGAAAGCACGTATCGTTGATTGATAACAATCAAAGGGACATTGGAAGAACGGGGCATTTCTGACATTCTGAGATGTAAACAGCGGTTGTGACAATCAATGTGCCTAAGATGTGGATATAATACGCAACAATGAAGCAGAAATCATGCTCGAGGCAATTTGACATGACACTTATGAGCCTATTCAGCCTCACTTACTCGATTGAAATTAATTTCGTTGTTAAATTGTGTCGATATCTGACACACTTTATTGTAACCAAAGATTTAGATTACGATAACGTTTTAATGTGTGCGAATAGTAGGGAATTGAAGTCCACGTTGCCGATGGCTTATTCTGCAATATTCAAAAAGATTTTAATGATGTACATGTCACATTTGTGCGTCACTTGCGAGGGTGATATGGCACGTGTCAGACGTAGAGCTCAGGTGTAATTCTCGCCACCTGCGAAATTGAGAACTTTCTCATACTTTGCAATTTAAAACGATTCTATTAAAAATACAAATTTTAATACATGTTCATCTTAAATGAAGAAGAAATGCGATGAAAAGATAATTTAACTGAAGGATTACCAAAGTTTTCGAGTTTATTTTTGTTGCATTCACGCTGAAGAAGGTACGTACGTGCATTAAGTGAACCTTACTAACTTCAGCTCGTGCCGTCTGCCTGAAATCATTTGTTTCCAGTTCGCGAATTGGAGCGTTTGCAAATAATTTTAAACATCAGGTCTCTCTTGGTAAACCCCTCATCGTTTCACGTCAAATGAGTTCGATTTGTTGCAACGCATTGATGTCTGCCACTATCAGGTGGCAGATGTGTCTGCCACTATCAGGTTGTCTGGCACTATCAGGTGGCAGATGTGTCTGGTACTATCAGGTGGCAGATGTGTCTGGCACTATCAGGTGGCAGATGTGTCTGCCTCTATCAGGTGGCAGATGTGTCTGGCACTATCAGGTGGCAGATGTGTCTGGTACCATCAGGAGCTGTTGTGCAAAAATTCACACAAATTCTTTTCTTTTGTTTTGAGCGCGACCTAAAATTTCAAGCGTCGTATATATCAGCCTTAACGTTACGCCGTACATAACTGTGCCAATTATATTCACTTTATTCCCATCATTGGACACTATATAGGGCTTTCATTTATTAAAGTGCAATGTGAGATGAACCAATTTATAGTATTTAAATACTTAACTTTAACTGTATTCGTAAAATTAATAAGAAATATTCGCTCGTTAATTCCTGGATGCATCAACATGATAATAATAAAGCTTTTCATATACTTCGTATATATTGGGAGTATTCGATCAAATCCTGATAAGTTTTGATTCACCCTTTTCATATATGTGTATCTCTAGCATATTTGTCTATATTTCAAGTAGTAGGATTTTCAGATTAAAGTTATGCCAATGTTTTAAATATTATTGATGAAATAATTGGTAAGATTTAATCATGCAATGATTGAACCAATTAGAGCGAATGCCCTACGAAAAATTTTAGAGTTCGATCTTTCCAGATCGTTTCTTGATATCTGCTAAAGAGCAATGTTGGACAAAATTTTTCTCGCAAAGGAATTAAGCAAAAATTCACACAATATTCGAAATTTGCAATATTCGAATGTGGTGTCCCGATGTCGCTTTACTGTAGTAATAGCACGTCAACTTTGCTGGGCACCACTGCATGCTAGAACACACCACGCATTGATTGTGTCTGTGCATTGAGATGATTCTCATCAATCAAGTACAGCAATAAAAAACAAAGTTGTCGATGTGGCGATAAAATTTCAATTAGAGCTCGCATAGTCTATTTTCTGTGGTATTTAAATGATGCGTGGAAACATAAAGCTATGTAAATTTGGCCATTTTATTGATTAAACGCAATGGCGCCAAGTAAGCGGAGCATGAATGGGTATATCAAGCTGTCGGCAGAGTTCTGTATAAAGGGGCTAACAATGTTGAAAGAAAATTTAGGCAAGTTCAAATTTCACTGACAATTGTTTATCAGAGTTTGCAGACACACGTATCCAATTTCAACTTAATACTGTTGCCGATGCAAACCGGCAATGTGGAATTTGAACGTTCCTGTAGGCACTCCCGTAAAATTATGTGATATAGAATTTTTGGCTCAGTGATTGGAAAAAATTGATCTCATTCTGCAACCCATTGTTCAACATATTTTTAATATATACTGGCGTTTTCAGAGTGAGGACTTGATAAATGTTGCTTCATGTCTACGGTTGCATGGGTTCATTAACTTGTAAAATTCCAGTGAAAATTCAAATTTTTACATGGCTTATTTCTACAAAAACCGTCTTTCAGGCACACATGCCTTTATTTTTATTTAAACATAAAAAAGTCACGTTGGCCAAACACGCAACTCAATGGAAGGAAACAAAATGTCGCCATCTACTGAATATTGGTTTTTGTCACTAGTGTATTGTTCAGGCTGTAAAAAATATCGCTCGCAGGAGCTGTGTTGAATACACTCTCCTCTGGAAATAGGAGGGATTTTTAATTTTTATGCCAGAAATACACATAATATTTTCGAGCATCCAATATGTAATTAATATCGTAAGCGCGATGCGTACGTGAGAAATTTTATTAATTTACGTGAGAAATTTTTATAATTTATTAATTATTTTTTCAAATTCCAAGCTAACCATGAATTTCAAAGCAAATTAAACACCAAGTACATCCATTATATCTTCATTGACAACTTTTTGGAGACCAGCTCCAACATAATCTAAAAATTTGAAGTGATATGAGACAAAGAAAAATAAAACAAATTTACACAAAAGAGAATAGAACTTAAATTACGAATATGTGGATTAATTAAGGATTGACGATTTCAAGCGAATAAGCATTGCAAAACAAGGTTTCCGTTTAAAAACAGGCAGCGATTCATATATATTTAAATCTAGGTGACCTTTTAGATTTCAAACTTGAATTTGATATTAATTTAATTAAAAAATTTTAAGTTAAATCTCAAATTGAAATCTAGGTGGATCCTTAAACTTTAAAAACGTCTCGGTCGAAGGCACGTCGCACTGTTCCGCGTTTAAGGCCCACGGCTGAATGGGGCGGGTCGGCTAACAGAATTCTAGAACGAAAATTGCCACGCCACGGAGTTTTGCTGCCATTTAAATTTAGATTTCTCTATTGATTATAATGTTATTTTCACGTTTCCGAATCGAATATGGAGCTTATCACTGAAAAGTTTTCATTGAAGATACTGTGGATTTGTTTAGAGTTTTTTTTCTAAATATTTTGCCTGGCGATTCAATTTTTTCAAGTTTTAATAATAAAATTTTGAGAAAATACTGTACATAACCATTAAAAGTATCATGCTATCTGTTTTTTTTAATTCAGTGAGCTAGGCACAGTTTGGAGACGCGGAAAGTTGACGTTGCATGTCTGATTTTTCTTCTTCTGGAAGTTCCAAAAAGATCCTAGCAGCGTGCGCATACTGTAGCCAAAAGTCTTCAAAATTTACAATTACCTTAAATAAAATAATTTAACAGACGTGACAAGACCATGAAAGGCATAGACTCTTCAGTTTCCGGTTTATACTGTCGGCGTCGATTCAAACAATGAAGTTACATCACATGAGAGGTTGAATTCCTACAACATACAGCCTTGTCATAGCATAAGTCTTGATGAAGTAAGCCTATTTACCTAATATATTTACAATGATTATAGCTTTCGATGTTTTTTACCGAGTGGACACAAGTTTCTTCTGAGTAGCCTAATTTCTATATATTCTATATAACGGGTTCAGTGGTACAAAACTAGAACAGAAATTTTATATGGTACCGAGGACACTTTTCGCAATGCATAATCAAAACCGAATTATTCATTTCCTCTTTAACAGTCTGCTTGCAATTTGTATCCATCGAACTAATAAATTCTCGCCTCTCTATTTGTGCTCCGGCCTGATCTTCTTTAATCCCCATAAATCATCTGAAAGCCTCAATGAGTTTGCCTCTGTTAGTCATAAAGAAATTGCTGGTGCATTTGTGAAAGGTTAATGGCCTCACTTATTTGGGTTAATATCAGCTTAGTTTATGCATTTACCTCGCAATGATTCAAGGATTAGGTGCATATGCACCTGTTTGATTTTCGTGCGTGTCAACGATATCAGCCCAAAAGAATTTGCCTCTGTTTGTTGGCATAGGGCCTTTTTTGCATAATCGTGTAAAAACCTCAGAAGCAAAACTGTTCAACTGAAATTATTTTCAGTAGATCTAATATAGGTACATTTATTTGTTTAAGGCTAGTTGTTGAAAATAACAGACTAAGGAGACCTACGATTAATTCTACGTACATATTTTCCTTGAAAAAAGATTTCGCGTGCATATTGGGCACCAAAAAACGCGTGTTTCTCAATCGGTAACTGCATAAAATATTTATGTAGCATCCGCATTTTCATCATCAAAATATATACATTTGGCTAACACTTTGTTTAAATGAAGCGGTCTACAAAACTATAGTAGCTTCTTAATTAAGATATCGAATTAATTTATTGAATATCTTTGCCCTGGTTTCGCGCTCTTAATTATTTAAAATGTATAAGCAATTACGGTGTGTATTTATATGTAGATTAAATTAATTCCACTTAAATCAATTCTTCATATCGTTAAATGCATTGTGCGCTCAATGAACCCGCTCTACGTGGTATACTCTGCAGCGTGTACTCTGCAGAGTGTACTCTGCAGCGTGTACTCTGCAGTGTGTACTCTGCAGCGTGTACTCTGCAGCGTGTACTCTGCAGCGTGTACTCTGCAGCGTGTACTCTGCAAACGTCGCAGAGCTCGCACAGAATTTTTATATATGTTCCCCGAAACATTAGCAGAGCATATAAGTCGAGCTGACTTTCTACATTGCGTTTAACTTATCTTGAACATTTCTGGATTTATTATTTTTAATGAGTTGATGGCAAAATATTAAAATCTACTTATTTCTTTTTAATCAAGCAGGTGCTTCAAGGACCTTAAAGCACTTCATGATTAGAGTTTACTTACGTTGAGTGCAGATCACGATTAGTTATTGCTCCGTGTCGCTTACTTATATAATGTTTAAGCATTTGATATAATATTAGGGATTAAATACTAAAAATGCTGAAATTATTCAAATTGCTAGCTTTTTTCTACAATGATACTCTTCTCGAAGTTTTTTTTTTTCACAATTCGGATCGTGATTTCCTTTCATGCCTTTATTTCTGTCGTCGAAGCAAGAATGTAAGTCGTCCTAACTCTAGGCTCAACACTTCAAAAATCGCGGTTCAAAATTTGACCTCGAACTGAATTGATATAAAAAAACATTCATTTTAAAAAATAAACTACAAGACTGCCAGGTTTGTCGAGACGTCGCTGCTCAGAGCGCGTGCCACGGCAGACTTGGTTGTGGTGCAGGCAGCGCGGGGCTACGTTGCCACGTGACTTCGAGACAAGAAGTCAAGAGAGACATATTAAACCTTAATTGGGATATAAAAAGTTAACGCAGCTGAGGCTTTCCTTTTTAATTAATGATACAAAATTATTTTAATTCATTAATGACTAATTTTTGTCTAGCTACATGGTACCATTGTCCATGGCTTTTATCAGTAATCATTATTGCATGACTGCAAATTCTTACTAAATTCGATTTAATCTTCATGCGGTTTATACGGGACGTTGGATTGAGATTTATTGGATGCGTTGCTCATCCGACGCATCGCGTGATCCAGCAATCAATCGTGATGAATTATTGAGCGTGCTTCACATATGTGATCTCTAATCTGACGGCTGAATTCTCATCAATTATTTCTCGTGGCGGAGAGAATTCAAGATGGTCGAATATTTCTGCACGATTTGGCCAAGAATACTTTTTAATTCAATCCAATTTCATTATACTTCTCAGTGGCGACTGGATTCACAAAATTTATCATAATGATCCTATTTGGATCGTGTACTATTAAAGATTTTGATAATCTTATTTCGGCAAAAGGTTCAGTGATATCGTTAACTGAATTCGGTACTTCAACCATCTAAACGCCCGAATAACTCATGGAAACTCCTTTTTTAAAGTAAGAGTAATAGATCACGTTCACTTTTAAGATTTTGTGTCAAGTATCTGAGAAAATTTTAGGGTTCATTTGTTGTGTATTACAAGTTCGTGCTCTGCGCATTCGCTTGCCATTCGAACTCAGAGCCTTCTCCCGTGTGTACTCCTATACGGCGTGTTTAACACTGAGCCTTCTCCCGTAGCAACACTTTATGTGGCATGTTTAACACATAGCCTACTCCCGTGTGTTTCTATGCGTATTTATACGGCGTATACGGCGTGTCCCATACGGCATCTACACGGCTTGTTTAATACATGCTGCTAATTACACGGAGCAATTTGAAGCTCTTGAAATGCTAGTAAGAATTTCACCAGCGACCTGCTGCTGCTGGGCACTTGGCTCCCGATGAAGCGTAACTGCAGGTAAACAAGATCAGGTTGAGGAGCATGTGACTATAAGCAAGGTGATGATGCTGCATCAGGATACTTACTCTAGTTTACTGTCAGATTTATAAATAGAACAAACTTATAACCGATTTTTGTCGACTATAACTATAAAGTAAATGCCCTCATACGCATAGCTTACATATAGACTAAAAATGAGGCGAAAAAATGTAAAAGAAAAACGATTGAATGTGACGCAGCTGATTGGTGTAAAAGTGGTTGTGGGGAGAGCAATTACTGTTCACATTCTTTCTTTCGCACCTGTTCGAACATCTGTCGTTCTCCTTTCATGTTCTGATTTACAATCCAGATCTTCCGCTAATTTGAACAGACTCGTTAGTTTGAACATCATTTAGCGCCAGTGAAATGCAATTAATTTATATTCAGTAAGGAATCAGCATGTGGGTAAAATTTTGTGTTTTTTTTGGTGATAAGTCATCCGTGCATAAAGTGCATGGAACGGCATTCATTACTCGGTAGGATCCAATTGACATTCTAACAAGTCCACACGTACAGAGTAAAGAATGCAAGTTCATATATTTTGCTGCTCATTTTTCTTCTATCATTCCATAGAAGTATCCTTCATTCCATAGCTTGTGTATCATTCCACCTTTACACCATCGGTATGATTGAATCAACAGAAAGTGCTGATATTCGATCAAAATTTTGTGTCCTATCGTTTTTTGGCCTTCAGTATAGTCAATCACGTAGTGGAAGAATTTCGTTTTAGGTACCCGACACAAGCGTAATTAAAATTCAGAATTAAAATTAATAACAAAATATTAAATTCAATATCAATTGATTGCAGGCAAAGGTGAAAGTTCGCGGCATAGAATGTAATTTGGGTCATATTATCTTCTATGCACCTTAAAATGGTGATAAATGTGTAATTTAACTTCATTATTTGAATAACTAATTAGTGAGAAAAACAATTTTTTTCTATCCATCCCCTTTTGGGGTAACGCTTACAGTCTCACGCGCTTCCGTTCACATCGGAAACGTCAGGAGATGACATGGAGAATAAAACGCTAAGGACATTAAAACATTCATATTTTGTATAGAAGAGAAAAACTTGCATGATTATAACTTGTCGTCCCACTTGAGGCTGTATTTACATAACACCAATATTCCTTCCAAATTTATTCTTGCACAAATTTCCGTTTTCTGCTCATTCTTGCTTATTGTAGTTTGTACCATTGTTCAGTTTCAGTTTGATTATTTACTCAATGAATACGACTCAATGCAATGCTTCCAACAACGTGGCAAGTGCCTTATGGCACTCAGCAGTTTAACATGGCGCCGTAAGCATAGCAGGCACGAGGCGCCGTAAGCATAGCAGGTGCCGTAAGCATAGCGGGCGCCGTAAGCATAGCAGGCACCGTAAGCATAGCAGGCACGAGGCACCGTAAGCATAGCGGGCGCCGTAAGCATAGCAGGTGCCGTAAGCATAGCAGGCACCGTAAGCATAGCAGGCACGAGGCACCGTAAGCATAGCAGGCGCCGTAAGCATAGCGGGCGCCGTAAGCATAGCAGGCGCCGTAAGCATAGCAGGCACCGTAAGCATAGCAGGCACCGTAAGCATAGCATGCGCCGTAAGCATAGCAGACGCCGTAAGCATAGCATGCGCCGTAAGCATAGCAGGCACCGTAAGCATAGCAGGCACCGTAAGCATAGCAGGCGCCGTAAGCATAGCAGACGCCGTAAGCATAGCAGCTAAGAGACGCCGTGACTCGCGTAAGTCAAGGTATCGATTCTCGTCACGGGCAAACGTCGTCGATCTAATGATAATCGCTTCCAAAGTGTGATCGTAGCTTCATTGCGTGGCAACACGCCCAGTTAATGTAAACAAACTCGTCTGTATCTTCTGGCGTTAAAGTTCTATAATATGCCTGCCTACATCTCAAATTTATAAAAAAAATAATATGAGAATTTAATTACTAATGGATGTGTGAATTTATTTTCTTCAAGCATCAATGATAAATAGATTTTAAATATATAATATAGTCCCAACAATGTCATTTTAGGACCTCAGCAGGTTAGTCCAACGGCTGAGACCTGCATGTCTCCCTAGCACAATCCTCGACGCTGGGCGCTAAGACGTTGAAATGTGAAGGCCGGAATTATCTCGAGCCTATCATTCACGGCAGCGTGGCTCATTACTGAACCGCACTGCGCTATTAAGGGATGTTATATCGACCTCATGCCTAAGTGATCATGCGTTGGAAAGCCTGTTCTCTTGTGTGCTCCATGGGCGATATTAAAGGTGACAGAAATGGTGACATGAATGATCCGTGGGACGCTGTGAGGAAGGTAGGAGGGGAAGCGGAAGGTAATATTCGGGATCCTGATAATGTCCTTCCCAGCGCTGAAGAATGAATGGCTGAGGCTTCATCTCTGTAAAGATAAGATTACTCACTGCATGCACTCCGCTCCTACTCCACATATGTGAGAATTGAGCATTTTTCGGTGTCCTCAAGACGTAAAGATGGCTCGGAAAAGAGACCGACTGAGCTTCGCAGATGACAAACATTATCTCGGAGGATTTTCTTTCAAACATATTATTTCTATTAGTTGTTATATTTTCGATCGAGGATATTCAAATTCGTAAATCCATGTATTCCCATCTACGTATATGAAAGAATTTCTATTAACAGTTTCGCCGCATGAAATGACAAGTAAAATTTTATTTACGTGATATGTTTGATAGTTGATGAACCATATGATATCTTCATATTTTTGCGTTTTATTATTTTTCAGTTATTGAATAAGTTGTTTTATAATTTGTTATTGGAAATTTTATGCTGTAAACTATGTTCAGTAAATCCTTAACGATGAAACTTTTCGTCTAATGGCAGTGGCCATAATTGGTTGCATCCATAATCAATTCCTGTGCGGAATCGAATGGCCTGAAGCGAAAAAATTCCCGTAAATCGGATAAATTAACGAGCGCCTGCCTGAGGCAGTTTCTATTTATTTGCGCCGCCCTGAGGAACTCGATCAGAGGGATATTAGACTGCGCATCGCTGACTCTACTCTAAGAAACCTGCCGCCCGGACTATAGCTATGGGCTCGTGTTCAGCTTCTGCAAGAAATTGGTATTTAACTCTTTGCGAACTTATTTCTATCAAATGATATTATTCCATCGCAATTGAGATAACAGGTTCTAAATGTGTGTTTGCTTACGTATGATGCAAATTATATTTTTTGTGTGCAGTGGTAAGTGCCAGAATAGATCACAGCTGGAAGCCGCACAGAACAGATCACAGTGTTAAAATTATTTCGTCTCATTAAGACATGAGTGATGCAAAACACAAATATTAGTGTTAAAGTGGACTTCTCATGTCATGGCTCTTAGTTTAATATATGTATATACTCGTAGTTAGTCAGATAGATGCTAATTATCATGGATTCTAATCATCAAGATCAAGATCCTAATTATCATTATAGTGAATACTATCAAAAGCGACAACAATAAATGTCTTCATTTATTTAGTCGATTTTATGGAACTGCATTAAAAGCAGCGAGACTTGGACGGAGAAGACATCACACGCGATGGCTTACACAGAAGTTTGAAATCTTTCATGCGAACTAAAATTGTTGGACGTTTGAAACTTTACAAGAGGACACCATTGTGATGCTGTCTCAGTACTCCGACACGAGTTTCAATGGGCAAATACCATCTTCTGGTCCCTTGCAACCGCCCACTCCTGCTACTTCGAGTCCAAAAGCCAATGGCACCACAGGACTACCGAATTTTGAAATTTTACTCGGCAATCTTTCTCTTGCTGTCTTTCCTAATGGATCCGAAATTTTCAACAACAGCGACAAATACGCTGCGTGTGACCAGTTCCCAGCCTTGCCTTTCTGCAACGACTCTTATCCTGGCGGCGACGAGGTGAGTAGCGCTGTGTGTGTGTGTGTGTTTTTGCGCGAATAGGTGTGTACTTATTCGCGTGTTTGTGTATTCATGTGTATGTGTATTCGTGTATATATTTGCGTGTATTTATTTGCGTGTGTGTGAGTAGCTCTCGCGCAAATAGCCCCGTGTGCCATGGCTATTACAAGGCATATTGCTTGTGTATGATAGAATGAAAATTTGAAATTATAATATGTCACTATTGCAATACGCATTTAGCCTCGACAATAATATCTGTTGAGTGAAATTCACGACCTACCGTCCAGGACGCTGAGGAACCCAGCTACGCGTTCATCATCAACATCGTCGTGCCAATTATCTTCGGGCTGGTCGTCCTCGTCGGTCTCTTCGGTAACACCCTCGTCGTCATCGTCATCATTGCCAACCGTCAGATGCGGTCCACCACAAACTATCTTATCTTCAGGTAAGTTATGGGTAATTAGTTTAACGTGGAGTAACCTTCAGTTTGAACGCATTTCTGCATTTACTTGAGCTACTGAAAGCAAAATTGTGAAACGTTCATGTCTCATGAATTACGTCCGTTAAAGAGGCATGTTATTATGAGTTATGACCCTTAAATGTATAAACCTTATTCACATTCTTACACGACACATGCGTGATGTAGAATCACGACGCATCCGGAGGAACGTTGATGAAAAGAAAACTCGATACAACATTTTTGTGTTTGGGCGTTAAGTTGTCGATGTTCACGTAATCAGTCGAGTATTAATGTGACAAAAAGTTCATATTGAAAGACTCGTCCACCCACGCACATCTTGTGTGGAACACTGATGATCTCCCACTAAATTTCGTAGATTATAGTTCAGCTGTAATTAAATGGTTCGTAAATAATTGCGAATGAAGTCAAGAGTCGAGAGCAATATAAAATATAAATGAAAGGTCTGATTGGCAGGCCATTTTCGTAGGATACTTCGAAATCGACTCACGCTAGAGCTGACCGGATGGAAAAGGCTTAATAAATCATTTATGCTGTGTCGAGTGACTTACATATAATACGTGCATATCCATTTAAATTTTAGTGGGTTATTTAACTAATTTTTCCGTTTTTTTATATCCATATAGGTTTAAGTGAGAACCTGACACGGTCCAGATATTCAATAATTAATCAAAAACTTTATTCGTTAGATATGCCCAAGTAATTAAGGGGTGCCGAGCTTTATTTTACGATTTTCATAGATTAGATCTAGGCCATCAATTTAATATACTATGCTCGATAACCATAGACTGACAGTTGAATTCTTCATACAGGTGATCCAGCTTCAAATTCGATTACGGTTGATAAAAAATTCCAGCGGAATAATGATTTTAGCAACATCTCATTGACCATTTTCAGTTTTGATCAATTCACGAACCGTGAGTTCGTAACGACATAAGTATAATAGTGAATCGTTTTTTTTTCAAATTTGCACTTGAATGTTCACGGCTAAAGAGAAAATTTGTCTTAAGAATGTAATAAAAATTTTAGAATTTTAACTTAGAAGACACATTGATATTTTGCTACCGATATCTTGCATATTAATAACACGTTTCGAACGCGCAGGAAGTCGTGCAGCATCGAACGCCTTCTAGCGCAGTTCTTGTTAAGAACAAGTTAATGTGAACTAACTCCTACGTAAACTTCATCCGTGCGATTCATATTCATTATTAACTTATAGTTTCCCGAATTCGTGACATTTGTAATAACATTTGCAACATTTGTAACAACATTTGCAACATTTGTAACAACATTTGTAATAAAATTTTTAACATTTGTAACAGAACTTCTAAGAAGAATTCTTATATTCTTAAATTTTCAACCGTAGAACATACATCAGTACTTGATCTCTGTGTTGCCGCAATTGCCACGTTCTTCTTTATTTTTCAATTAAATTACTGCATGTGGATTAAAACATCAGAACACTTTGAATAATCTTTCCAGTTTTCATCAGGATGTTCAATAACATCAGGCCTGTCATTTCATGGGGTTGTACATTTTTGATGGTTTATTAAGAATAAAGTTTATCTCGTGTGGGTTTAAGATACATTTACTCCTTCAGTAGCACATGACATTGCATGATCAATTCATATTGAATTTTCACAGCAGAACTTCTCTTCATCGTGTTCTGCAGTCAATAATACCACACCTTGTCCCGCAGCCTGGCCGTAGCTGACCTTCTCTTAATCGTGTCCTGCAGTCAATAATACCACACCTTGTCCCGCAGCCTGGCCGTAGCGGACCTACTCTTCATCATGTCCTGCAGTCAATAATACCACACCTCGTCCCGCAGCCTGGCCGTAGCGGACCTACTCTTCATCGTGTCCTGCAGTCAATAATACCACTCCTTGTCCCTCAGCCTGGCCGTAGCGGACCTACTCTTCATCGTGTTCTGCGTGCCGTTCACGGCCACGGACTACATTCTGCCGTCGTGGCCGTTCGGGGACATCTGCTGCAAGATGGTTCAGTATCTGAACTACGTGAGCGCCTACGCGTCAGCCTTCACACTGCTGCTGCTCTCAATCGACCGATACTTCGCTGTCGTCTATCCAATACACGCGCTGTCAGGTCGGTTCATTTACCCGCCACATAATGAGCAGTCGTTAAATGATGGTGTAGAAAATGAATCGTGAATTATATATGTTCTTAAGTTTGCTTGTGGTTATGTTTGAAGCCTGGCGCTGGAAATATATAAGGGCTATGTGAGGGCGTAGGAGCAATTAATGCCAACCGTGTACCAGAGAATGAAATTTCTGATCAGAGGCCTAATCAATGGGCATCGCAAAGCGGTATCTGGATTAAAAAAAATTCACTTCACTCTAAATTGATCCCAGCGAAACATTTTCCACAAATAAAAAAAATTCAAATCTGGAGATAAAGGGGATAAGATAGAGTGAGTCTTTCCTTATTTAGCATACATTGTTTTTAAAACTCATTTCGATAGAAGTAAAATCGACTTGATAACGGAAACGGGATTCAAAAATTATTCAAACCAAATATTAGGCCAATATCGTAATAATTTATTAAACGTGTGTTAAGCTACCTCATTTAGAAGCACAGGGCCTCCATAAGAAATTCTCGACAACACCTATTTCATTGACAATATACATATCCTCGACCTCGAGGCTACTCTTGTTGTTGACGGGAAATTTCATTGACTGAACAAATCTTCATTGACTGAACAAGTGAAGTTAAGCGATAACATCTTCTCTTACTCTCGCAATTTTTTTTTCAAATTGCGCGTTAACGTGCGAGTGAAACGTGGATGCTTAGCCCAATAAATATTTATAGATAACGCAAGAGAGGGCGAACGATCGCGAACGTATCTCTAATAACTTTCCGCCCGACATGTTTGCAGCCAAAACCGGTCTTGTTTTGCTATCGTAATCGTTTCAAGTATCGATTTAACGGCCGCAAAGATTAATTGTAACGACTCTAGGGTTGCAACTTAGGACGTGACAAAAACAAGCTTGCAATGATTATCCGGAAACTCACCTCCGTGTTTGTCTTTTCGACTTCTTGACCTTCGATCGCTTGGTTTTTGTTATTTATTGTACGACTAACTCATGAATTTCTCAATACGTAACCAAATTCTCATGAGATTTTAATTCAAAATTTTTTGCTTCTAAATCGGTTTTGATAAAGTTAGGCAGAAGCCCTTTTTCATACAAGTTTTATTGAAAATATGAGAATGTTTTTATTATTAATTTTGTTATTTGCCTTCTGGATCATTAATAGATAGGAGAAACGATTATTTACTGGTCATCCTGCACACCTGCATGGGGTGACATAGAATAATTGTGCCTGCCTTGCAAGGCTGATCTGCTTTACAAACTCACCTTATCTTGACAAGCACGCGGAGTCATTAAAACTCGCCATGTCTATTACCTACATGCGTTCTTAGCTTGAAGGAATCGTATCGTAATTACTTGCAGTTGATGCTGGTAGACAGGATACGGTGTCTAGGTAATTATTCGGTGATGCTTTTTATGGCTTTGATTGTGAAGGTTAATTTTAGGATTGTAACATTTAAGTTATGCATTAAAAGTCGTCATCTTTCGAAAAACAGGACACCATGGAAAATTAACTGTTTTCGGCTACCTAGTAGCGTGTGCATTTGAAGTGTTTCAGACAGTGTCAATTAACACATAGAATTAAGTCTCATTAGCCCTTCACGAATGTCTTGCCTCATTGTTTGAATGCATAAAATTAGTTTTCAAATAAATGCTAAGAAAATCTGATTCGCCACAGATAAAATAACGCAATCAATCCTACAAATTAAACACGAGTTTCATTTTTAGCATTATATTCCAAGCTTTAAAGTTATTGTCCGTCTTTCTCATACTTTAATTCACTAACATTTTTCTACATCTCCCGTGAAATGAAATTATATAAGATAACGACTTGAAAGCATGAGATTTTCATCGAGTAAGTTGCAGGTCGTTGGTCTCTATCTTTTAGCTTCAGCGTCTCTGCCGACATGTAATGGAAGCTCATGACAATATTATTGGTGTCAGATAATCCGTCTTCGCTGTACGTCTTCATCTTAAGCATCCATTCCAGCAGCCGAGACATTGCACTATCACACTTGGTCTGCACCATCAGCTTCCACGTGCTAAGGGTCTTATAAGTATTTGACTGAGAGCTATTCAGCCAAATTTAACTCAAACGTAAATGCCATACATTTATATTCAATGTAAATGTGTATAATATTATTATACTTTGACAGAACTATGTGCATTCAACTGTACATCCATGTATCGACGAAAAAAAAAGCCTTTAGCAGGCAACATTGTTTAACTTGTGTCCCTAGGCATAAAATTCCTCTTCACCGAGCAATGCAACGATTTTCTTGAGTGTTATGACGATAATTTTGATTTTTGCACGTCTTCTAATAATCATTCAGATTCTAAGATCATTCAGTCACATTATTCACTCTGTGGATATATTTTGCTTAATTTTAATAGTATTCTACTCTGTGTGTAGTGTATTATGGTTTTTGATCGAACTTTAATGATCAAACATACATTATGTATATTCACATGTAACTAAACGTAAAGCTGTTATTTATGAAGCATTAGTTATCGAAACCTGACATGGTTTAAAATCAAATTCCCAAAATGAGCATGAACTCTTTTACCCATGTCGGTCATTAATGTCATGATGTGAGATTTAAAACGTGAAATTATTCAACCCGGAACACACTTGCTGTAATTTCGAGCCCGGGAAATTTATGACCACACCTGTTAGATTCAACTGTTCGATTAATGAGAACCTTACCTCGGTTAGAGAAATTTTCATTCATTAAATACATTTAAATCTGCAAGTCAGCTTACTATTTTTTATATTCACGAAACGCAAGACAATTATTATAAGATGATTCATGCGCGTAGGTATTTTGTGCCTAGCTAATGACATTGCAGGGCCTCACGGTGGCCTGCGCCTCACTGCCCCGACATATTCACTGCGCCTGCCAGGTGCCTGCGCCTCACTGCCCCGACATATTCACTGCGCCTGTCAGGTGCCTGCGCCTCACTGCTCCGACATATTCACTGCGCCTGTCAAGTGCCTGCGCCTCACTGCCCCGACATATTCACTGCGCCTGTCAGGTGCCTGCGCCTCACTGCTCCGACATATTCACTGCGCCTTCCGCGTCTTGTTGTGTTTCTTGAAGATACATCGCTTGGTTCTCAACAGTTCTCGGACTCGGTGGCCACGAACAACATTCCTTCATTTCTACTGCTAGTTTTTTTTTAATTCTTAAAAGCTTCCTCTTTAAAGTCTAATTGTTTAGGATAGCGACTTGAAAGAATAATGGTTATATCAAGCAAGTTGCAGAGCATTGGCACATATCTGTATAGTAGCTACAGGGATCAAATGTTTGGAAAAGAAGAGGGTCGAAATGTAAGAAAATTGAAAAATTCAGGTTTTGCCACCGTATCTCAACAATAACTTTCAATACTACTAATAATATTGCCAAATATTGCATAATACTAATAAAAATAATAATAATAAAAATAATAAATAATATTTTTAATCATAAAATTACAATAGTAAAGAATTTTCGTTACTATTAACTGCGACTAATTCAAGAAATTAAACTTTATTACAAGGTAGTATATATGATGAATTCCAGGGCCATCAACTTTATTGATTCATCCAAGTTATTCACCAGTAATTATGATGATTTTATGGCCCACAAACCTGCCACAGCGCTTGCATTCAGGTCAACATCTATCATCAATTTGAACTGACAGTTTTGTGCCACCGCGTGTCTGCTTCTCACTAGTTCAATTAATTGATGATTGTTAACTGCTGCTTTATCTTACATATAAAACAAGGAAAATAAAGACTACAAATTTATTTAAATTCACGCTCAATATCCTGAACTTATTGAGCTGGCATGCAGACGTTGAAAAGCTCTAGAGCAACTCGACGTATGAACTTGACGTAAGAACTCCACTTAGAAACTCGGCATAAGAGCTCGACGTAGGAAGTCAACGTAAGAACTCGACTTAGAAACTCCGACACAAGAGCTCGACGTAGGAATTCGACGTAAGAACTCGACTTAGAAACTCGACGTAGGAAGTCGACTTAGAAACTCGATGCCGTTCAAATGTTGTTCGTCGAAGTCACTTTTTGCTGAATCCGACATTGAGATCGCTGGTGGCAAAGCGGGCTGGTTTACAAATGATCTCAGTTTGCAGGGAATTGAGAGATGGCAAACGAAAATTTATCATGAATGATCAAAGTATGTAGTTACGTGATATATTATACATGATGCCAATCATGAATTGGCTTGGAACGAAAAATCATTTAAGGTCAATATTGTTAACTTGTGTTTCATATTAGGCGATTAAGATGCACCGATCCAAGTATTTTATTCGAATTCAAACTAAAGAGCCTTTCGATCATAATTGCCAGCGAATACGTTATTGTAACAATTTAGATATTGCCCTGGAACAGATTAGCGAAGATTGTTACTACCAATTTTAGAAGAGAATTTGCTATTAGAACAAAAGGCCTATTTTATCTGAGTTGACTGGTAAGGTCTCGAGCCGCTGCCAATAAAAATTAATAATATGAACATTTTTTGGCATAATGCAAATCGAGTGAAATCACTCTGGTTTCTAAACCCGTTTCTCTGCAACAAAATGAGAACGGATATATCCGCTTGCCATTGCTACGATTTTTTTTCAGGAATACATTATTTATTATCAGTTAACTTTCCGTATTCTTATTCATATTTTTTCCTTGAAATCAGCGAAGACGAGTCAAATGTCGATAACTAAATATATGCGTTTGACAGCGCTTCAAAAATTATTTTCAATTGCATACTTGTTGTTAAGGACATGATTGCGAATACGTATTAATGGAAGCTGTTAACTGCTTACTAAATGTACTTTATTTTGCTAAAGTTCAAGTCACTTGCTTTCAGTTATACTCAGAAGAAATAATATCCGCACACATATTTGATATTTTTTCGTTTGACTTATTGAACTCGAACGTAACATGACCCAAAATAACAAAACGAAATGAATAACAATAATACTTTATAATCCTGCAATTTTAGGGACATTAATTTACAAATTTCAGGTCGGTGAATGCCCATTAGCATGCTAATTATTTCCAAGATAATTCTCTAGATTTGCTGGCCTTTGATCCCTCAAAGGAATGCGGGGTATCCTTGATTGCTTCTGAAACGAACTTAAAACTTGAAGCAATTATTGAGTGGCCCTCCATTCTAAAATACGAATTAATAATTAAACGATTACATGTTTTTAGGCTCGGAATAATCGATATTCTTTAATTGATGATCTGACTTAAGCCCCTGGAACTATTATTAATGATGATAATGTAGCAATCACTTACAATTAATGTACTGAATAAATTTACGTATAGACATGAATCTGTGAATCTGTTTCTAAGCGTTTCCTATACAAAAGGAAGTGCATTTTGTTATGATTATCAATTATTGCGGAATTATATGTCATAAAAATCTCGAATGGATCGTAGAAAGTTCATTGTTGAACGGGTGCCTATAGGTGTGCATATAGCTTGCATGGTCTCATTTATAATGCACTTCCGGAGTGGTTGGTTTAACGCTTTATCCCCAGAGCACTGAACTTACTGTTATTTTTAGTTGATTTGTTTGAGCTAGATGAATGAAAATATCTAATTGTTTGAAATTTTAAATAATACAGAATTTAATTTCAAATTTCTGTGCGCACAAAACGGAATATAAATTCCAGTAGAACTCTGTAAAGTTCCAGTTAATTTACCGTGGGAGTTTTGCACGATGCGGACACTAATAGTAAAATTTGCTGAGGTCGACTCAGCAATCAGCCCATCTGAACTGAATTGAACGCTGGTTTTCATTTAGTTGGTCAAAATGAGGACATCAAATGATTGATTTATAGCTATATATACTGTCCTTCGATCCATGTTATACATTATTGTATCACTGCACACTGCATTGTGGACGGAGAAGAATGTCGTGTACGCGATTGTATTCACGTGTACAGATGTTTTAATATCGATAAAAACTGTCCAACTAATAATATTATATATTCATGGATAGTTGACCACGGCAGTACGGACGGAGAAGAATGCCGTGTACGCGATCGTGTTCACGTGGACTGATGTAATGATATTGATAATACTGTCCAACTAATCATGCTATACATTATTGTATCGTTGCCCACGGCAGTACGGACGGAGAAGAATGCCGTGTACGCGATCGTGTTCACGTGTACGGATGTAATGATATTGATAATACTGTCCAACTAATCGTACTATACATGATTGTATCGTTGCACACGGCAGTACGGACGGAGAAGAACGCTGTGTACGCGATCGTGTTCACGTGGACGGTGATCCTGACGAGCTGCGTGCCCATCTACATCGCGCACGGCATCAAGACGAGCGAGTGGAAGGACCAGCAGTACGCGTACTGTACCTTCCTCACGCCTGAGTACAGTGACGCCGCCTTCAGGGTGAACATTTACTTCCGTTATTTCATAAATCATTCTTAATTAATATGTTCAGGTTTAATCATGGACTTGAATGAATATAATAAAGTATTTTCATCACGTGACAGTATTTACAAAAAATTGTCCTGATGAATGTGGATAATTATTGTTTTCCTGTTTTTCGATGAATAAAATGATTTGTGAAGTCTGTTATTTGGGAAAGATGATTGGATTAATCAGCTCATAAATACTCTTTTCAATTTAATTCCATCAGAATTATTTTCATTTATCTCTTGACAAATAGGCTTCACTTCAGACGTGCATATCAACTGTAAATAATTGTCCCATTACTCGGGAAATCTTTCCCATCATGCAGATCGGCTTCATCTGCACGATGTACTTCATCCCCGTAATTGTGATGGTGTTTCTGTACGTGAAAATTTTACACCGTCTCTGGAAGAGAGACAGGCCGGGGGGACCAGCGAGCGCTGAAAGTCTACGGAACAAAAAACGCGTCACTCAAATGGTCATCATCGTGGTGGTGACGTTCGTTGTTTGCTGGATGCCGATACAGGTAATACCCCTTCACCCGCTGTAATTTCTTCTTCATTCTGTTTCTAAATTTAATACATCGTTAATTAACCCTTCAGTCTGCCTAACATAAAAGGAATAATTATCTACTTATATTGAAAAATCCGGGGAATCCTTCGTATTATATTACCGCTATATTTTATCAATATTATGTTGTATCTGATTTATTACTCATGTAAACTAACTTTACTTCTATAAGTAAACTATCGAAATTAAGAAAAGCTAAATTTGGTGGACTAGAGCTCAGTCATACTCGTTTTTGCTTTCAATAACCGTCCTAGACATTATTTATTTTTAACATTAATATTTCAACACCAAAAGCTTAGCAAGCACCAGAACTATAAATGTGACTTCAAGACGTCTGGCTGTGTTATGAGTTGCAGCACTCAATTTAAATTATTCAGGTTTAAAATTCAGTAGTTGTTCCCTTTATTTCTATTGGTTATTCTCACTCATACAAATATGAGCTCCATTGTTTACACCTCCTCTTCTTCAGTCCGGAAATTCAGTGAGGGAACAATTTATTGAGCAATCGTTCCCGCAGGATCTCATCTGCTAGTCATTTATCTCCTTGACTGGCACGTTCCGCAGCCTTTTCTATATACACAAAAAACTTTTACATGCGGCTGCCGAAGTATGCTATACAAAACTGTACGCCGCATTATTCCGAGTTCAAGAAAGATCCCTCCCGATAAAATGTAGATAAATAATTTCCTATGCAGGTACATTACAAATTCTTCCGAATTAAAATTGGTTGGTTAAACTACGCATCAAATCATGTATTTGAAATTTGAAAAATATATTTAACTTTGAATTATATATGAGATTTTTAAATCCCATGCACGTTTCGATGTTCAGCGGTACGATTTTAGATGTTTTATTTTCTGCCTCAAAGACTTATTAAATGAAACCATTAATCTAAAATTACGATTGTTCTGTGATGTCTGTGACAGGTTCTTTGAGCTGAAACCTATATTGGATGGGGGAGTTAATTGAAGATCCTCATCAATTCTATTTTCATACATAAGAATGTAACTTCAAACAGTTGTCGATCTGATATCACTTAATTGCGACGTAAATAGATGCATCTTTTAGAAGCTTATACGGGTATATTTTATATATTTGTGCGTACAAAAAGTTTTAAAATATCAATAGATGTATTGTATGCATGTCGCCTCTAAGGACATGAATAGTGTCTCATAGAAACCTTCGGGTAAAATCAATTTAGGTTGTCGTTGGTGAATGTGTTAGATTATTTGTTTGAATTTCCTCGATCGCTTCAGCAAACCAAGGAAAAAATGTGACCGAATATTCTTTTCTTATTGTTCTGACTTCTGTTTAGAGCGCGCAATATTTTGTGAAAATCTTATACGTGAGATCAGTTAATTTCATTTGTGGAAGAAGAAACAAATCCTCATTCTTATTTACCATAGCTTTACTAGCAAGAGAAATAGCTTTACAAGCACGAGGAATAGCTATACAAGCACGAAGAATAGCTCTACAAGCACGAGGAATAGCTTTACAAGCACGAGGAACAGCTTTGCAAGCTCAAGGAATAGCTTTACAAGCTCGAGGAATAGCTTAACAAACACGAGGAATAGCTTTACTAGCAAGAGGAATAGCTTTACTAGCAAGAGGAATAGCTCTATAAGCACGAGGAATAGCTTTACAAGCACGAGGAATAGCTTTACTAGCACGAGGAATAGCTTTACAAGCACGAGGAATAGCTCTACAAGCTCGAGGAATAGCTTTACAAGCTCGAGGAATAGCTTTACAAGCACGAGGAATAGCTTTACAAGCTAGAGGAATAGCTTTACAAGCACGAGGAATAGCTTTACAAGCAAGGGGAATAGCTCTACAAGCACGAGGAATAGCTTTAAAAGCACGTGAAATAGCTTTACAAGCAAGGGGAATAGCTCTACAAGTACGAGTGATAGCTATATAGGCATTAATCAAAAAGAAACTCGTAATCAACTTCATACATAAAAGGATCATCACGTCAACCTCTATTTTGACAGCAAAAGCTAATGGCACAAAATTAATCAAAAATATAGGGTATTGTAATCACTGACCCGGCCTTGATGCATCTGTTAATACAAAGATTCTTGCATACAGACAAGGTTGCGTATAAAATTTTCCTATAATTTTCTTCATTTATACTGTATTATTATAACTTTTCTTATTTTCTGTTTGGTAAGTGTATACTTTACAATCCCGCCTTCAGATTGTGCTGCTACTGAAGTCTTTGGGGGTGTACGAAATGAACGCCGTTGGGATCGTGTTCCAAGTTGGGGCTCAAGTTCTGGCTTACATCAACTCTTGCTTGAATCCTATTCTCTACGCATTCCTATCTGATCCTTTTAGGTGAGTGGCAGGCAAGGGCGCAGGGATTTTTTGTATCGAGTGAAATTCTATCATTCTGAAAACAAACTCGTCATTAACTCTGTTATTAGTCATGGATTAGACATAATCTTAATAATGAATATTTAACTTATAAAAATAGTGTTAGAGTTCCGAAATATTCTAAGTTTCTGATATTTATTTGTGCTGCTTTGATTCCAGAAAAGCGTTCAGGAAAGTGATATACTTCAATCCTCGCTGCTGCAGCAGAGGATCAGACCATTGCGATCTCGGCGTCGTTGATGAGAACGGACCAACGTCTACGAAACTGATCAAACTCATGTCGCTTAAGCGCAACTCTAGAGAACGTAAAAGAAAGCAATCCACAACCGCTTGCATCAACGAACTCACTGAACTAAAGAGCACAATATTTCATGAATCCAACCAAAACGACACGGACGTGAGTAATTTAAGTGAAATGGTTTATTGCGGACCAACGCACTACACGCCACCTCCCAGAGTCGACGATGATCGTATGCGGCAACTGAAACTTTACGACGTCCCGCTAACGCCGGTCCCTGAAAATGACGCGACACCAAACATGAACAATAACAATGGCACCACGCAGCGCAGCAACGGCACACTTTGTACTCAGGAAGCCATCAATAGTTCTAATGATCTTGAGGAACTTCACGGCGAGAAACCTGCCTCGGGTTCGATGCCGCATATCGGGCGTGGAGTGAAGCAGAAAGTTCCACCTGCAGTTCCGCCTCGAGGCCCGAAGAAGCTCAATGCTCACAAATCATCTGAGTCCATCGAACAAAATTCAGAGTTTTCTCTCTTAAAATCAGAAAAAGATCAAGAAAATAAAAAAATTGAACAGGATAGCAGGGAAATTAATTCGAGCGAGTCCACACGACAATTGCTGAAGACTTCTCTCTTGTGTGAGCCTAAAAAAATAGATGAAATTCCTTCATAGTGTAAGTGATGAAGTCATAGTTTAAATGGTTAAATAAGAAAAAATCTATGCTCTGTAAAAGTGAGTGCTTCGAAACCATCATAAAACGACTGGACGTGTCCTCATGTACCTGATTGCTCCCTAATTGTGTTTTCATATTTCAATTTTCGAGATTTGTAATGACGGGATTTTATGGCACGTACTCGTAATTTATCATGCACAAACTAAACTAAAGTATATCACCTGAAATAAGTTCCCAACGTTGTTTGTCAGTTGGGAACGAATATTTATCTTGAATAAAAAAATATTAATATCCTGTACATATGTAATCTAGTTTTCATACATTACATTCTATTCCCAAGTTTGCAGCTAATGTTGATCGCAATTAGCATCAGTGTTTCCTTTTGCTCAAGCCACGAGCGAGTGCAAGCTTGCCAAGCCGGTTATGATTTAGTTAGGTTGAAGACGCCATTATTGTGCTCCAGTTTGTGATCCTCTTTGTTAGCTCAGACAAATGGCAAAGTGAACATTGCGGAAGTGCACAAACTGTTGCTTGACAGTAAATTGCTCACGTGCGTTCATTGCTCACTAAGTTGTTATCATTTGACACTTAGTGAATTTTTCGTCAGAGATTCGTACGTAAAGTCTGATGTTTTACGCTCAAACGTACTAAAAGTTTTGGATCCTGACGGACATTTACTTTATATAAAGTCTTAACCATGCTAACATTTCCTGATCGTCGATCATTTTCCGTTGTTAAAATGTTGACCATGTTTTACTAACCTAATATAGTTAGAACAACAACTTCCAAAAAGTATTACTGACTCTCTACATTAATGCTATCTATTTGCTGAAGCTGTGCATGGTTTAACCTTTTATAAGCATATTTTTGTAGTCGTACTTTGTGTTGAAACCGCACGGCGACTAATAAATCAATGTGATTTGTGTGACGATATTTGTGAATGTTTTTGTGTTTAAAATAAGTTCTACCAGTGCTTAAGTGAACGTTCTCTAGCCGTTGCTATTCAATGTTATTCAAGGATCCATGGACGGAAAATTCAGAAACTAATGAGACGCTCGAGAGCATGAGTGCACAGTGAATGCTTGAGTCTTACGAGTGTGAAGTTAACTGCGCTAACTGCAGAGCTGCAAAGACTGGCCAATTAGTCGGAGTTCAACATCAAACCAAACTCATAGTTCTGTCTGTAGCTTGTCTCAAATGTGTCTACATTGACATGTATATTAACATCAAATAGTTTTCACAGAACATGCCTATTTTTTGTAATGATCTTATTTCAAATTCAAAAATTAAAAAGACGATCTATGTTCAATTAAGATTCATGTCATTGACAGCAATCATATTTCATCAATACGAGTAGTTAAATTGTATCGATTTACATTTACACAACGCGGTTGAAAGAAATTGGATGTGGGCAAGGTTTTGCGAGTCATCGAAAAGGTTAACGAAATTATTTCATTGCACAATGGAAACGCAAGCAAATTTTCAATACTGGTGAATGGAAAAACAAATTGTCCAGTTAAAGTGATGACAAACTGATGATTTGTAACTATTAATAATGGTTCTACATGGGATAAAAAATCTTCATTAATTTTAAGCGTTAGCAAAAATTATAGCCGTCCCTCCCTTGGAACTAGTGACCACCGTTTGTTCACCGTGAATATGCGAAGTTTATTTGACCCTTTATGCAAGTGTTTAATTGTCGTCAACTCATGGTTCATTAAGCGTCTTCACTAGGCACAAATGTTCAGCCCTTTAGATTAGCATTCTGAATTTTGATTGAATGTACTACTATTCATTTTTGGAGCCATGCCATGTTTAAACTAGAGACATAATTTAGATTCAAAATAGCTTTCATATACATGAAAAGTTTACTTTCGCTTGGAAACCTGATTAGAATTTATGAGAAAAATATTTTCCCACTACCCGAAAAAAAGTAACTGGAATCATTGTACGATTTAGTTTTAAGAGGCAAAGTCAAATAAAACGATATATTTTGATCGAAGCTTAAAAAAACTTGAAAAGGAGTCACTTTGACTGAGGTCAACATTAATTGATCAATATATTAAAAAAAAGTGAACATTTCCATTCATGTCCGACAATCAATCTTCCTCCGAATTTGTTGATTGCTGACTCATTGAATGCAGTCGGATGAGCGATTAGAAAAACTAGAAAAAGTATGCAAGCTTTAAACGAAGAAACCATTGAACGGAATTTGTATTCCGCCATATATTATACTTCTGGCAAACTTCAAAAAGTCTTGCTAATTTGACACAATTATTTATTATTATTATTATTATTAATTGCGTAATTTTTGAAATTTCATAGAAAAAATTCCGTGTACTTTCATTAATAACATATTTGAATGTTTGGTGAGCTCAGTTCTTTCAACAGCAAAAAAATTAAGATCCTCACATAAGGCATTTAGATCAGGTAATCTATCACAGTTTTATAAGAAAATCCGCAAGGCGTTCTCGAGAATAAATGATTGCATCAATTTTATAAACTGTTCTCCTCTACATGTAAAAAAATTTTACATTCTGAGATTTGGTGAACTTTAGTCTTATCCGTTTCGAAGTGACGACTCCTCCAAAAACACATCCTTAAAGTTATCAACGGTAAATACTAAAATTTTTACCAATATTCCTACAGGATATCGAGTGGCAGGTAGAGCTTAGAATGCTGTGAAACAATGCGTGCTTTTTTGTTAAGGAAAATTCGTGTTCGTGAAAGCATTTGAGACTCGCCGAGCAGATGGGCACGAGCCCAGCTCATCTGCTAGTCCCAGTCTCATGCCGCGTAGCTTGTCTGTGCTCTCATCTCACCAAGTATGCATGTTTCAACACTGAGATATCACTACAAAAAATCCTTAATATGGTCTTCTTGCAAAGAAAATACTTAAATTGAATTCAAATTTTCACTTTCACATGGCTAGGGTCTCTGGAATGTCGCGAATTTGTTTTGTTGTAAGTTCAAATATCATTTCAAATGAGAAATTATTGATGCATTGCAGTTTATTAATACAATTTGTTATGACATTGAAAAAATTTTGTACCAATATTCCAGGAAGGTTTTCCACAAGCACTTTGTAGCTTGTAAACACCTGCTGATTTAAGCTTATTTGCTGCTCTTGTATTTTTTATTTTTATATTTTTTTAGTTTTATAATTAAGCATAATTTTTATATAATTATTATTTATATACATGTTTCTATAATTTATATGTACGTGTTTTTATATAATTATAATTTTACATATATATATTTATAATTTTTTAGACAACTTTTTTTCGATTTTATAATTAATATCGTTCCTAGATCTTCACCCTGTACGATGTTGAATATTTTTCAATCTTTTGTCAAATCAGAGTGAATAACGAACTCAAAATTCGTGCGATTGAACTATTCCATCATATTCAACGCGGAGAATATTGTTTCTTTAATTTGTGGTAAAAATTCCTTTAATGAACTAAATTTTCCGTAAATAGTAAAATCATACATTTTTTGCAAGTGATTGTGAATGAAATACATCTACTTTGTGAGGTCATTGCACGGCACGTCAAGTCAAGTCTTCTGGAAAGACAAGCTGAAGTTAAGACATGAAAGTTATTACTTGCTTGAACATATTTGTAGGTGCATGAATATAAATATATGGAAATAAATTTACTAGTTTTATTATCTCCATCATTTTTGGTTTATCATTTCACCAGTCACGGATGGAGCAACGAAGAGCGTGAAATATTGAAGTTGGAAAACTTTTTCATGAAAAAATTGAGAATTTACATGGCGTTTTCTTTGATTTCAATTTTTGACGAACGAGAATTGAGAAATGTCAACGCTACGTTAAAGACACGCAACTTCAAAAAATGTCTACAATTGTATTCTCGAAATTTTAAATTAGAAGAAACTATGAACCTCGGTACTGACCAGTGGTTGAGAAACGATGCTTCATTAGGGCCATAATAGATTTGCGTTCACTCGTAACCTGGGCCATGAATAACAGCATTACTGCGTCATCTGAGCCATGAATAACTGCATTACTGTACAAAAATCTGGTGGAGTTCATATTTTGGTAGTCATAAATAATCCGCTTTTCTGGCCAGTGTCAAGCCGAACCCAAAGAAGAGTTGTTGCAGCAAGAATAGTCAGATTTCCTACACCAGCCTAACCGCACGGTGTTCCCGCTTCACCTGTGTTTGCCTAGCAGTTTTTGGAAGGCATATCTTCAGCATCTTACCTCGGCCGCGGTCCTGCTCTCCTCTTGATCTGGCGTTGTGGTGGCTCGACGAGAGCGTGGTTCCCCTACCTGGAGCTCAGACGTTCTGCTCAGCAGCTGTAGTCACGGTGGTGCTACTCTCCCGGAAGCTACACTCCTTGAAGCTTCGGAGACGTCAAAGGTGAGGCTTGATTCTTGGCCAGAACCTGCTTACCTCGCTCCTAGCCAATTGTTAAAAATTGTATGATCCTTTAGGATTTGGACCGTTATTAATTTGTGAATTCCACCGATTTTTTATTGAACACTGATATTGATTAGCCATGTACTATATTCAACCAATTCTCAAGTTTGGGTTTGTTTACCGGCAAGTGTGAACCCTGTGATGTTCATGGCCAGCCAGGCAATCAAGGGTCTTGGAGACAAAAAATATTGAAACAAATGAATCAAGTATTGTGGTGTATCAACAACGCAGATCGAGGATAAACGTGCATCAATTATTCAATAATGTAGATCCTATAATAATTCACGCCTTTTAATTCAAGTATTTCAGTCATATACTGGTAATTTGTCCGTTTTATTTATGCAGAAGGTATGCTCAGGAATATATACTTAAATGTTTGCATCGAATTCCGTAGACTTTCCAGAGCATCCCGTCGTGTCGATGTCCACTTCGTCTAGTTTCCGTGTTCATTGAAACTTTGAATTATTTATATGCTAAAATAAGAAAATTTCGCTAATTCAAACAAATTCATCATGAGAAAACTGACAGTTTAAGGGTACAATTACTCAGACTCAATTACAAATGATAATAGCTGGATTGAAATCGTCCTGTTCATCCGTATAATACACTTAATATTTTATAGCTATAATTCACTGGTTGAACTTATTATTGATGTAGTTTACCCTCAATAAAGTACGTCCTAAGTTATTTCTTTTATAAAACTGAGAAGTGAAGACCTAGTTTTAGAACTTCGAATATTCTCCATAGTTAATCTGCGCTTCAATGTTTAAAACATGTTACAAGTTAAATCAATGTTAAAGTTAAATTCCAAATAATAGAGGCCTTCCTACACGTCCGCTGAATTTCATTCTTTAAATTGAACCACATGGGTCACTGCACTAGGTCAAGTGAGTCTGTACACAAGGAACTTAAAGGACTAAAAAAAAAAATAAGGGATTTCTGCACTGCACGACTAAAGGTAATTGAATGAGATTTCATCCACTTAATTTAGACCGTCAACCGAAACGTATATTCAAAAAGTTCTATAAAAGGAATATTAACAATTTTCTAAAAATAATATGGAAGTGTGTTCAAACTTCTTTACTGAAATCAAGAAGATAGTTCAAAGTGAATGACAACGCAGAAATGTGCCGCCGAAAATTTTAGACATACGTCTAAAAAATGTTTAGACTTGCTGAAAATACTTGCGTCAAGATGATTCTAGATCAGCGGATTCTTCCTTGCAACACAAGAAATTTTTTGCGGGAATCTTTTAATGTAAGGCTGAGCTGCAGCTCACGTCCGCCTCGATCATGATTTATTTCCGCTTGCACGGAAAGCCTGGACGCCGCGTTGACAATTTTTACCCGTACAAAAATATGCCGACTTTATAATATTTACAACAATCACTCTTATAACATCAAACATAAACAGTGCTCTCCTAAAATTAACCTAATTTTTCTGCGTCAGCAATATCTGGACAAAGAATATTTGGGTGTAACATTTACTAAGTTGTGCGTAAAAACTTCACCAATTTTATAAAAAATACTCTTTTGCAACCTTATAGTTTGGAAAATTTTACAATTGTATGAAAAATCATCAACCAAAAAGTAATCTTAAGACAATGAATATGTAATTAAAGAAGCTTCCTTACAATATTTAA
Source organism: Hyalella azteca (assembly GCF_000764305.2). Classification (NCBI taxonomy): domain Eukaryota; kingdom Metazoa; phylum Arthropoda; class Malacostraca; order Amphipoda; family Hyalellidae; genus Hyalella; species Hyalella azteca. The sequence continues at coordinate 512,127 of NW_025941113.1, read as the reverse complement.
TTCATCTATTTATATAGAAATAGATGAATTAATCTGATTTAATTACTTTATTTAAACGGGTGTATGCAACATTGATTTGTTTGAGGAATTTGGCACGAGACTGTAATGTTTTAATGTTTCAGGTGCACAAATTTATTATATAGAAACTTCATTGCATGTTTCCGTGGTTGATCAGCAACCCAAACAACGAAATACGACGAACGAAGCCAATCGATTGCCTGCCTGACGCTCAGTGCTGCACTCGCAATGGACGCAACATCGACGATAATAATTACACCACCAAGGTTTTTTATACAAGACCATGAGGCACCTCACCGACCACTTTTTTGTGGGTGAATCGCTCATTTCAAACTTGCTATAAATTTGAAAGAAAAAACTAGGTATATTTTTTATTACATTATTGAATATTTTAGTCTCCTGTACTTTAATTTTCAATAATAATTGCTTGTACTGCTGTTCTTAGCAATTATAAAAGTGTATCGCTTGGGTAATATATCTTTTATTCATTCAGTAAATAAACAAAATCGTAGTATCCGTGAATTTCCTAATCGTATTTAAATTGTAAGCATTCGGCTTGCCATATTTACGGATTTTTCCATAGGCAATTCTGACGTTCACTTCCCGGTCTTTCTATATCCGGAGCACAGGCCGATATTACGGCGGGTGTTCGGCAATCACGTCTGCCGCGATGATCAAAATTTTTCAGCTCATTAGCGCCTTGGAAGGAAATTAACGCCGCTGAATATTTTGAGCGTCACAAGTCCCGTTTAAAATAAATCAATTGGCAAAAATTTCGATCTTAATCGAGCTGCTAAATTGAAACGGCATTCAAACAACCACAGGTTATTACGCTTGGATACAGAATATTCTTAGGATAAATCCCATGTAGATATGTGAGTTAATTTATGGCTCGAAGAACTTAGTGTTTACTGGTTAGACGGACACAATATATTTTTCGATAAAAGGCACGTATTTACGACTAATAAATGTTCAGTTTAACAAAATTAAGAGAGAAAAGTTGAGCACATTTTTTTGCTTGCACTTCATAAGCTTGTAAAATATATTTCCATTTTAATTTAACTTCTATTAAAATAACACTCGTACAGGTAGATTTTGTTAATTAAATTAAATTTTCTAGTTAATAAACTCATTGAAAGAAGACAAGATTTGAAGTGAATTATAATTAAATATTAGGCTTTGAATTAGATCTGATGGCACCAAAAGCTGCTAATTAAAAGTGATTCAGTGAAAAACTTTCTCTTGCGAAGGCCGCAAAGGGAAACGCGGAAATTTCCCGCCTTCACTTAAGTAATTGCCGGAGGACCTCGACTTCGGTAAAAGTTATCGCCACGCGACGGCCAATGAAGTCGTGTTGGATTGGCTGGAGTTTGACAGAAAGATTGAACACGAGTCAATAAATTCACTCAATTTAGGCACTTAATTAGTTTCTCGAATGTTCAGCACTTTCTTCTGAATTTGCGTAAATTAATTAACGAATTATATTGCCTTAGATTATCTTTAGTGATTATATTGATTTAACTTACCGGATAATCATTAAGTAACTCTCCAACCCAAGATATGCAATTACTTGACAACCGTAAATATGTTGCTTGAATTTCACTAGCATCAGATAAGTTGTTTCTAAATTCTATTTTACTACAATAACTGTGGTAATTCAATTCTAAATTTCCGCTAGCAGTAGAAAGAAATCCACTGGACAACAGCAGAAAGCCCGTTTCAAATTCCAAAATTTCAGTTGTGTAAGTTCTGTCGTTTGTAAATTATATTTACTTCCAATAAATTGAGTAATTAAATTCAAAATATCTCCCTAACTCAAGAAATTCCCTCGCTTGACAACAACATAACAATGCTATTACACACTGTATGATAATGTGCCAATTTTATTGAAAACTCGACGGAGGAGATATTTTTAAAGTGTCTATTTAAAGTCAAATATACTGAGGCGCATACGCCAAAAAGTTATGAAACTAAAATATTTATAGTAATTGGATATGGCTTTTAAATGAGGCAAAGGGATGATGAGCCAAACCTGTACTGTATCTCAACAAAAGTTGGACAGATTTTATTTCATTGAGCCAACAAAACTAAGTGGATAACGAATTAAATTTTTGCCCTTAGAAAAATTCTAATTTGGGTACAATCTTCAAAAACTTGTGTTCAAAATTTCAAAATAATATCTCGAAAAATACGTAAACTATGTGAATGTTTGTTATTGAAAATAGTTTTGAAGGCACCAGATAGAAGTAGTCGGTGGTAGGGATAAACTTTAATGTAGAGCTTAAGGTAAAGTTATCCAGCTAATGTCATAGAGGATGCCTGCTAGGATATATAAAAAAAGGAGGCTAGCTGGACGCGTCATTCATTCAAGCCAGTCTTTCTGTAGTGGTCAAATAACATCAACCTGACATTATTCGGCTCAACGAACTACATAAAGGCTGATAAGTGAGCCGAGTTTGTAGCCTTGCATTACAACGAAGTAACTTAATTAAGGCCGCATAATTAATGGAATTGACCTATTTCTAAGAGTCGGTCGTTCAACTTTGCGAAAACTGTATTAACTTCGGGCTACAGTCAATTATTGGGAAGTTTCAAGCCTTAAATTGGCCGGCGATTGGATTATAAGTTTGGAGTTGCGTCACGCCCAGAAAATTGAATGCAAACCCCACCGCAACTCCCACAACATTTTACCACAACACTCTGAACATTTTCGCAAAACGCATAAAATTTACCAATCATAAATCTTAATCGTAAAAATCCGAGTTCGAACGAACAACTTATTTGCAACGAGCTTAAGAACCCAAACACGTCGTCTGCAATTTTTGACATAACGTCACCAATAACAATGAAAATACCGAATTATTCTAAAAAAGGTAATACTATCCCTTGCATTAAAAAATTTTTAACTCTTGTGTTTCGTGATGGCGCAGGTTTAACGCCGCTACAACAGCAACTAAGGAAGTAAGCAAGAAAAACATTACCATGACCAGTCAGCATTAGTCGTCATCATGGAGGGAATGATGGCGCAATTCTGGCTTCATATGACTAGAGAGGAGCACTCTTGTGCGTTTAATTTGCTCGTCATCACTCTCATGTTACTCTTAATGAGGCGAGGAAGGCCTCATGTGTCGAGTTCATAGCTGTAGCTCGCATGCAATCACACTTAATTTATTTCATTGGCCTTGTTCCGTCATTATTTTTATATAATGACATAACCCGGCCTATGTCACAGGTAAAATTAATCACGCAGAGGTTAATTTTTACTCGATTTTTAAGGCAGTGAGTTTCATATAATAACAGTGCGAGTCACTACTGTAAGCGGCCATGACATCCATACAGTATTCAAACGGTCCTAATGCTTTCTCTCCCTCACCCCATTGCAATATTTTCTTCAGTTTTTAGCGCAATGTTGTTTCCATATTTTCAAATCTAAAACAAAACAGCTATTGTAGGAGCCAAATAGAAGCCTGAAATGTTATTCACGATTATATCTTTAATAGAAATAATTGAGCCAAAAACACGAAGTTATCAGGTTCTTCATCGACCAGATGTAAAATGTAATGAAGACTCAGTCATACCGATGATGTAAACATAAAAAAAATTAGCTAATCCCCAATCATTCCACGAATCATCAAGTGGTCGTTAGCGTTTGAATCGTTCATTCAAAAAAGCATTATTTTTGAATGAAATTCAAAAGAGAATTTTGTACAAGACTGCACCAAGCTTCACTCCTAATGATCATTGTTATTCAATAGGACGATGAGAACTATTGATTATGGAGCCACTGCTTGAAATCATAACGCTATCTACGCTATTCTTGGATGATCTGTGAGTCAAACATAATTTCCGCTAGTTTTGGCATGTCTCATGCCATGTCATGACGAAGCTTATGAAAAGTTCGGCCACAGTTCTGGCAAAGTTCTGGCAAAAACCGGATAAAGTTTGAAATTCGGACAGAATTCAGATAAATCTTGGAAAATCTTTGGAACAAGGCGATACAGTTGTTCAACGAACCTCCAAGAATAACGGGATTCAATATGACGGGATTCAGGATAACGTGATTCTAAAATTGCAGGGGTTATCGATTCCTGGCAACGTTTTACCTGGTTGCATTTATTACAACCCATATTTTCAGATGATGCCCATTGTATTTCGCTCCATTTATTAGACTTTTTAACTTTTGGTAAATTTTCTAGTCAAAATACGCAATATACATTCATTTTGTGCAGTTGTTCCATAAACGGTCATACCAGAAATATAACTTACATATACCGGATGATTTACAAGAAACCTCCTCTTTCGTACTTCGTGCAAAGCAGCCAGATATTGTAGGAAAAGAGCAAAAACTATTTCATGTGAAAGGCAAGGTCATGAAGTTTTGTGTCACGCCTAGTCAATTGCCACTATGCATTAGACAAGTAAGCAGCGTGCGTTTGCTATCGAGGCGTAATATTCTAATGACAATTCAGTTATCGCTACTCAACTAACATTCCGTACTCGGTTCCTTATTCGTCCTTCAGGTCGGGTTCTTGGTCGGAAATCGATTGTTACGTGGGTGAACATATATAGGGCAAGTGGAAGTGTGATGCAAGAGGGTCTAGAGGTCAGCGGACTGCCACAACACCCGAAAACCTAGAGAAAGTTAGAGAGGAACAGCGCGATGTTCAATGGATCTTCTGCGACAGCATTTTGCAGAGCGCCTCATCTCCTCGAGAGGCGACTTTCTCTGGCCAGCTCAATCCCCGATTTGGCTCCGTGTGATTTGTTATAGGGTTTTCTTAAATCAATTGTTTGCAATGTCTGTCCAAGAAACATGACTTACCTCATTTGAAGAACAAAATAAGCCAAGCCTTCGCCAACATACCCGTCAATATGTTTGATCGATATTAACGGAACTTCAAAAATCGACTAACTGAATGCATTGACAGTGGGGGCCGTCATTTGTCCGAAGTAATTAAAAAAAAATAGTACATTAATTTAGATAATGTTTCTTTCAATAAATTTATATTGTAAATATATCTTTACTAGTTATTTTTTATTGAACTTTCAAATAAGGAAGTTTCCTTGAATTAATCTGTATAAGGTACACTGAGCACTATTGATAGGCACTAATTACGAGAAGCTAAATCAATGAACCTTCTTCAATCAAACTCAAATAAATTGGGAAATTTTTTTAAAAATATGCGATATAAACAGCTAAATACTTGTGAATACAGAACAATTGCCAATTTGGCTGCTGCAATTGCGGATCATAAAAATTAGAAGTTTCATGTTCATTCTATTTTTACTCCTCTAGAATTTATACAATTAGTCGCTTCACTGGCATGTCTGGACTAGAGTAACCTTTTTTGTGTATCGGTGAAACATATTTTGAAAAATGATCATATTGGTTTAATTAGAAACACGGCAGCAAGAGGTTGAGCTAAAAAGAACAGTACAGCTTCTTCTGTCACAATTGTACTCAAAACCGTACTACTTATGCAATTCGACGCGGATTCAAGTATTCTGAGACGAACAAAAAAGTGAATAAATTCCTGATGAAGGGCGCAAGTTCGGTTAGTGAAGCACGAGCGTGTTCATCGTCAGTTGTTGGCAGGGTGTTGGCTCCCCGCTAATACCCCACCAATGACTCACCAATGCCCACCATTACCCCAGCAATGTTCCAGCAATACTCCAGCAATGCCCCACCAATATTTCACCAATGCCATCTCCAGGGCCCACGCACGCTCCCTTAAGCTGCATGGTGTGGTTGGTGCTCGCGTGTCTGTGCCATGCAGTTCCCTCTCCTGGTCACGAAGGAAGTTTCTTTCTAGTTTATTGAATTGAGATTGAGGTCCGAAGTTCAGATTTTTTGTCACGAATTTATGGATAGTTACTAAACTGATTAAATCTTAATCTGAGCCGAAAAAAAAACATATAGTGATCCAAAATCTGGCCACAAATACAACATATCGAACTATGTAAAAGCAAACAATATACAAAAATTTATCTTCAAATATTATAGCCGACACTTTATTCACGCCCCCTTCACAGCTCCACAAAAAAAGAACAAATAGCCACGCTTCCCTTACAACAATGATCGAAGTTCTCTGCAATCTCATATCGTAAACATAACGCTTTAGAAGGTCGATTCGTATTGTCTGCTCAAAAAGAGCTTCTGTGCCAAGAGTTTCTGTTTTGTTTGGTCCATGCATTTCCCTGAGAGCGACTCTCGATCAAGAGGAAGAACGAGACCATATGTTCCAAAGCATGCATGTGGGCGGGGAATTACCAAGGGCGAGGTAAGTAACACGACTTTACTTCGTTTTTCTAGAAAAACAACAGGTATATAATTCTTGACTTCAATTGGAATCTCGGCGTTCAAGTTCTCTGTTAAGAGAAAAAGTTCGTGACAATAATTTTTATAAAAAGCTGCTGTTCGACCGGCTTGGTCACAGATTAAAAAGTTTTACTGTCTTAATAAGTCCATAGCATATTCTTTTCTTTTGCAAGGTCAAGTGGAACCTGGACCAGATGCAAGAAATTACTGGCGTTGTTGTACATAAAAGAAATTCAAGGTTGTAAATAGTTTAAAAAGTTTAGGCCATTTATGAAAATGACTAACTTCAATGTTTTATCATTTTTGATTTTGTAATACTTTAACGCATCGAAGCTGAGTATTTGAATTGAAATTTGCTTGAATGCCAACAAAAAGCTGGTGAAAGACACATAAAATTAAGAATCAGAATTATATATATTTTTCAATTTGTATTGTCTGGTCGTGTACAGGCCGCCTTAGCAGCGTGTTAGCAGGAAATAACTCAGATGATGCAGCCACAGGCGATGCAGCCACAGGCGATGCAGCCACAGGCGATGCAGCCACAGGCGATGCTGCCACAGGCGATGCAGCCACAGGCGATGCAGCCACAGGCGATGCAGCCACATGCGATGCAGCCACAGGCGATGCAGCCACAGGCGATGCAGCCACAGGCGATACAGCCACAGGCGATGCAGCCACAGGCGATGCAGCCACAGGCGATGTAGCCACAGGCGATGTAGCCACAGGCGATGCAGCCACAGGCGATGCAGCCACAGGCGATGTAGCCACAGGCGATGTAGCCACAGGCGATGCAGCCTCAGGCGATGCAGCCACAGCCGATGCAGCCACAACTGCAACAGCTGCACAGCACGCGCCACAACTCCAGCTTAAGCCTGAAATTTAGGGCCAATGAGGCGCGTCTGAAATCAATTAGATCTCTCTAATTGGACCCTGTCCGACTGCCAGGGCCAGAGTGGAGTCGATTCTTGACAAGTATTACAAGAGTATATTAATTATATTATTTACGACACAACTTTTATTTGTTAATTAGCTTGTCCAATTATTTTAAATTTGTGCTACAAGAATTTTTTTTGTGTGGTGCACGAGTATTGAACTTTTAAAAATCTATATCATGTTGAACAATAATTGCGTCCACAATGTGCATTACATTTTACGCAAGTTTTTATTTAAAATTTTTACGAGCCATCTCAAGATTTAGTTCCATCGTAATTCCTATCGAATTAAAATGTCAGCACACGCATAAATATTTCGCTGAAATTCAGAGTACGATACAAAACTATAAGCTCAGTGTTCTCAGTACGCGATCGTTCTTCGCAGTTCTTTGGAGGTTTCCCAACGGTGAATAAGTCCTGCAATTAGTCGAAACTCGCTGCACAATTCCCGGAGATTATATAGTCAGCGCTTGAAACTTTCTAAGTCACTTTTACGGGGTGTTTTTGCGCTGCTAACTGCACCTTTACATGTGAAGGCTTCATTAAACTTATGAATATTCCAGCAGCGTAATTGAGAATTAACCCCACAACTGCCAATTTTGCCGCGTTGCTCTGACGGCAGCCACTGTGCATTACGGAGTTTTTCTTGCCGTCCCGTAAGCCATGCATAGTGAGGTGGAGCGTTATTTTTACCTTTTCGTGTGGAAATGCAGAAAAACGATGTGTGCGAAATTTTAGACCACCAGTTTGATTTCTTGATGATTCACGGTTCGTCTGAAAATGTACAAAATATGAAATAGTATTGTAGATAAGAAAATTTTCCGAAAAATCACCACTGAAATTGCTTTGTAATATGTGAGTATGTTATAAGTTGCAGAGCAATTTTTTAAACCTATTATCTTCATTATTAGACGGTAGTAAAAAAGATTAAAAATATGAAATTGAAGCAATTACATGAAAATTCAACCCCAAATAAATTCAGGTATCTCGAGGGTCATAATAGGTAAAAAGCATTGTTGAAGAAACCCGACTATTCATGTTTTACTTTTTAGAGCTTTATATTATAATACTCATGGTCAGCGGGTCACTCTAAAAATAACTAATTTTCTTAAATTTTTTACTCAGTTAAGTCATGGCCATTCGACACTCGTGACACTCAAGTGCTACATATATTTATATATATCTTGGCGTTAGTTTATTATGTTTATTATTTTGCTTAGTTAACATCTTCATTCGATAACTGATCGGCGAGATGGTTGCAGGCAAAATGTGTGCAAGTACCACCTTAAAACTGAATGTATTCAAATTGAAATAGAAACACTGTAATATTTTGTGTAATACAATGTAATTTGTAAAATATACAGTTTTTAATTTATATAAGTTATAATATACAGCTTGTAATTTGTGTAAAATATAAATATACAGTTTGCAGTGTAAAATATACAGTGTAATTTGTAATACACTATATATTTGGAGTATTAGCCATTTTTGGTATAGAGATGATGATGTAGTTCGAGATGATGATGTAGAGATGATGATGTAGATCGCTAGAAATAGAAAGCATAATGTAAAAGGGACCTTCTATTGAAAATAGCAATTAAAATACCGAAATTATTTTAGGGAACATTTAAAATATATGTTTTACTCAATTTAATCTCATATACTCTCAATTTACTCTCATTATTGAAGCCTGGAACGTGTAATCTAAACTCGCATTATGGCGCTTTTTGCCCATTATGATCTCTAAAAATGCTATAGAGGTTTGTGGTAAAGTTTTCATTTATATATTATTTTTCATATATAATAAAATATCGAATGATTCACGAATCGTAAAAGAATCAGCCTAGGGGTTTATAGTTTTTCAAACATCTTTTCGGTACACTTCCGCAACTTTCCTGCACTATTGTGCAACCGAGCTTTAAAAAGTTGACGAAACGCTCCACATTAAATTGGATAAATCTAATACATTGTCCTAAAATACATATAATAAAGTGGACACGATGAAAAAAGCTTGAAATTAACGATCTTTATAATTTGTGTGGATCTTGTGTGATATACGAGTATAATTTAACTTTATCTTAGCACCATTAAGCTAAGATAAAGGAAAAAATGTACGATAAAAATTTTTTGCTGGAGCTGGGCCCTCAAAGAACGTAAAGCAAGTAACAGAACAACAGATGCCTGTAAAATTTTCCGATCAAACTGTTTTTTCAGAGAACAGTGAAAAAAGAAACAAAATGTGCTTCTAGTTTTTGCAGACAAAAGTTCGCTGCTGGAGGCTGGCCCGTGTTAAACAACAGGAAAACAAAAGGAAAAAATCTTCCAGTTGAAGCTCAGGCACAAAAGAAGACGGTCTGCACAATGATTGTTCGCTATATATAAATCCGGTGCGTCAATCAACGCCGAAGAGATAGTTTTTTCATCGCCAATCTCAGGCAATCATGGGGAGCTCAGGATTGTGATTGTGTCCGAATAGGTCATCACGCTCTGCTCACCACTCATGTGCTGTCACCACGCTCTGCTCTCCACTCATGTGCTGTCATCACGCTCTGCTCTCCACTCATGTGCTGTCACCACTCCTCGCTCTCCACTCATGTGCTGTCACCACTCCTCGCTCACCACTCACCTGCCTTCTTACTCTTCATAAAATTTCCGACCACGCACGTCGTGCCAGTCAATTATTTGTGAAGCGCTAGTGAAGGAACTAATTTGTGATTCTTGCTGTACTTACAAAAAATTGTGAAAATCTATTTCAGACTATGTTTTTAAGTGTTTTTTTCAACAAATATTTTCAAGGTGTGGGAACTTGCGTGACACTCAACAGAGTGATCACTCTGAATTACGTCGTACATTATATTGATCAATTATTCTTCTCCACTGACAACACAAACTTCTTATTAGCCTACATTAGCGATAGAGGAGTCGCTGTCATTCACTTGATTTTTTTTTTTGGTTTGAGGTAATCAAAAAATTCTAAGTCTTCTGCTACTGTCTATCACCCCTTACATCTTGCCTCGTACTCGTATGATACTGAAAAAAAAATATTCGTACGCAAAGTTTCAGCATTCATCTTCGCCGGCGAACAAGAACTACAGTCTTGGAATATGATGCAATTTTTCTTCCAAAAAATTAACTCTTGGCTGTAACTGGTCCCGTTGGAAAACTTAAGCGCCACGAAGTATTATAATCTTCGCACAGGCCTCGCACACACATTTGCACGGACCACAAACATAACAAGGCAAGTGGATTTGTGAGCCACACGAGCGTTTCTCGTGGCAGAGACTACCAGACTTTGCTCGGCCCTCCAGAGTCTCAAAGAAGTAAAAATATTTTCGAGCTGAACCAACTGAACATTTTAGATGAATTCCTGTTTTGACAAGTCTATTTTATGTATTTTTGAAGTTTATGTAACATCTATTTTATAGTGTGATCATCTTTGTATTCGATTCATATCACTAATTTCACTAAACTCACTCGTAAGCATTTTTAATACAAATTTTTAGCCTCCACTCATTTATTTGCCAGATACATATGTGAAGATAAAAAAATTTAAGATTGCTTATTTTGTGGCAATAAAGTGAATTCTTATACGTTTATTTTTATTTGTATTATTTCAGTGTTGTTCAAAAGAGGCGGCAATATATGGATGCTGCCCATGCGTTGGAAGCCATTGCATGACTGCAGGTGCTTTCCAATACAGTTCCGGAGGCATATAAAATACCTGACTTGTATTGGCCCGATTCAGTGGCATCCTGGATCGCTTGAAGCTCTAAAGCTTGTTAATGGTCTCACCAGACATCGATTGACGATGGTAACTACGAGCTCTACGTGGCTTCATTCATATTAATCATTAGCATATTGTCCCTTACCTCACAATTAATAATTTATGCGCGATAGATGAATCTTTCGAAATTTCATGAATAGCCGTAAAGTATTCAGGATTTCAAAAACTAGAGCAACGTAACACAAGAGAAATGCAATTACTGTTGCGCACTAGAAAAATATTGAAAATCTGTTTCCATATTCCAAAAACGATCCATTGGGCGTCAAGATTGCGCACTTCAATGTTTTATTTGGTGGAAGTGATGCAGCGGGTGAAATATTGGCGCGCTGTCGGAGCACTTGCTGCTTGGATTCTATATGTTCGGACGCCACCCTTCCGTTTACGCATCACCATTCGATCAATAAAAAAATTGATTCTCAATGAGAATTATTCTCTCAATTCTCAAATTTTTTCTCAATGAGCTGGTCAAAAATATTGACCAGCCGGGATTTGCTTTAAAAACAATACATCAGGTCAGCGCTCCTCGCGCTGCGATGCATGTTTCAACTATTTTCCGTAAAAATAAACACCAACCTAAGGTTTTAGTACTCAGTGAGAAGAACACCTTTTGTAGGAATAATAATTGAATAATATTGCTGGAAATCTGGAAATCAGTTTGAGGGTAAAAATAGGAAGAGCAGTAGAAGGGTTTACTGCTTCATGAAGTAAGAAATAAATTTGAGATAAACATATTAATTGTGATGATCCTCACGGTTACAATATTATTGTACAGCACTTTTTGGAGCGAAGGGCACTAAACAGTTATTAACTCAATGACTTGATTCGATTAAACTCATTTCAGGTTTAACTTATAACTCTTGAATTTCACTACGATAACTTTAAGAGTTATGCGTTAATCCTAATTTTTTCCCACCGATGTACGAATGAATTTAATATTGCAAAAATAAAGAGTACCATATTTCAGTGGCATTCATTTGAAACAAAGAATAGAAAAAAATGTTAATGCTTTAGCAACAGGCAATAATATGTTAATACCAAAATGATGGCGTGCAGAGTAGCTGCAGAACTATTTGGTAACGAAAATCTCAGGTGATACGTTTGATTGTTTTCAAGATTAAATGATAATTTGAACTAAGGAATCATGGGGCTTTAGAGTTTGAAAAATTCACAAAGACAGACCCACCCAGGTTTCCACTTGACGCAAATATAATTTCAGCCAACTGACATCGTAACTTTTCCTTATAATCAGCAAATTTGAATGCATAACATAACATAACATAACATGGTGATGTCGGCTCTGAAGTGTAGGCCTGATGTGGCCTGTCGCCGATTCTCAACATAGCAGAACTTCCACAGTAGAGGCCGTTGAGGGCTTTTCGACTATCTTTTTTATTTTCTGTCCAGCCATTATTAAATGCACGAACTAGATCTCTTGAACGGAGAAAAATACAGTGAACGGAGAAAAATACAGAAAAAGGACGGAGAAACATACGACTGAGTTGAGTTGAGTTGCATACTTTTCTTTCAGATGAACTTTTTAGAGTGGAACACCTAAATATAGACAAATCTAGCAAAGAAAACCTCAATAAAATACAAATACAAAAAACCTTCTATATACAAATTGACGGCAACGGGTGCCGAATTTCTCACAAGCTTGCATCAAATTTCGTATCCGTTGAGCTCCACTGATTTAGTGGATTATTGACTTTATATAGCTGGATTTGCCATGGGCTAAATAATTTGATAATTTAATTTCTTGACCTGATCGCGTAGAGCTGCATTTCAGCGTATTTTGAAAGCAGGATTTATCAATTTAAAACAGAGATACGTCTTTATTTCGTCATTTTCACTTTCAGCAATGACAGAGGGCTTGAAACCTGAACTTGTTGTTAAACTCAGGTTTCATCGACGCATCTCACTACTTGAATAAGTGTTCTGCTGGACAAGCTCGATTGCATTAAATGCTGGTTTAGAAATGGAAACGTCTCTCTAATTCATTCACATGAGTGACATAATCTTCAAAATTTATTCGAGTAATGCCATTTATACATGTTACTTCTAATGATAGCAATTCTTATGCAATCCCTGCGTCATCGTGATATTTGATCACTAACAAGTCATTAATCGCGCCACTATAGCTGGAGCTCGGATCAAATTTGTTTTAAAGTTAAGGATTTTGGGGAAGCATGCAATAAACGACCGAACTGAATATAGTGGCGGTAAAACCATTTTTATCAAAGATTTTAAGTGATATTTCACGTACCATAGAGCAGAAGCATCACATCCCATCACGATGTTGCAGATCTGACATCGCTCTGTCCGATACAAATTGGACGTGAGAAGTGCACTCACCTTTCTATGAATACTAAACGAAGCATTTTGTAGTGGGCAAAATTTCTAATCCAGCTCAGAATTGCGAAAATTTCAAAACGCTAGTGCATTGAAGTCCAGATTCTCATATGCAGCCACACACTGCGTCCTTCCTAAAGATATCATCCTGCGAGGAATACGTATGAATGTGTCATCGCTCGCCTCAAATCATCCTATTTAATTTGAACAGAGCTATAAATTTCACACGCGTATCTGTCTGGGCTTCGGAAGAGAAAACATGACAGCTGTACGTGTGGTTATAATTCATAGGACAGTTTATAGCCTCTATAGAGCGCTTGCAAGGGAAATTGTTCGTACTGCACCGGAAAGCATAGTTCTTCATGTAGGAAATCCAATATTTTATTATTACAAATATTTATCTTCTGCGTAATATATCTAGATCTAACTTTCTTACTTACAGAAAAATTAATATCTAACATTCAAATCCTGCTCTTTTTATATAGAGTGCGCAGTGTGAGTTTCGCATAACATTTTCCAATTCCAGAATTCATTTCAGTCAAACCGTATCAAATTAGATATTATAGCTGACCATTTTTCCTTTCTTTAATTCTAATCTAGCAAAATTTCTTGTAATTTAGGAAGATTGCAGTTCTACGTTAACGGAGAAAAAGCATCGACTGAAGCGTCCATGGGCATGTCACCTAATGTAAAACTTCTGGTCGTTTTATCAGCGTCCATGAGCGGCCAATCATTGACCGCGAATGAGGCATTTGTATGCAAGTTTCTAATGAACACTTAACCTCGAGTGTATTTTTGAATGTTTGCTCCAAGTTTCGACTAAATGATCATTAAACTTCTTCCCCTTAATGGACATTATAGAAGAGAGCGATTACAATGACGGCTTTTTAAGAGAAGCAAATGTGATCACAACCTCAACTAATTGCGAAGCCATTCGACGGCTACAAGAGCAAGCTCCTCTGTCCCGGTAAAATCTTGACTTCTCGGGCTTTTTATTGGTGATAATTTGAAGTTTTCACGAGTAACCTGCTGAATGAGGGCGAGTATTTGAGACTCATTTCATCTATTAGCATCTCTGACGTTCTATTAGTTATAATTCAGAATTGTGCCTTCCCAATAACATTTCATCAAATGTAGATCACAATCAAAGAATGCCAGGGTTGTCTGTCTACAGCTTTTCTTTATTAGTTTAGGAATTATATTCCAGCAATGATACAAATGTATGAATTCCTGCTAGATCTAAAATTCAGTAGTCAGCATGTGTGGAAACATCATGAATCTTCTTCATTCTTTGGGCACTCAAAGCATTTTAATTGGTCATGCGCTAATACAGCTTCATGGAGTTTTTACATCAAAATTATTTACTTGATTAGTTTCATTGTTAAATGGAACAATAGTCATGCGTATCACAGAAATCGCTACTTCTCAGAAGTAGCTTATCATGATTAAATGCATAATTCGAATCAAATTGCTGAGCGCATCAGTATCAAAAGAGCTGACAAAGTCTGACTAAGAAAATGTATAATTATGGCAATTAATTTGATTTTTTTCCATTAATGACATAACAGTTTTCATGAATTAAAAATTAATACCGTTCCAAGTTAGAATATACCTCTGATAAGTCAGTTAGCTTCGATACGAAACTGGTAATTTTATATGCCGCAATTTTTTTACAATAAACGAACTTCTTACTTTCCAATACCTAACTTTGATGGCATTGCTTGGCGGTATGGCTGTTTTTTGAGACAACAATAGCAATCTCTTCCATAATTTAGATGTCAATCATACGCCACTTCGACGAAGCCAAAAATAAAACGATTTTTACGGCAAAATTTCATGACATCGTTCATGCAGTCTTTTGATATGAGTATATGACATTTAACCACTGGAACAAATAAAATCAATCAAATCTTTTAGTTTAGTGTAGGTTTCATTTAATTTTTAATGTAAATATTAATTCTTTGAATCAGTTATTTTAAATAAAGATTGTTAATTTAGATATTTAGTTAATTATTCAGTGTATTTCTATTGTACGCAAGGAATAATTTTAACCTCCATCAGGTAAATGATCCGTAAATATTTTCTAGCTAGGTTGTATATATAGGTTCATTTATGTGCAAGTATTTATATCTAAGAAAACGAGGTGCAACAAATAAGAACTTTGAAGACACAAATCCTCCAACAAAAGAAAGCTACTTCAAGCTAATAAGTAACTATGATAATCTTGTCATTGTGCTAAAGGAAATACCTTTTCATAGTTAAAATGAAAAAGTTCCACAGTAAAGGTACACCTAAATTGCCGACAAAAATTTGTTGATCGTTCAAGCGTATTCTGAACTGAATTTCACTGGGCCAAGGAGGCGTAATTGAGAGAAAAGTGAAGTATGAGGCTGCCGTTCTCGTGGGATCATGCTTTTCGATCAAACGACTGATTGTTTTGGAGGAGACATCTGAAGGTATTGTCTGTATACATGCAGCTCCTATGAACTCAATTCTCAGGTTTTGCATAAATGCTTGGAAGCAATAAATAGTGATTGTTTTGAGCGCAAGCTCTGTTGATAATATAAGAGCAAAGAAAATCTAAACAGAAGCGAATGAAGTGATGTTAGCAGAGTTCAGGAAGATATTCAGAAAAAAATATAACTCAGTACTCACTGCAGTGAGTGACAGAGAGCTCATTTTCTCGTCGACGAAAACTTGAGGTCACGGACGGACAGAGGGACAGACAGGCAGACGGACATGGCGAGCACAATGGTGCATTTTTTTCCATAAATACGAAAATGTGCTAAAAATACCTAAATCACATTGAATTATTATTTGAATCATTTTTTTAGATTGTAGCTTTGGCAATAATTTCTGTCTAGGATCATTCCAGATGAAGGCTTCTAGCTATAATTTTCAAATAATTACTCACATTAGCCGATCCAATGCAGCACGAATGATAGCATTCGTGCAAATAAATAACATTTCGACTTTGTACTGCAGCTTTGTACACGTCCTTGAAGAGGCCTTAATTACAGGGAAGAATTCTTAAGCAGTTTAGAAACGAACTAGCTAGTCTTGCCAAGTTAAACGATGACTTCAAGGCTCATGTCCATCATTGTTCTCGAGATCGGGAGAAATCATGATAGGCCTAACTTTTATGAGCTGGAATCATGTTGAGAGAATTTACCATCGCTCTACACTTTCTCTGATTTGAATAAATGTATTTCAATAAATAGTGCTTCGATCAGCGTCGGACATGCAATTTTTTGGGGTTAAGTTTGATGCGCCTCGAATGATTGAGCACTTTGGTTCACGAGGAGCGAGGGCTCCGAGTAGAAAAAATATGTAGGTATACAAATTTTTATTGAATTTCACAATTAAAGAGAAATTAATTGTTCCTTTTTTGTACTTATGCATACATGTTTGCATGAAAATGCGATCAGCCATTATAAAATCACGATACATATTACTCCAATAGGAAAATCTTGTTATACAAATAAAACATTTTCATCAGCTTTCTCGCACACTTCATACGAGCCTGGGACAATATTCGACATCTTTGTTGAAGCGATGCATAGCAGCGCATTTCTTGGCGGCTTGTCGGAGCTTTTCTCATCTCCAGCCACTCAGGAAATCGTGCTGGAGAGCCGGCGGGACATTTTGCTGAGTCTGCAGGGCTTTTCTCTCTACACCGACACCTGATCGAGAGGAAGTCTCCTGAAAGCGATAACAAATAATTTCGGTTCTCTGTTACATTTTATACAGTCTGAAAATCGACTGAAATCGCAGAAGTTTAGAAAGTTTGTCAGGAATTCATATATTGTTGACAAACATTAGACAGTTGACAGTGGTTTCTGTGGAACTTCGGTGTATTTCTAGATATAGTGTTGCGCGTATTCGGATTAACTTACCGAATCTATGTCTATTACTTTGAGATATCATTAAATTGTAGGCCAAATCATATTTACACATCGCTGTAGTTTTCAACGTCATTGCTAGCTTTATAACTGGAAAATATGTTTGCCAGAAACAACATTCCGCGATTAATTAAGTCCTGGGCCAGCGGTCGTCCGATTAATTAGGGCTCTCTGTCGCCAGCAGTAGCCCAAGTTTTTTTTGAACTTCTAAGCTAGGAACTTTCTTCACTTCAAAAATCACATTCAATACAGCACTTTAAGGCAGAAATATTAAAAATGTAAAATTTAAACATAATAATGGCAATGTTTACGTGTTTACAAAATTATCTACGACGTTTTCATCGGAATCACTGATTTGCATCTCAACCCTCCGCAAGCCAATAGCCCTAGAGATTGCTGACTCAATATTGGGCAGTGAAAGCAAAACGGTAATTACAGCAGCCAAGAATCAATATGCATGGCGCTCTCAGGTCTGAGTGCTTGCTTGGCAGATTCGGTTTCAGGAGTGCGTACCAGAGGTTATCGACATTTTTGGGTCGTAATCAATTAATTAAAGATTTTGTCGAAATATGGAATAAATATTGAAGTAGAGGTTATTGCATGAGTTATTTCTTAGTTATAGCTTATTGTCTTTATGACAATTGAACGTTTTTAGGGTTAATTCTGCTTAGTGCAAATGTTTTTATTGCCGTTAAATTGCTGTTGCTGACTTCTAACACTTCGTTGTGTCGAATGAGGCATAGTCTTCGAATTGTTTTGGTTAGTGAAATGCGAGACGAAATTTGAAGATGATTGTGCATTGTACGTTAGACAGCTTGGATAGTTTCGAAACTGCATCCTCATCTTTGCAATGTTGGTCCTCTTTCAAAGTCCCTATTGAGACCTACATCATTCAAAATTATATAAGACAGTTATTGTTGTCAAATGGTTTATGCTTGCGTTAGTTTAAGCTGAAAACACAGAGTCGTAAAGCATTTACGCCTGGTCATCTTATGAGCTACCGCAAGATTTGATGGATTGAGGTGTATGATGGACCGAAGCACATATTGATATTACAATGTGTACATGATGGGCTGAAACACATTGAAAACTCAATGTGTTCATGATGGACTGAAGCACATTGATGACTCAATATGTAGATGATAGTTCGAAGCACGTTGAAGACACTAAGGATGCAGCAAAAATCACTGCAGTCTCAAAGGATGGTCCAGTCAACACATCTTTTGATACAGGATTATCAGCGAAAATGATTATCAGCGTGATTTGAATTCAATGTATCATTATTAGAATTCAACTCATAATCGTAACTGTATCATTTCTGAATAATACTGAAGTAGTGCGTTTAAGTAAAACAAAAATGTTACTGTTATAAGTTATAGTAAGCAAAACAGGACACAAGTCGATAAAATTTTGAAATTTTTTTCAGCCCTAATTTGCACAGGCATTTTTTTCAATGCACTA
The DNA here is from genome assembly GCF_000764305.2 of Hyalella azteca. NCBI lineage: Eukaryota > Metazoa > Arthropoda > Malacostraca > Amphipoda > Hyalellidae > Hyalella > Hyalella azteca. Next base: position 493,362 of record NW_025941113.1, on the reverse strand, counting down.
CTGACAGCTTTCAAAATCCTATGTTGAGCGCTTGATGTAGACGAGTGTGTGTCTGAGGACGGCTGGAGGATACTTTATGGCATCCCATTCTTGTCTTGTAACACTTTTGCTGGCAAGTATACAGCCTTAGCTTCAATAAAAATTAAGGGAATCTTGAGGATAGAAATTTAATTTTTTTCCCTGTGCAGGCAAATTTCCGCCGATTTCCTAAACGATATCCCGCTTGCTGGATGAGAGAAACTTATTCAACAGGAGTGACTTTAATGGAATGAGTTCCTAAGAAATTACGTCGTATGCAAAGCAAACAGCAGATGTTATCGTTTAATTCTCTTGACAAAATTCAATATTGTCTCAAGGTTTTTAATCTTTGTTGCCGAAAGAAGCCTGCTTAAATCGTTCCACTAGCTTTCACCTCTGAAACTCAGACATTCCAATGAAATTAATATCATTTCGACTTGGAGACGGCAGATAAATTTTAAATGCGGTAAAAGACTATGAAAATGAGTCATGACTCGGAGGAATTAAGAGGTACGATTCCATGTAATTGTCTTAAAATTTTCACTCTGTGTTCACGTTGAACCTGATGTTGCTAATTATAGATATCTTTCAAATAATTTCATCTCAAGAGAACCATCAAAAAATGTTACAGGTAAACCTGCTAACCAATTCTCCCATCATCTGCAATGAGGCACGTAGCCCACTTAATTCTTTGCTGCGGCATCATCGGCTCCTGAATGTCGTCGGGACTGCTGTGACCAGCGCGCGAATATCGCTCCTGAACGCCTGTCCGGACACGCGGCTGTTCACCATGTATTGGTGAGCTGTGATAGTGAACTGAGTTAGTTGTGTTAGTAATGGTCTGTGTTAGTGAATTATTTGCTGGTGGACAGTGTGTGTTAGTGGGCACAGTTATTGATCAGGTAGTAAGTTTATTAATGAGTAAATAATGACCTGTATTTATATTAACTGTGTGTTACTAAACAACTTGAGCGTAGTGTTTTAGTGAGCTAAGACTGAGCAGTGCAAAATGTTAGTGAGTTGCTAGTGGAGAAATAATGAGTTGTGTTTGCCGAAAGACTCTTTCTAAGCCCAAATATTGGTAGAACATTAATTTAATGTTTTCCAATGGCTCACAAGACCAGCCAATACAATACATGGAAACTACAAAAGACCACTCATCCTGCGAATCTTACTTCAATCAATCACCAGCTCTCGCCATCGCTGGCGTATTGGAGTGTCATTGGTGGTCACCCTCTCTAGGCAAACTGAAATAAAATTTTTCCGTTAGAGCTGAGGAAAACGTCTCGGCGCTGCTAAACTATTCCTGTTTATTTTCACACGATTACATAGAGAAGCCACATTGATATGATTACGCAGCAGCATAAAAATGTAAGAAACGTTGTGGGAAAAATCTCCAAGAACATACTGGTATCAACAGAGATTCAAGCTCTTATTGCGCAAAAAACACTGTTAAGGGGACCGACTACCCTAAAATTTTCAATTTTGGCGTTTTCCGGTTTTTGTGCTCATCTTAAAGCTTAATTTTTGACGCATCCAACCGTACCAGAATCATCCCTCTACGTCGAAAAATGATTTCGTAACAGCCCCCCGAAGGGAGGGAGTTTTTAGAGCCCTTCAGTAAAGCCTATGGGATTAATTAGAAGGGTGGACACACTAAAAAGGAACGTCTGACGTAAAGCGGCCAATCATGGCATTATCCGGTGTTCTATAGGTATGGTCCTTACGAACCGAATGATATGTGTCTCGATGTTGTAGGATGATATTTGTAGGAGGAGATAGATTTTCTAAAGTACCCCTTTTTAGCCGTTTTCTATGAATTTCACGTTTTCTATCAATTTTTTCAAAAAATATATAGGAGCAAAATGTTATTTTTTTACATTTTACGTATGTATGTGAAGTTTCATGATGATCGGATAATAACTGTAGAAGTTTTTCCGGAGGGTAGTCGGTCCCCTTAAAGAAATTCTACTAATTGGACAGGTCTAGAACCAGAGAAGTTCGGATGCACCGCATAAATTATTTAGCGTTGCGCTATTGAAGAATCAGTCATTTCCAGTCATTTGATGATAATATTGCATTCATTTTTTCCCCAAGAAATAGCAGGAGCTATTGTTTCCTTGATTATATCCTATAAACATATTACATATTCTGCAAGTTAACCTATATCATGAATTTTTAGTTCCTGTCATGTCAGCACCTGTGGGGGGGGGGGGAGAATTCAACTGGTGCTATTAAGCACTCGACGTAAGCCAAACTTAACCTAATCTTATCGAGATGATGTACCGTTAGTCAATGGTTCCTGGAACAGGCGACCATGTTTAAATCAACAAGCACTAATAGCAATAATGCAATAACGTTACAAGTCATTACTTCAGCTCAGGCCTTTCAACTCAGCCTCAGCTTCGGGCAAATGTAAATTTTGACGTTCCTGACACTAATAATTTTATCGTTTTTGAACGAATAACACTTTAATTGAAGTAATGAATATTTCAAGCATGCGACTGGTATAACGAAAACGATTAGAATGCCGTTTTACCTTGGCCGTATCTTTATTTTAATTAATTTTTTTTTTTTTTTAATTAATTTTAATTTTTTTAATTCTTTAATACTTTTTAAGTGCTTTAAATTTTATCCTTATTATATTTCCAGTACAATACATACCTAGAACGCCTAATTATAATTTATGAATGAGGTAAATTATACTTAAAAAAATGCCGAGCGGATAAAAAAATTGCTTATGAGTAGGCATGTTCATCTATTGAATTCCTCGAAAGAGAACTGAATTTGTTCATAAAAAAAGTCCAGGCATTAAGAGGATCATTTTTCTGCAGTAAGTACGGGCATGTGTCACTCAAAAGTCCTCAAAATGAAGGCACATTCCAAGCAAGAATGAGGCCAGATTTGGGGAACAATAGCTCAGATCGCCGACAGGTCACGCACCTGCGCTCTCCGCTCACGGGATGAACTGCGCGAAAATTGCATTGAGAATTTAGCGCAGGTTGAAGAAACTTTTGAAGGAACACACACATTAAATTTGCCAAGTCATAACACATAGCATTAAACATGCATGTTTGTGATGTTTGTTCATCATTTCAAGCGTTTATTTGCATTACCCTTATGTTTTTTCCAGATATGAATTGTGAACGCTCATCGTAAGACTGAGCCATGAATCGATAATTCAACTTGCCAGAAATTCAATCGACTATTCTTCTTTGAAACCAAGCACAACAATGGAAGTCTTTGTTTCGTGCTCATATTGCACGTCCGTAACCTAGAAAGTTCTGTATCGGAAAAATTCCTGTGGCATTTCCCTAAAGCACTATGCAACACTCTGCAGTTGAGGAGGTTGCGGTTACCGTACGTTATTAGTAATCGTATTATTCATAGTCTTTGTAGTTTTTCGGATTCATTTATACTCGGGAGATTACTTACGAGAATCGAGGAACTTTCACTCGCATTTGCCTACAATAGGTCACTCATGTAAATCGCCCATAAGTAATCGATACCCTTCAAGCGCACTCACCACCCTCGCAATTTATAGATCTTTTAATGTCAGGTGCTAGCAGAAGCGGCCACTATCAGGCTCGCCGACAACAAATAAAAGATGCCCCATTTAATTTTGTTGGACAGGGGAATCTTGAGGGCAGCGGCAACATTAAACTGACCGAGCGATGGCCGCCATGGCCGCCACGAATTGTCAATTTATCCGGAAATAAAATTTCTGTAACCATAGTTAAGTATATCTGGTTTAAAGTTTGATGTTAGAATGAATGATGGAATATATACGACTAACTCTAAAAAACCGACCTGGGTGCTATTGGCAGCGGTGAGTGATGACACCAATGTCCGATACTGGTCTAGGGATGCCCAGTTCATTTCATTAATGTAAATCAATACGAATTATCGATAATCAATGGTTCACCAGTGATTTGTCACCTTTGATTCTTTGTACTCTTTAGAGAAGTAAAATGAACATATGCAATTAAGACATTATTTGGCGACCTTTCGATGAGAAAGTATCACATCAAGAAATTTATGTAATTGGGGTACAAAAAAAACACAAAAACATAGACACCTGTCTATAACGGACAGAAAAACTTTCACAGTGAATTCAAACCACACATTCATGTTATGAAAATAAATGCTATGAGCGTATAGTTGCAGCGGTTAAATGTCAGCCACTATATAAAAATATTTAACAATATAAATGCAAATTTAAATTATCGTCAGAAACTAGCCCAATTACTGCACGATGTTCTACATTTTAGTACTTGGTATTATTTTGGTACTCGGAACAGTACTTTAAACTTTTTCCGACAGTATTTCGGTCTTGGAAAGTGAAACTGCACCCCTTTTAGCCCTTCCAATATTAAACAAGGCAGAACAGCTGAAGGGAACTAATAAGAAAATCTCCGACTTCAAATGTGATATGTTATTGCCCATATACGGACCTGAACGAAGGTACCAGCTTCAAGACGTATCATACAAAATTATTTCGAATGAAAATCATGTCTATATGGACTTCAAAAGACCCTGGCTCTCATGTAATTCGTGGTCATTTTTGCCAAGTATCCGTAATGGCCCAAGAGTCTTCATGGTTCGAGGAGAAGGAAAGTAGAAGCTCGGACTGATAGAATCCCCTCTCGACGTTTGATATGCAAACGAATAAAATCCATTTTCACGAGAAAATAATTTCAGTGCAAATCGTCCTGGTAGAATTCCTGAAATTATCCTGACGCATGAAAGGAAGTGCAAATGTCCCTTTAAGGGAAGCTAGTTGAGGCGATGCAATCGAATTGGCGGCATTCTCAGCTGCCTCTAATGACGAATTAGCAGCACTGTAAAGTACATTGGAGTCTTGTCAACTTCTGCTTCTTTTTGCTCAAAAGTTGCATGCAAAGAAGTTTCCTTTGAAGCTCTGCGAAGCGTGATGGCAATCTGAAAGTCCCTCTTGGGAACAGCGTCGCGCAGTTGCCGACTTTTCAAGGAGTCCGTCGATGCGTTAGGTTTTTTCATAAAGTTTAAGATTACCCAGGTGGCAACGCCCAGCCGTTTAGGTGATGTACATTTTTTCATATAGCCTCATAATAATTTATAAAATAAAAATGTAAAATAATATCTTTCGAAAACTCTTACCTGGCATTTAAATTGAGGAATTTACTTTTGTCCATTGCATTCTAAATGACACCGAGTAATTCAAATCCTAGACTCAAATTTGTAATGCATTTGTGTTATCACTCATCGTTTTAGTTCAAGAAATTTAATCTGAATCTTCCATTACCGACGTACGTTAGAAGTCGTTCAGCAAAATTGATAGAATTTCACGCGAGACCTTTGCAGTGCTGGCAGCTGAGCACAGCGCTTGAGGTGATTCCAGTCTATGTTATTATTTCCAGTTGAGATCGAAGATCGCAATTCAATCTAATGTAACGAGCTCAGACATTGAAATGACGATTGCATAGCAGCTAGTGATGCCTCAACAAATCTGAGAATACAATTAAATAATTTATGATGTTATTTAAAGGGAAACGTAAAACCTTATAACGGCTGGAAGAAGAACCGAATTGAATGTGCCAATCTATTGAAACGGCAGTAGTATAACAGTGACGCTTCACAATGGAAACTTCGATCGCTGCTACTGGATGGAAGGTTATCACAAAGAATAATAAATAGGGATGTAAAAACGTGTTCAATTGTCATGAAGGAAAATAACCATGAGAAGCGGTCCCTACATAGAATTTGTCGATTTCTCTAACCTGGAAAATCGTGCATGTGCACGAGTTGTTTACGGATCTCCATTTCTACAAGGTAATTTGGTTTATTGCAGTGTCTACTGAAGTTATATTGAAAATTCGATTCTCAATATACAATCTCTGATAAATCATAAACATAGGAATATCTCGTTAATCTGAAGCAAGCAGATATCAGGATGCTATTTGCTGAATGGCTTCAATATTGGCAAATACCTTCCAGAAATGTTATTCATAACAAAATCTGCGAACAAATGTATATGATCGAGTAAGAAGCGTTATAAGCACCCTCTGAAATGAATATGACTTCGCACGAAGTTCTAACAAATTGCTTACCGCAGATGTCCAACTTGAATGATTGATGCGTGCGGGATGCGCCGACAATGTGCCAGGATATCAAACTTGTTGGAAGAAATAAGTGCGGATATTTCATGTCTATCAAAACGGACGTCCGTGATGTCGAAGTCATCGTTTCCATTTTCATCCCAACTGGGAAACACTATTTTCAACCAAAAATAACTAAAATTCAATAACGGGTGAATATACGATTTATCTTATTTTCAACGAAATATATTGATCAACTAAATAAAGGCACCCATTTTCTATTAGCACAACGTAAATTAATTCATGGCAGGTCTTGCATTTTTATGAGTCGTTGTTATTTCTTCTAATTAGTACGAACGTTTTGCACACGGTCATGTTGTCAAAATTTATTGATATATACATAGCTAATGCAGACAACGCATCTGAAAGAAACATTTTAATTTTAACCATTACAGCGAAAGACCACATAAAACACAGTGAACCATTATTATTTGTGGTCATGGAATGGAAATTAACACAACAAAGGATCTAGATTTATTTAAGCGCTGCTAATATGAGAGAACATTTCTGAGCCTCGCATTGTTGTAGGGGCTGGCATTGTTGGAGCAATTCTTAATTAGACGTTAATTGCGGTTTCCACTGAATTCGGTCAGACGTATCAGAAAAATTAATTAATATGTGATTGAATATATGATATGATTATTATATTATCTAGCGATCAAATGAACAATGCTTCGTTATTCGAAGCGTGAACATTCGAAAGTAAAGAAAAAAAATCGTTGCTCCTTGGTAAAAGAACCACAATTACGTATTATACATGATAAATTAATAAATCTTCTTTAGAAGGTTTATTCGTTCACAATATAAAATGTTAGTACAGGATGGCAGATTCTGTTTCTTTAAGCAGGTTTTTGAGGAATGAAATGTTTTCAGTATTATTGAAAAAAAAACGAACAAGAAAATTGTCAATAAAACAAATTCTCTGATCTTGAAATAAACCTGTTTCATTGTCATATATGAAGCCGTCCGATAGAAACCTTGAAATTAAGAAGTAATTCAATTCTTCAGCCAGCTAACCTAATTTTTCTTGACGATAAGGATGGTCAAATTATAGAAATAAATACTTCGCCGATTATATTTATTGAGCCGGCTTCGAAATCGATTAAAACACGCCATAGAGGCTCACTAAGCCGATGCAAGTGAACCTTGCACCTGTTTAGTGGTGCATCATCGTTTGGAAATTTCAATGCTTAAACCGCTTGTAAAATGAACCAGTGAAAGTATTCCGGGGTAATTTTTTTCACACAGTATTAAAGGGTGAGAAGATTCAAGTAAACGAAGAGAATTAATGCGTTTTTTACGCATCGATTTTTTACGTAGGTTAGTTGATTAACACGCATCAAACTATATGTAATTGCATGTTTATAATGTAACATAAAATAATTGATACGCGATGTAAAGAAGATTCTATCGTGCGCGTTAAATCTATGGGACGAATGAACGAATATTGCGTTCCAGAAATCCATAAGAGGCATTAAGAACTCTCGCGTGCCTCTGACAAGCATTACTGTTATTCTGCTGCTCGAAAATGTTATTCTGCTGCAGGTCCATTAATGGATCTTCATCCATTGTCTGCCCTCTGCTTGAAGTTCAACTGCAAGAGCAGCGTAATATCGAATGCGAGTCGGCATGTTCACAGAATAGCGTCAATGCAGTCAACAGTTAAACGTTTTCATGAAGATTAACGCAGTCGACGAATTTATTCAGTCCACAAATCCTGAGTAATTTATCGAGATCAAAATCAATTTATCGTGAACACAGTAGTTCCCTGCAGCGACTATACATCAAAGCCCAATTTGTGCCTTGGTTGAAAATATGTTGTTTTCGGTCATTTTGCTGCTCGAGAACAAAGTTTATCTTCATGGCTGAACTGCTTGCGTTGCGCCCCATCTGACGTTGATTGATGGCAGACGTTCACTGCGCTGCAAAGAAACGCGCTTACCGTACATAAAAGGATTTTACTTCGGCTAGTGAATTTGGAATGCAGCTCTTCACTGTCCGAGTCTTACATAATGCAGTTTTTGAGGCAAATGGATGGAAACAATGTCCTATATATGGAAATGGATGGAAACAATGTCCTATATATAAATATTTGAACTGAATTGTAATGATTAACGGTTGCGGCATAAATGAGGAAAATAAATCAACAAGCCTTTTCGTACACTCATAGGGAAGCAACTGCCATAAAAAAATAATAGTAGTAATCACTTCTTTAATTAATAAGCTTCGCTCTCAAAAACTTTGGTAAAATGAAACTTGAATTCAAGCATAACAAGATATTGCATTTATCTTGTCTAATCAGGGAAACCCGAAGAAAAATTATGTCGCGAAGATATTTATTTTCCCATAAAAACGTGCTTACCGTATTACAGTATGAGCTTAAGGGAATTTCTGTCGGTCACTGATTTTTTGCATGATCGATTTGATATCAGTTTCAGCTTGAGCATTAGAGGATCGTGCAGAGCGAAAGCTTTGATGTACAAGTTTATTTAATCGATTCATTATTCCCACGATTTACTAGTATCTCCGTGAATTCAATAATTTTATTCATTGATTTGTTATCCTTATTCGGCTATCAAAGTTACTCAGTTCTTGTTTGACTACCTTACCACTATAATCTGACACTGTGTTGATGAAAATGACTGTCGCCTCTACCGACGGGATTCAATTACGGCATTTGAGCCAAAGTTGACTTTTAGAAATATTATGAGCTTTTGTCAGTAAAAATCTAAATTATTTGAAAATTATTAATTTAAAAAGAGAGAATCGTTATTAGCATTATTTTTAATTTTCATCAAGCCACGATGCAAGCATTCCAAACGATCGTTCCCGTCTAGTCACTTATAGCGATTAAACTATTCATCATATCGGCGAAACCTTATTCATGAATGAGATTTTGAGCCATGATTCGTCAGTTCATATCCAGTCACGTCAGCTCCAGTTGATCAGTGTTAATAAATTTCAGAAATGAAACGTATCCTTCCAATTTATGTTGATTAAATGTAATTGAACGAAACCCTAAAGTATGCCTGCAAATCAGTCAATTGTCATGCACTGCGACCTTGAACTCAACATTGCATTGAAGCACATCTTCACGCTTATCTTTCATGAATTTCAAAGAGTCTGAGCTCCCGAGAGCATATCTCCGACCAAAAACTCAGAGCAGTATTAAATATTTGCAGCACTTCTCTTGCTCGATTCTATTACTTATACAAAGTGAAATTTGAAATATTTCACAAATGCTTTGTCAAATGTATGAAAATTAATTTATAGAACAGTTAACAATTGTGAAACTCAAAATGTTGAATAATTAAGCTCTAAGAAGTCGAAAAGTTTAACTGACGCCTTATGTTGTGATCTAGTGCACAAATTTAAGGCCATTTATCTGTAACTAAATTATGTGCATGTTTTACTGACTACAATGAATTTTTGTTATTGGAAAAGAATTGTGCAGCAATTCCAAATATTTTTATCTGCTAATTTTTTCTTTGAATTACTGAAGCATTTTCACGGAATTTGCAGAAAATAAATTCTTACCAAACCTGCCGAGGTTCCCTGGTGGCGCCTGCGTGTAGAGACTCCTGGCTTTCTTCGTGCGAAAAAAGCTGTGCTTGAGTTGAAAGTCTTCGAAAGTTTTGCGTTAAGCCGCATACTTATTGTAGTATTACCACGTGCGACCAGCAATAATATTATTGTTGAATTAAATGTCAAATTAATTACTTCAGTTAATTTAATTCTCGTATTATACCATTATAAATAGACGGCAAAGTTAGCAAATAATTCTGATGTTTCAGAGGGCGTATAATATCAAACTTTGTTCAACAATATGCTTCGATTTTCTAATTCTCATAATTATCTCATTACACTAAAAAGTAAGATATCTCCCTCGAATACACTGGTGTCAGTGTCACCACGGCAATACCGACCGTTGGGTATACATGACCGGACGACTGAGTAGGATCTCACCATAGGACGTCTATAGCGTTGCTGTTAACGGCACAATTTACACTTATGTTCAAAAATAGGAGATTGACGCCAACACGAGTTCTTAATCTACTTATTTAATTTAAAACAGGTACGAATGAAGCTATAGCTTAAGTTCATCTATATTACACATATAGCTACAAATGACATTTGCATACGGGTCTTTCAAATATATTTGGTTCACAGATAAACGGGACACAAATTAACATTTAGAACAGCTTTTCCTGCTACGTCATTCAAGCCCAATTGTTCCCCAATTGGTCTTTTAAATGTGCATGTTGTCTTAGAAAGTGGTCATAGAAAACTTCGGCTTCTACAGTTCAAACTTCCGAATTTACAAATTACAGTTAACAACATAACATTAAAATCAACTGTTTGCATATGTCAATGAACAGAAAGGAGCTATCGATCTCGACTCTTTTTCTTTGGGTTGTGCAACGTGTTTACAACCACGAATTATTGAGAGAGCGATCCTCTCTCGAGCCTTTATGGCGAGACTGTATTTGATTACCCATGAGACAAGAAGTCGTCTGCCTTATCGAACTTCTTGCATCAAGCGAGCTCTTGAGGCACAAAAACCTGCCACATGAATTACTTTTGCGTTGGCTCAAGACACAAGTTTTCTTATGAGCTGAATCCGTTTTTGTTGTAACGGGAATTATGTGTGGTGCTTTCTTTCGTGAATATAAAAAAAAACTTAATTATTTTTCTCAATTTATAACATGCATTGATGTACCTTTTTGTTATTTGGATATATTTTACGTAAATCATATTACAAAACATCGCAAATCATATCATTACGCTTTAATTACAAACATATTTTACGCATATATAATAAATTTCATCATGATATTTCATTTACAGCCTTAGTTGGCTTTGAAATCGCTAATAATTAACTGTAATATTTAATAAGTAATAGTTAATAACGATTGACTTGGGTTGAGGATCGAATCTTCTGTATGAAATAAATGCATGCAATATACAGTAGTAGATGAAATAAATGTATGCAATATACAGTAGTGTATGAAATAAATGTATGCAATTTACAGTATAATAGTCAGTATTGAATTAAATAAATATATATAATTTTGCTCGCGCCGGTTTAGCTCGAATTAGAGCGCAGGTCACGCTGACGCGGCCTGTGATTTCTTCATTTCTTCACATCAAATTCTTGCACGTCATTGTGTTTATTTTTAATGAACGTCGCATGATGACAACGCGAGTAGGCAATACTGTATTAAATAATAGGCAACAACAAATAACAATGAGTACAGACAACTATTAGCCCTAAAACATATCGATTCAAATATAAACGACAAGAAACAAACTTACACGAAGAAAATCCTTCCTTGGTTTTATTAGGGTTGATTTCTTAAGGCATTCCTTTTCCGATCATCCTCAAAGTTTTGGAATAGAGTATGGAGAACGTGGCAAATGGCATGGAAAAGCTTGTATAGATATTGGTCAAAATTATATCAGTTTTATATGTTAAATAAAATATTTAGAGTTCTTTCCGTAGAGTGCGCTCCAGCTTAGGTTTCTTTTACATGCCCGGCAGCGCCCTGTTTTAACACACTTACAATAATAATTAACTTCTCTAATACGGGACTCTAGAGGATCTGCAAGAAACTCTTAAGTCAATTTTTATTTTATTGTGCAAAAGAAGTTCATCACAAAAATTTAACTCCTAGAAAGTATGGTAAACATCACCGCGCATTGGATCCACCTATAGCCTACAAACAGACAATTCCTTCTAGTTCTTTCTCTTTGAATCTCGCTCTACAGACAAAAGTTTCTCCAATTTCGAGCAAATGTCTGTATTTAGCCAGCATTGGCCCTGTTGTTTCCACACGAGCGTATTATTGAAAACATAAAACCAAAGGCACGAGTGGCATTTGGTCCTGATTTTTATGCTTCACAGAGTTTATATAAAATATGGAGGCAAAAATATCAAATGGCCAATATATCAAATATTTTTCGCAATCAACAATCCAAGCATTTTCTCCCTTGACACTCGGATTGACAGTTTTGCACCAACATAAAAAAAAATTCGACAAAATGTGCCGCTTCGCAGGCTCTCTCTCCTCAGTTATGACCAGAGTTGGAGCTAATTAGTAAATTTTTTTGTTTAATGATGCATGGGAAAAAATGTGTCTGTTCGAGAGGCTAATTTGACTGACTGATATCATTATACATGAGCTATCATTTATTATTGCTCTTACATTGATATTGCAACAGTATGAAAATTATTTGGTTGTATTTCAATTATCATTACAATTCAGAGGAACTCATAAATTAAATAGCAGTTGGATAATATTTATCTAATGAAAAAAAAAATAAAATGCATTAGTTATAAATCCTATAGTGCGTAATTGTAATTTCGTCGATAAGTTTCGTATCATTAAATTCAGAATTTTAACATCGAAGCACTAATTTCACTTTCTGAACCACGAAACCTGGAGACTAAAGATTCTTCTTCAACCTGGTGATTAAGATCAAAAGTTACGTGAAGAACGTTAACAGATTGCGAGTGACCGTTTGACCCATTGATTAGGATTCAATATTCTTTAAAGTAAAACTACCCTTAGAGAAAAGGTCCCTCAATACGTTGACCTCAATAGTGACACGGCTGAATATAGTTCTTGCTTCCACTCTCAGCTTCCACTATTTGTGCTCTGAATACAAAACTCTAGTTTTTTTTATTATCAATTTTATCTCATCTTGTGCGTAGGTATTTACGATGATTACATCCAAAATTTCCTTCGTTTATCACATCTTATATTCGCTGACATTATGTCTGAAATAATAGTTAGATCTATTATGAATTGTTTGCTACTGAATACATGATTTCTAATGGGTTCTCTCTCGATTGGATCATTAAGTAGTGATCAAATAATTTTCTTGCTTTTCATGAAATTTTGCGGTGAAGCAGAATTTACCTAAATTTTTGCATGCTCAATTCATTCGAACTCTACTATACAGTAAAGTATACAGCACACTGCAAATAATTCTATTAAGTACGGTCATGGACATAGTTAATACATTGAAAATGCCTAGCATGCGTTTACCGAGGAATATTTTCTCCAAATAATGATTTGGATAATAATAATATTATTAATAATTTTCCTTCAGACATGGAAAACAAATTTGACACACAAACTAGGCACCGATAGAAAATAAAAAATATATTTTTACTTATGAGAAACTCAGCATCAAGTGCCAGCAGGTGGGTTTCGACGACGGCCCAAGTATTGCATCACGGCGTCTCAGTAAAATGCGGTCGGTTACCTCACAAAATCTTGACCGCTGATCCTCGTAGGCGATTTGCTGCTCCCTCACAGGTGCTCAGTAGCTCCCCAGAGTAGGAATTTCTGAGTATTCTGGGTCTGCTGAACTTATAAGGTTACTAAAATTCGAAAAAAGGTTACTAAAATATCGCTCAAAAAATATAAGGTTACTAAAATGTTGCTCAGAAAACACGGATTTACTGGACTGCGGTTAGAACTCAGTTTTTGAACACTTTCTAGGTTGTAAAGCTAATCTTTATTTCAAAATCGACAAAACGTCAATACATACTAACAAATGATGCGATTTATTTTGGTATATAACTTCCAGCGCACTGACACGAATGCATCCACTTGCTTATAACCTGAACGAAGTTGTTGATTCGAAATGGGAATTTATCTGAAGGGAAAATCTGGTAAAGTGATGAGCGTGATTGAAAGAAACTAAGAATGAGCAATGTATGAGAGAGATGTATGACAGTGCTGTAGGAAAGTACTGTATGAGAGTGCTGCATGAGAGTGCTGTATGAGAGTGCTACATGAGAGTGGTGTTTAAGAGTGTTGTAGGAGAGTGTTGCACGAGAGTGCTGTATGAGAATGGATTCTGAAAACGTGCCTACCAATCAGAGTCTCAAACCCACACGAAAAACAAACTATTTACAAAGCCGCCATTCCCTCTATGGAATCTTTCAACAATTCCGTATTAATACTAGACACTCGGCCTTCAGAATTCATTTTCAAAACTGCTCTAACTATTGTTTGTGACGTTCGTTTGCATTCGATCAAGAAACTAAAGTGAAAATATTATTTACTGTCGTGATTGATGCTTTTCATAAATCGACTTCTAGCGTTTCCCGATAGACCAGTCGATCATTTTAAAGGCCCAGCGGTAAAAATGATGAGATGCCGCAGTTTAAAGCAAAAACGTTGTCATATCACCAACATTTGATATGCCGGCAACGATAATTTTGTGGAAGTCTGGGTTGAAAGAATATTTTAATGTTGAAATTTTAGGTTTTTGCCAAATATATATGTGTTGTGATCTGTTATTAATATTAATGTGTGTTATAATTGTAAGAATGTTTTAGAAAGTGCTGGAATTGAGATTAGGACTTTGCAGGTAGAAAAGAACCAGTAATATAAACGTAGTAAACGTAGACTAGAAAACAGCGTCATATGTCCTGTGGAACGCCGCTCTCTGAACGAAAGACTGTTGATTGTCGTATCAATCTCTTGAATGAGAACATACACTAAGTATCTCATTTGTTGGAGAAAAGCCGTAATGAGATTTTGTATTAAAGTGTTTTAATGTAACCGTGTTTTTACCTGAGCAATGAACCTGCCACTATAATCACCACAATTTAACCTCAAGACCCACTAGATTTTTATGCTGATGTCAGCTAAAGAACGCGGTGCATGTAACGCTACCGCTGCTTCCTATCCTCATTCCCCCATAATAATTTCCTCGAAATTTAAAGCTCTTTTGTTACAAACTCGAGCGATATTTGTTTACGAAGGCAGTTAATGGTATAATGGTATCATAACATTTTGGACCTGTATTTATTGCTCACTTAGATGCAGTCGACATATTTTCACTACATCAAGGATCTTTGCGGACGAAATACAGTTTTTTGCTGCATCCGACGAAGAAGTAGAATTCGTTGCATCCTATGCTTCAGAGGAAATGTGTAGGCAACATGTACCTTTATTCATAGACCTAAATTGTGATAACAATCTACATTAGTCAACTTGCAAGAAAATTCACGCGAACGAAAGTTTCTTTTAGCTGAAACGTATCACAAATATACGCACCCGAAAGACCTTCTGTGCAATAGATATGCTTTTTGAAATTCTGCACCTCTGCATCTATGGCCTAAATATTGGTGAAAGTTTTTAATAATTCCACGATGTGATTGCAGATTATTTTTTTTTACAATGAATGGCATCGATGTATTAACGATAACGTAAAATCCGACTTCCAGTCTGCAGGTAAAAATTTTAGCACTTGCTGTTACGTTTCAATAAGAAAAGGCTTATTTTATAATGACGTCTATTAAATTTTTCAAAAAATGTTCTGGGAACTAAACATTTATTCAATGGCAGCGATGCGATGATTATTGGTCGAACGACTTTTTTCGAAAAATGATAAATCCCTGACAAAAATCAATTGCGTTATTCAAGAAAATACCCGGAATCACCGTGGTGATCCTCGCAAAGGCTGTTTTCAAAATACGACGCCCCTAAGCTATAAATTGTGTTTAAGACCAGAGCTTTCTGCCGTAAAAATAAGCTGAATTTGTGTATATTTTTTGCTCTGCTTTAGTCAGACACGCGCGTTCAATAACACGAGTGAAGGATCAGAAGCGCCGTCTACTTTATTTAATAAAAACTTATTTTTTCAAATCTAACAAGCCGTGACATAACTTGCTTCAGTACTGTCATAATAAGCCGAAGTTTCTCATTAATTAAATAAAAACGCAAAAGAAATTGAGTGGATCGAAAACATTTCTTGCTTGCGCTGTCGTTCATTAACGCAGAATGAATTACTTTCAAACAGGAGCTTTCAGCCTGTATAAAAACAAGGCATCGTTGCCTGTCAGTTTTTGCATCACTAGCATCACAGCCTATCAGCCTTGAGACGCGTCAAGGCAATATTTCATGCTGACCTTGATAGCATCACAACCGTGCACGTCTTGTGACTTCGCACGAACGTCCCGAATTATGATGCGCTGTTCGGAATTAGGGTCGATAACGCGACTTAAAGTTCGCAGTGATGGTGCGACGACGAGTTTATAAGAACTCAAGATTTCAACTCTCAAGATGGTAAGATTGTTGTAATACAATAAATTACATGACTTCGAGCCAACGTCCTGTGTACGTAGATTGCCTGGCGATGCAGGCTTTGTTTATAAGTATAGTGAACACAACCTCAATATTCAATCATTCGAATCTGAAATCGGAAACTTTTTTCGAAATAATTCGTAGACAAATAAAGAAAACCACTTTAAACTATTGTCATGAGTTACAGGAAGCAGCACTTCCTCTCCTGGATGTTCACACAAAATTTGCCCTGTTTAAGCGTTTGTATATTCCGGCATGGAATTTGAAAGCTTGCCGCTTGCAGATCGTTGGAGTGGCTTAAGAAGATTCGCTTGCAGCGCGAGTCCTGACGAGTGTGTGCACTCATGGTCACTCGTAACCTGCCGAGTGCCGCGCGAGTCTTTACACGCTTACGTTTTCACCTTCTGAAAGTTTACACAGCCCTCGTAAACATCTACGACCTCTTAGGCTTGGTTCAATCACCGCAGCAATCATGCTGACTACGGAGAAACTTGGCT
This sequence comes from Hyalella azteca, assembly GCF_000764305.2. Lineage (NCBI taxonomy): Eukaryota > Metazoa > Arthropoda > Malacostraca > Amphipoda > Hyalellidae > Hyalella > Hyalella azteca. Next base: position 476,601 of record NW_025941113.1, on the reverse strand, counting down.
GGTAAGAGGCTCGAGCTCTTTATTCGTTGACATTTATGCTGACATATTCTCCTACTCCCAATTTGTGCTGGGGTTTGCTTTATGTGGGCATTTTATCCCCGAGTTTTGCTCGGGTTTATTAGCGCAGTTTTAGGCACTTTTGACTATCAGATGGCCAAACAATAAAAGAATTACAAGCAATCATACAACTTGTCGTTTTCTATAATTTCAAGTGAGCCACGGCTAGTAGGTTTTTGGTGCAGGAAATGATCTAAAACCTCGGTAATCATGTCGCAAATTTTCGCTGTAAAATTGTCCAATTCATTCAAAATCATAGAAATATTTTAACGAATATAAATTATTAACATTTATTATCAATAATAATAATAATAATAATTAATAATATTATTATTATCATTATTATTATTATTATTATTAATATCATTTTTATTATTATATCATATTATTATTGCCAAAACTACCATTATTATTTGAATCACATGACTGAGGCATCAAGATCACACACGACCGATCAGCATTTGAATATAATAACAATTAATGGTAACCCGACGAGGCTTATTTGTCAATTCAAGCTCGTAAAAAATGTTGGATGAGATCCCTCTGTACAAAATATATATAATACCAGTAACTACTAGTAATATATCAAAGCTCTTTGCCGTTCTAAATTCACGCGCAAGTTGAAACGCGTAGGATGCAACTAGCAAGCAATGTTATGTGTACTTTAAATAACTTAGAATGATTTCTTAGTGGTGGTTACCAGTGAAGACGCCGTTATAAGCATCCATAGATAACTTAATTTTTCAAACATATTTCAAATCTGAAAGAGTTATAATGAAAATAGTAAATTTTGTAATAAGCTTTTATTTCAAGAACATCAAGAATAATAGTGGAATCAATTCACTATTTATTTTGAGCCGAACGGGCGCCTTTTCAGTCTTAATTTCAATTAGGCTTCAAACAAAGGGTCATGAGGGATCGATCTTACGACTAGGCCAATACTTCAGCTTTCAGCTCGACCGCTACATCATATTTTCAGGAATATTATTTTTCTGATTTTGCTTCAGCAATGCGTGGGCTAGCAATTCTTTGAGATTTTAAATTAAATTATATTTTACGAGTACATTGACTGCGACAGTCATCGTCCGTTTTTTTATACGCTTACTAGACTCCTGCGTTCGGTATTTTTTTTAATCCGAGACGAGACGAGACAACAGGCTCTGTCCCGGTTCGAAATAAAAACCGGGACAATTTTCAGCCCTCCGTAGGAATTCCGGGACGATACCGAGACGAGACTATACATCCCGGTTAAAATAGGTGCCTTAAAATTTCCCGGAATTTACAGCCATTTTAACGAGACATAACGAGACTAATCAATTATTGATGTGGTGTAAATTTTGGCTTACCGTCATACATTTATACAGAGCTGGGCAGCGCTACTTTGATATGTAGCGGCCGCTACCGCTACATGCTCTAAATGTAGCGGGCGCTACCGCTACCGCTACAATGGCTAAAATGTAGCGCCGCTACCGCTACCGAAAATGTAGCGGCCGCTACTAGTAGCGCGCTACTGCCCACCTTTGGTAACAACAAACATATTGACTTTATTAACAGGCTGAGGTTGACAACATTACACCGAAATCTTTCGTAACGGTACAGTTTTATTCTGTAATTTATATTATGTATGTATCATGCTGATTTTTAAATAATATTTAATACTATTGAGTAAAATCTAAAGGCTTTATCTATAAATGTAGCGGTAGCGCTGTAGCGGCAAAACCTCGTATCGTTACTTTAATATGTAGCGGGCGCTACCGCTACCGCTACAATTGCTTAAATGTAGCGCCGACACTACCACTACCGCTACTGAAAATGTAGCGGCCGCTACATGTAGCGCGCCACTGCCTACCTCTGCATTTATATAATAACTTGAGACGTATTCTTTTACTATTTTGATTGGAGCTCGGCAATTGAAATGACTTTTGCTACGAATACATGTTGCGGTTTAATATGGTACTTAATCTTGACAGGCAAATAAAAATGGAAAAACACGTTTTTTTGAAAAATTGTGTTCTATGATGGCTTGGAGGAGGCCATACTAGCTGTAGCTGGTGACATCGGCTGGCTGGACAGACTTTGATTTGCCTCCAGCTCAATCACAGAATCAGATTCATCGATCTTGCCTTAAGCAATCTCCTTCAACAAAAAAAATTTGGAAAGAAATAGCAACAACATTTTAAAATACAACAAAATATTAGTTGGAAAAAATATAATAGCTTGATCTCCAAAAAAAACTTGAAATATCTATGTGTATCCTTTCTAAATAACGTTAAACAAGCCCAAGTGATTAATAACAATTCAGGAAACTGCGCAATTGTGAAGATTTCCTGGAGGCGTAGCACAAAATTTTACTAAAAGCAGAGATAATCTAATACTAGCTTTAGTATTATTAGGAATATCTTACCAGGACTCCACTCCACTCTCTACTGATTGGCCGACTAATCTAGACACTGCGTCCCTACTCCCTATGCGCTCCACGGCACCTGAACTCGTTCCGAACGCATAATAAACTCGACTCATATTCATACGGTTCCCATAAGTGCCATCGAAGCCTTAGTTAAGACTTAAAAGTAACATTTTTGACTCAATACTCAGCCATGCATACATCGACAGGTTTGCGGTGTTTGTCGGACCACTAATTAACTGCCATGTCAGTTAGTCAGACAAATTTTGCTAAAGACGTGCAACAAGGATAATTCCAGGCATGAAAGGCAAGTCCTATGAAGAAAGATTGAAGATTATGAAGCTTCCAAGCCTCAGTTATCGACGTCTGCGTGGGGACCTCATTGAAGTATATAAGTATACTCATGGTCTATACAAGGTCCCCGAAGGATTACTAGAATTTGAAACAAGAACCAACACCAGGGGCCACGGCAATAAGCTAAAAAAACTGCGCTGCAACTTCTCTACGCAACAAAATTTCTTCTCGCTTCGAATCACCGACATGTGGAGCAGCCTCCCCGATGACATCGTTGGCGCTCCAAGTATGACCGCGTTCAAGAACAGACTAGATAAAGCTATGGAAAAATATATGTTCAGATTTGAAATACCTGGCACCATATCGAACCCGGTGGAAGTCTAGCAGTTATTTCAAACTATCGTCAGTCATGAAAAGATCCGGTCAAATGACAAGATTTTAGATCTTCTGTGAACAAGGCACGAAAAGGAAAAGAATCGGCGACATGTCACATCAGGCCAACACTTCAGCGCCGAGATCACTATGTTATGTTATGTTAAATCTGCAATTAACTCAATTTAACTTGTAACTGTCTACTATGTCCCTATTGGCAATAAAGGGCTAATTTGTCATTCTTCAACCCGTGTTTTCGAAATAATTCGTATCGTAATCGAAAAACTTGCCTCAAATAATTAAGACAAATCTCGTCTCGTCTCGTTATGTCTCGTTTCAAATCTGTCTGTCTCGTCCCGGTACATAATTTACCGGGACACAAGTTTTAAAGTCCGGGACAGAAGTCTTGTCTCGGTTCATACGTTTATTCCGGGACAAATTTTACCCTCTGTCCCGTTATTTTTTTCCCGGAATTTTCCCGTCTCGTTTCGTCTGTCCCGGTTCATTTCGAGAAAATTATTTCGAGACGCAGGAGTCTAACGCTTAAGTGCTATGTATTTTTACAGAAGATTTGCTGGCTGGAATTTTGCCGCATACAGAAATAAAAAAAAAAATCTAAGAATTTCTGATAAAAATTTATTGTGAATAAATTCATACAGAATGTTGAAATCGGTTAAATAATCGTTACTTGTCTAGAAAGATTACGAATTAAATTTTTTCGGACTTATCCGAAAGTTGCAAGAATTTGTGCTCAAGTTTTGTTCTCATATGAAGGGAAATGCTCGACAGGCGTCAAAACCCAACGCTGCCGTGACTAGATTTTTTTATGGCCTCACATTTATGAATATTTTATTCCGTTTCGAAATATAGATAGTAGGAATAGCTGCATAGAATTCAATATCTCAGTTTGCACCTCGAGGTTATCTTGCGAAAAATATATTGTTATATCAGATGTGTTCGGATAGGTCCTTAGAAGAGGCATTTCAGAAACCTTCCGCGAAATCCAAGTTTGGAAATTCTTCGTCCAGCTTCGTATCTCTACATTGCCTAGTCCAAAAAATAACTTTCTTAAACCACTCCAACACTGCAATAATTTGTTTAAAATGCTCCAGGCTTTACCATGGCTTGTCATCGAGGAAAATTAGTTTGATTATATTCTCAACAGACACCTAAGAAACTGGTAATGCATGATCTGCCTCTTGTAGGTTATGTATATAGCGACGTTTTTCACATAACGGATTTCACCATGTAGCTGTGATTGTCGTGTAGCTGGGTTTGTCATGTAGCTGCGTTTGTCGTGTAACTGCGTTTGTCATCTAGCTGCGTTTGTCGTGTAGCTGCGTTTGTCGTGTAGCTGCGTTTGTCGTGTAGCTGCGTTTGTCGTGTAGCTGCGTTTGTCCTCTAGCTGCGTTTGTCGTGTAGCTGCGTTTGTCCTCTAGCTGCGTTTGTCGTGTAGCTGGGTTTGTCGTGTAACTGCGTTTGTCGTGTAGCGGCGTTTCGTTTGTCGTGTAGCTGCGTTTGTCCTTGTTACGTAACCGCGTTTGCCATGTCATGGCAATTAGCAGTTACTGCAGCCAGTTGATGCAGCTCTGACTAACTACGCTGCCGCGGTCAATTTATAGGCCTCCAAGCCATTGTGGTTGAGCCTTCTGAGGCTTTTAATTTATTACAACGGCCAGGTGCTCAATTTAATAGAATAATGTTGACCTGCAGCCTTACTACATAGCTTGTCCGGACAACACGTTAATTCTTCTCAGGAAACAATCTGATTGCAGCTTTAAACTTAAAATTACAAAAGCTTAGTTTACATTTCAGGCTCTGCGACCGAAGCCGTGGAAGGGCCTCGTTATATTAAAATTTACTTTAGCAATGTTTCTTATAATTAAATTCCTTGTATTCTACTCTGGGATCGAGCAAGCTAAGTTTTAACCAGAGATTTAAAGTTTTACATCAAAAGTTTCATGTTTGAAGTAATAACCCGATAATTTCGAGCGTGCCGGTAATTCGCTTGCTGTTATTCATTTGTCCAGGGCATCTCAAATGAAGCAGGCGATCAGAATGAATGTACTCCCCGAATTCCGCTAAGCGAAATCAATTAGATTTATAAAAGCAACCTACGCAAGACGAAGTCCTAGTACCTTTCAGCTACCCATCAGAAAGCTTACATTTTTACTCATATAAGTATTGGAAATTTTTATTTCATTTCAAATTTTTGATAAAACTGAATGGCGTGAGTGGAATGTCCTGCTTTGCTTCACCACAGAAGAAGCGTTATTATCTCGGAACGCTCACTCTTCTTGGGAAACATTTGGATTTCTGTTATAAATTTGTAATTTCCGCGACGAATATTTCCACTCGCAATAATTACTGCTATTAATAATCCTTAAGAAGGCAATAGCGGCTCGCAGCGGGCCAATTCCCTCCATTCAAAAAGTGGGAATCATTATTAAATTTTGTTTAGGGCTACGAGGAATAGATTGACAGGAATTTATCTCTTCTTCGTTCATCTCATTATAGTTAAGAAGAAAATATGCATCCATCATCGCGATAAGACCCATTGTTCGCATTTCAACCTTTGAGGGGAGCGCCGCTCGGAAATCACGACGTAATTAAATAACTTTTTAAGGGACCGCGATGGATTCGATGGAGAATTTTAATTATTTTGGTCTTTGAGAGGGCGATAGACGACTAAAAGATTGCTTTCAAAACTTCCAGGCTCTTCTAATTGTTATTTCCTTTGAAGAATTGAACGCCTCCGTAAGGTTAATTGAAAATAAAGCTTTGTACAATTCCAATCAGAAATTTGTAAAAAATGTGTACAAGTTAATAAAGATTTCATGATAATTGTATTAGAAGTACAGAAATTAATTATAAAATATCAAAATAGATTGGTCCGAGCTGAGAATTCAATTTACAATTCCAGTGTTTCTTTCACGATTGAAACACTCTTGTAGCAAGACGCTCATCGGGCTGTCAGTGACAGTGTTGCGGGACAACTATGCTCTATATACAAAGTTACTGCGTCTCTGCAAGGGGGCCCTAACGTACGAGGATGAATGAAAACTGGTTCATCAAATTTACCAAGGCAATAAGGTTTACTTAAATTTCATGGAAAACCGGCATCCACGACACAGGACTCTCAATGAATGCATATAGGTTTACGAATACAGACATTATATGGACAATAATTACAGATATTTACAGTCATTACAAAGTGTGGTAAGTCAGGCAAAAGTAGGCTGGCTACTAGCAATCCGCTGCTTCTCGCGATAACTACCTACGCATACTTTTTCTCTTCAGTCTCTGTTAGAGAGGTGCTGCGACTGGAGAAAACTAATAGCGCGGCCATGGCTGGCCCGCTACAACAGTTCAGAGGACATTGACATTGTGTAATCCCAGCGCAGAACGGAAATCTGTACAGCAAATGCTGGCGAAATCTGCCATCGCTGCACTCTCTGATTATCCTAGTCTCGATTCGGAGCCCTTACGTAGCATTTTTAAAGCGTCTGATTTATAAACATAGAAGCACAAATGACACCTCAGCTGCCGACCATGATATATCCTAGTAAGCCGAACCATATATGACAGGCGACTCTTGAGCTCTTTATTGCTGGCCGACGGTCTGACGCCGATGATTGTTGCAGTTTTCATCAGAGTATGAAACAAAAGCTGGCATTTTTTCAAAATATTTGCGCTGTCGACATAAACAGCATACGTATCGGAATAATATGCATGCCAGTTCATTTCCATATTGATGCGCGATTACCACGCCACTGCAGCAATTCGCCGTCATATTTCCCAGTAATTTCCTTCGTTATCTGGGGAGTTTGATTATTGCGAAATGATTAATGAGAGTCTTTTCTTTTAAATTATTCCCGTCGTCCTGCTGAAATTCTTATTTTTTTCTACACATTTTGAAGTTTGTAATTTTTGCTTAATTGAAGTGAGGAGTCCTGATTGTTAATTCATGATAATAATCGTTCTGTAGTTTAAAGAACTTTCCATAATTAGAAATATATCAGCTGTCGATAATAAACAAAAACTACTGAAGCGTCAAAATTTAACTGAGAAAAAGAATATTTATACTTTTCACGTCGAAATAAAATGAAGTGGTTTTTTATGAAGAAATCGCTCAACTATGCCAGCTTAACAGTGAAAATTTGGTTTTTGGTAACCATTGACACTCAGTAATTGCTACAGGTTGGATCGCTAAACTCAATTTATTTGTTTTTTTTTTCTTTGTTAGCAACTTTCCGTACACAACAATTCAGGCTTAATTGAATGAAAGTTCCTTTTTCATCGAGCTCACTTTGAAGGAACTTCAAGGTCCTCGAACGAGCGGAATCTAAATTGAACAGCTGACGCTGAAAAAACCTCGAAACTGCCTCTACCCGATATAATATTTTCTAAAATATTTTGGTTCTGTGTGACGAACAAACCTTCAAATTGATCATCAAACGTCTTAATAAAAGAGCTTTGACAGAATATATAGTTACATGGGCCGAAGTTATATAACACCTATGTAATATATAGTAAAATTATGCAAAATAAATTAAAAGTGACTGAATATATAGATATCAGGGGAAAGTAAAATAACGATGTAAGGTATGGTTACATGGAGTAATTTAAAATAAAACTGACCGAACATTTTAATACAAGGAGCAAATCGAAATAGCACTCATGCAAGATAAGATTACGTGGAACAAAAGTAAATAGCACTGACAGAAAATCTAGTTACATGGTGCAGAATAATATGTTAGCTCGTCAACCTGAATAATATCATGCCTGCTGATTACGATCCGCCTCGGATTTTTTTAGAAACGGAGGATTTTTATTTGCCTAACATGAGATTAACTTTGAGAGTTCGAGCTCGGAATGAAGAATCTTAAATATACCTGTGATGAAAAAAGTTTAATGTTGGAGGTAAGAGCAAAAAGTTGAGATTATTAAGACGTAAAATTTATTATATCCTCAAGCAAGCAAAAAAATACCTTATAGAATTTAAAACAGTACCGAGCAAAACTCCGTGCAAAGAGGAATATATCTCATGTTCAGTCCGCCGTATTGTTACGCTGACGCTAGCTGGATTTCATTCTAGAACTGAATAGAACCTAAAAAGGAAATAACGTTTAAACAGACACGCGTTCGAGCACCAGTTCAATTGTTGAGGACATGAGATTAGTTCTCATGCATGCATTATTGGACATTATTTAAGAAGAATAAAGTACATAATTAGACACAGCAGTGAGAGAAAGAACCTCGTCATTGTTTACAATACGCAACGACAATGAGAGTTAAGTAGTATTTGTCATTTTGAATGTATATAGAAAGTAAAGATCGGACATTATAAACAATTTCAATCTTGTTCAATAGAAAAAAAAAAACAATATATTAGTTTTATCTCAACTATATTGAAATAATTTGCCAAAGTACGATAACATTTTTCTAACTGAAGTGCAATGAAATCGCCAGAAAAAATGCAGCGTGCCAGGAGAAAGCTTCGCCAATCACACGTGTATGACGATGTTCTGCACATAAGAAGAGACAATGCAGGTTCCTGGCATCTAGTATGGTAGTTTATTTATGTTAATACATCTGTCAAAAAACTGAGGCAGGTAAAGCTTCTGCTTTTCTCGACAGTCGGGCCTGTCTTGAACAAATTTCCTGAAAGACTTACTGTTTGTAAAGGAATCATGAATGTCATCACTGCCCGGTTCTGAGTCCTAGACATTAACGGGCAGAATTTTTGTCTCGTTATTCCAGCATTTTTGCCCGTTCCTCTTCCGGTTCTTTGAGAAATAACTCGTTTCCTTGCGCGCTGACCCCTTCTAAAGCGACGGAAGCCCGAGATACAATTTGTTCGTATGGAATGTTCCAATAAACGCCAGGCAGAATGAGAATATTTTCTTTCGTCTGGAATCTAAGGCGAAAAAATCTAGTCTCAAAATGTATTATGTTTGCTCGAGCGCGCTGCAAACAAACATAACAAAGATGTTTTTAATTTGACTGCAAGGTGCAAGGATTTAAGCGACTTGAATCTGCAGCATTCTTTCTAACTTTACTCTTACTCATGCCCACCCAAATCCACGACCCAAAATTTTTTTCTGTTTCAACGATCAATATTAAGCTTCTACAATTAATAAAATTTTGAGGGTTTATTTATGCCCAGACAGGCATTTAAAACAATTTTATCGCCTGGGAGCTGAAGTGTGGCATTTCATGGCCGTGTTGAGCTTAAGGTTTCGTATATGGAATGCCACCATGCAACCACTCGCACGTCATCAGTCGGAGGCCATCTCTTACAGGCCTATTTTTTAGACAGATATTTTAAATGGCTCGTGGAAACACATAAAATTTCCAAAGACCTAAAGCGGAATGATCCAAGTGACCAATTTAGCGCAGGAAAATGTGAGCAGCTGAATTTGCTGGGGCAATTAGCTTCACTCTGTAAAACATGAATTTTTAAGCGAGTTTTGCGGCCTTGGGAGTTTGATTGCGTCCCTCAATGACACTCTAATATTTCCGAACCGGTGCACAAGGGGTTATGAAATTTGACGGACTACCTTCCTCTAATTATTTAATCTTCTAATTTAGGGCATAATTGTTAATGAAATAATTACATTCCTTATAATAAAAAATAACTATAACATTTTATATTGTTGCTCCAAACCGCTGCTACTAAACGGCATCAACCTACGGAAAATCGTGGTCTTCGTGCATGTGATTATTTAAACTTGTACATTTTCACACTCCTCAAATATGAGATTATTTTCACATTAATAAAAAAACTTTAGTCAGACAAAACTCACAGCTAGACCGATCTTTTACAGGAAAATCACTGATGTTCACAACCAAAAATAATTGCGGTTTTTAATTGCCGTCATAAACAAAAAATATATCAGTAGCCACTGAAGTGAGTGACAGAGAGCGCATTTTCTCGTTGCCGAGTATCATTGATACTCGGCAACGCGAAGTCGCAGACAGACAGACGGACGGATAGACGGACAGACAGACGGACAGACAGACGGACGGTCATGACGAGCACAATAGCGCCTTTTTTCATAAATGAGAAAATGCGCTAAAAAATATAACATATATTTTAGTAACACAGAAGCAGTTTGCGGTGAGAGGGCCTTCCACGCCGCCGAGACTAGCAGTTTTGTCGTCCACAGCCCCTTAGCTAATATTTGTAGACCCTTATGAGGCCAGCTGAGCTCTGCAGACCTTCGTTCTGGAGAGAAAAATGACAGACGCAACAACTAAGTGTTGTTCTGCAGGACACTTCAATAATGTTCCGAGTAATATGATATTTTTTCAGAACTTTATTGAGCATTTCACCCTCATAGTCATGTTTCAATTATTTTCAAGATTTAAGAAAAAATGACTCATTTGAAAAAGTTATTACGAGTTAACTGTTATCAAAATGTATTTTTTAAGAAGATAAATTCAATGATATTGTCTGATTTAGTGTTTTGCTTCTCCTCCTTCCCTTATGGGAGGAAAATCGATCTTCAGTATTATATCCGGCAATTTTTGTTAATTATTGCAGTTGAATTAATATAAATTTCCATATACATCATTGTTATATATTTCCATTTATATCATTATTATCATGCAAAAAGAGGAGACTCACATGATCAGAAAGAAGAGGGAAATATCGTATTTATGGCCACGCTTCCAGGAGGAACACAATTACGTTAACGAACGGCAACAACGGGAGAGGAAAATCAACTGGAAAACTGGGGAGGGATTCCCCTGACGACCATCAAGGGTTCCAACAAGCTTAGTTTTTCGAAGTACCGACATTTTAATTTAAATTTAGCTTTAAATTCCCATTTAGGTCAAGTTTTTCAGTTTAACGCAAAAAAATTTAAACATAGTTATTTTTATTCAAATTTTTACTCCTCATTTTAAGTCAAATAAGATTTTTTATTAATACCTTTGAAAAATTATATAATCTAGCTCTCCCGTCCCATTATTCAATGTCTCACGATTCTTCCCCTAAAAATAATATATTATTCCCGCGCATTTTCAGGCACATGTCCATGATACGTGCCCGATTTATCCTGCAGAGGAAAGGTGTAAAAGCAAGGCATAAAATCTAACTTCTCCAAGCAGCCTTCAGATATTTACGTTTACTGCACCTGGCTTCAAACACAAAGACCCGAAAACTCAGACAAACATGCAATAGATATTTCTGTCCCGAAAAAGGGTTCAAACTTTTTTGAAATGTCTTACAAATCAGCGCCACCATCTGCAAACTGTTGCCAATATGTTGCAAATATCAACCGGAACTCCCAACACAAAACGCAGATGATTCGAAACGCCTGACTCGCTGTGGGGGTTCGAATGCCTCGAAAATTGAAGTTGCAGGCGAGGGGTGAATGTGTCGAACGAAATACGACTTCTGAGAACGAGGAGAAAGTGCTCCATTTTGCGCTGGATAATTGTGAGTGATGCGTTAAAACGGCCGTTCAACGACGATTTTTATCGAGTCCGGGATCGGTAGAGAGGAAAGAGCAATTCAAATCAATTGAAAGAATACTAATAATTCATAAATGCGCAGGTTTTTATTCGCTGAAAATTTCTCATTGAAATCTTCAAGATCGTGAAAACGTGTTATGCGAATACTCATAGCAAATATTGTAAAATAATGCGGCATTAGTAGGACATTTTTTCGTCGTAATGTTATCATATTACAACCAAAAGTCTGTTCTTCTATTGATCAAAGGACGACATAAGGCGCTAAAAGAACAAAGAGCTGCACGAAGAAAGGGACAAAAATGCTTTTAGAAAATGAGAGTTACAGTTATATTTAGCCACAAGGAAGATATGATGCAAGTTTGAAAAGGTAATTCAAATTTGGACTGATTGAATTATTTGTAACACAACTGATCACTGCTGTTGCGGAAACCAACATAAAAACCATAAATTAGAGAAGGAAAATACAAAAAACAAAGGTTTATATATGTATATATTGAATCACATGAGAGCATGGTAAATGTATGTAATTCTTAGTAAAATAAAATTAGGTTAACTTACTGACAGTAATGGGAACTGAAGTAGCAAGAGGCTAGCGAGCAAAGGCTCCACAGTTCTCCACGGAACGTCAGTTTTGTAGCGGCGTATCAAAGCTCTTCTGGAGATGACATCTGACAGCCATACTCTCACGCCCCGCCCCCTGGCCAGTCAGTGCCTTAAGAAATAATTTACTCAGAAAACAATGAGGAAAAATGTGAATTACACATAAATATTGAACGTTTGAAATGGAATGTTTTACTTACTACATTGTATTTTTAAAAGTGGCAAGGAACATGCTGACAGACATACCTAAAAATTTAAATTTAAACTAGGAACTATGATATGGATAATAAAATATTTCGAATGAATATAAAACATGCAGATAGACAAGCTTTTAGTTATTCAGAAGGCCGTCAACATACGCTGAAAAATTGACTGTGAATACGAAATCTGGTGACTGGCACGCGAACAACTTGTACATTTATATTGAGTCAATTTAAATATGTTATTTTAAATAAGTATGTTATTAAATGTTGCCTGAAGTCTCCTCAAATCGTTTCTGGTCAGTCTCTATTAATTAATCTTTCATACACTGAACTTCAATCTTAGATAAAGTCTATGTATAAAGTCTATTATACTATGCATGAAATATGGTCGCTGCAATCGAATATAAAGTTTATTTAAACATAGCATATGGAACCTGAAATTTAAGAAAAAGTCTACTTGAACATGCCATATGGTCGCTGTGATCTAAGATAATGTATCTTATATGGCTATGTAGTAAGGTAATGGCTACATAGTATGTCATATGGCAATTCAAAATAAACTCTTGGGACAAACACATGCGTGTTAAAATATCGAACTTTCGCAATCACAATGAAATTTTCAGAGAATTATACTTTCACTTCTTATCAAGAAATATTATTCATTATTCAATAACCTCAAAATTAAATTTTCGTTGTATACATTAACGTTTGTTCAGAGAATCCGCAATTATGTCATCGTAAACCTAAGCACAATTATGGAATGTAATTAATTGAACCTAAATTATGCAATTCAATTATTTACCCCAATTGATCTCTATTTCTTTGTTTTTTAACCACTATAACATTTTTTTACATTGCGTTATCACTGTTTATTGTTTCTGTTATTTGCCGAAATGTTTGAATTGAGTGCGTATTGCTAGCGATTTGAGTGAGACTCGCAGGTATGACCCCGCATGTTATTGTACGGGAATAATACATGAGACCTGCCCGGCCTTGCCACTTTGATCTTATTATAAAGGCAAGCTGCTCAATAATTCAGAATGTGGATCACACTAACGTCGCCATTTTCTTTTATGCAACACGGCAGACATGTGCAAGAGTTTGTCGGTCGGTGAGAACAAATGGAATTAAATTAAATTAAATGGAACATTTAATTAAATAAATAAATTAAATGGAACATTTAATTCGGATTCGTGGACAGATTTTAATGGAGGCTAAAATTTTATGAATATGATTGGTGAAAGCTTTAAATTAAGTGCTTGATCAGAGGTTTAATACTGATAGCGATACCCTTTGAATTTCTTGAAATTTAGACAAGTTCATTAATTACTGATATTTACTTAAGTAATCCATCAGTTAGACAACGTCAATCATATATGATGAAAATTAAATGAAATTAAATAAAACGTTTAATAAAGTATCTCGTCAAAATACTTGATTTTTAACCGAAAAATCTTGAAATTCTTTTGAATACATGATAGAGTCATGGATAGCTCCACCAACCTACATTGTCAGGCGGGGAACAATGCCTAGAAAATCAGTTTAGAGAACAAAGGTTTCATTTTGCCAACTCACGATCCACCTGCAAACAACGTCACCCCGCGTTCTAGTTCGCAGCTAAGAGCAGAAGCTATTTTTCGTCCTGTTTTGTTACCCTCACTCGTAGGCGTTCGATAGACTTGATAACGAAGTTAAAACCCATCGTGTTTAAAAGTTCACGTTTTGTTTCCTTACGGAGTGAATTTTGCTTTGAACTTCCCACGATGGGAGTGGTCGTCGCATGAGATACGCAATTTTGCAATTATATTAGGACGTCAAAAGAGTTATTTATGGTGTTCGACAACGAGAAGATATTTACAGGCAGAAATTCGGCCCGAAAATATTAGTCGTGTATTGAGAACACGGGTGATATAATTTGGACTGAAATCAGTTCCGCCCATTAATTGCATTTATTCTCAGTTTTCTATTTAGTTGATTCTTGTTACGGGTATTTCTCACCTGAATTGGAGAAGTTAAAATGACTCATAAATAAATGAATAATGTTACTATGATTAGTAAATCATAAAAACATAATTATAAATAATATTATTATTTTAATAATAAGTGAAATTATAAATCGAACGAAGCGAATAGTTGCAAAATTTCTAGACCATTGGAATATGATACGACTTCAATGCAAAAAAAAATAATAATTTATTTTCGCCCTATTCTCACTAGTGACTTGTTACGAACCAAATAATTTCCTGTAGAGACGAAAACATTTGTAACTTTAATATATAATATTATATTTTGGTAAAGCGACAACCTCGGGTATACAGATTATGTTTATATAATATGGTCATACTGAGAGCAAATTTCCGCCTGCTCGCTTTTCTCTCCAGAAATGCAATGTGCATTTACATATAAATTCCAATTGAGACGTCCGGAGAATACGTATTATGAATATCAGGTATTATATGAAAATAAATTAGCTGTAAATTTATCTAAAAAATTATTCAAGGTATGAATGACTCACGTCAGGAACAGCAGTTTTCCAAAATTTTTGGGAGAAACAGCTAGATGATTTTAACGCAAAATGAAAAATTCATAGCACCTAAAAAAACAATTTTAGAATATCATATTATCCCTGAACAATTCATACTTGCATTCTTCCCGTTGAATTGATTTCAAACCCAAATTATTTACTAAATAAATTGACCAAGCGTAAACCGATTGCTCAGCTAACATTAATGTAAGAAACGCTCAGGTAAGCTATAGATATGCCTAGATATCCACAGAACACACGCTCATGCACGGAAGATGCTCTTATTATCAATTTTTTCAACGGGAGACAGAAACAAACAGAAGACAACAGAAGCCTAAATATTCTAAAAATATTAACTAAAGCTTCAAAGCTTGTTTGATCTCTGCATAAATTTAAGACCCATTCTCCTGCCCCCGACGCGGATCCCATTTGTGAACATCTTTAGGGAAAAAAGCTTTGCCTAAAGGCAGGCGTTTAACGTTGAAATTTCCGTCATGATTAAAAAAAGTTATCGCTTCTGACGAGATCCCCTAAGTGGAGGGTTTGCTTGTTCTAACGGAATAAATGTGAAGCAAAGACTGTACGCTACCGAAGAAGAGCTTCACTTCAGTCACTGAATAATAATTGATACATAATAATTTATAAACAATAATTAAATTGTTCAATTTACTGATACAAAAAGATAAAATCCCAATACATTTTTTTAGTTTGATAGTCGTCATCCTCATTGAAATTATTCTTGAGAATAATACTCATAAGTCATATACTCATAAAAATACTCATATACCGTACAGTCATATACTATATATACATATATATACATATAGGTTTTGATGCATGCACCTCGTTGGTTTTAATTTTTGCTACATCAATATTATCGAAGACTGACACCTATCAAACGCGCTCGATAGCCTGTAACGCCCTTAACACGAGGGAGAACCGCGCCTAAATTGTTCACTTGGTGAGACCTATAAGGGGTCGAAACATTGTTTACAGAGCAGGATTATAACAACTTCGTATCTTCTGCTTACACACGCCCAAGAAAGAAGGTAACATATCAAAACTGCTTTACTTGAGAGTAGCGTGCTGCGCAACCATCCCACCTCAGCCTCTAAGCGCTTGGCCTCTTACAAATATAAAATGTGTCCAGAGGAGCACACAAAATAATTGCGGCTGAGCACGCTTTGCTTTGGCAGCAGTAACTTTCAATGCCATTAGTCTATCTAAACTGACACTGTGATTGCAACAAATAACTTTCCTAATGCTTACAGTTTCTTCACACAGATTGTGAGCGAAGCTGCTGAGCAGAAATAGGAAAATTATTCCTTTGCCTAACAGTACCCTTCTCTTGTGAGATGTCTTAATTAGTAGTAAACATTCTACTGGTACTACTTTGGTATGATACTAAAATATATTAGAAAATAATTTAAAATATTTCAGGGTATTCAATGCCGTCAAAACATAGATGGCCGTCGAGGAGTCTAATGGATTTTTACTCTGTTTTTCCTGCAGTGTTGGTAAAACAATGCCGTCCAGGGAACGCTAGAATCAAACGACTCTTCTTTAAATACGGACGACAGTCCTTTTTGCAAGACGCTATGTTCCGAATCTCAAAATATTCAGATTATTCAATTTATTTTGAAAAAGTAGTCTAGTTAAAAGGCACTTACATATACACAATTATTGAGTTACTTCTCTAATCGCTTGCTAACCTTCATCGTTTGCGTAAATGTATCGCTGTATGAACAGAATTAAAATTGAATCTTTGTGAGAAAACTAGAATAAGAAGCTGACCTAAAGTAAAATATCCTAAAGTGATAGGTCAAGTATTAAGGAATCGTTATTGAATATTTCCTATGACAATCTATCGATGAGAGCATGCTAATGTAAATATACAAGAAGTTTCGGATTTATTCACTTGCCAAGGTAATGGATTTTTCAATCGTATATGCTTATAAAATACACTTGATTTTTTGTCTTTTGATACATGATTGAGGTGGCAAACCGTTTCAACGAGGCTATTTATACCCAAAATTTTGTCATGAGTTAGACGAAAGTGGCACACGCGCACGCCACTACTCATGCCATCGAACCGAGAGGAATATACGACTTCCTCCCGTGAGCAGATTTAATGGCAAATGCGAATTGCAAACGAGGCGTAAATCTCCTGCTCAATGGCGAAATGAGTAAGCAGCGCATCTACAAATCATAATCTTTGAGATTGTGAAGCATTCGCACGAGAGGTGCTTTGCACGAATTATGGTGCTTTGGTTTGCATGAATAATGGCATTTACGACCTCAAGTGTCATTAATTTCCCCCGTTTTTAACGTATTTTGACGGTTATTTTCAGTTAAAAATTACAAGAACGTTGAGGTAGTGAACCAATGATTGGCTGATGCTCGGAAGGCAGTAATTTTGATATAATTTATAACAGGTTGAATATAAAAAGAAGACAGTTGGGTGTAAGTAACGTGCAGCTATCATGTAGATTCAGCGCTCAATAATGTTTCGCGGCATTGACATTCGTTCATCATTTACAGACACATTAAATATCACGTTCATGAAATCGTAAATGTAAACAGTCTCCCAGTAAATTATCCGCAGATTATAGATTCTGTCATAACTATTTTATTCCACCTTTTCTTCACATCAAGTTCAATTATAGTACATTTCTATGATAATAATAGGATAGACTTATGAGTATTTTTAACATAAATCTCTAATATACCGCTTGTATCTCTGCGACCAGCGAAAGCTGAGTTGAGAGTTCTGTCTGCTGCACCTAGTGTACAGTTAGAAATAAATTCGATTATAATTTCTTGTGGTACTTTCGATTTTAGTAAAAACAATCTAGAGATAACCGAATTTTAATTAAATTTTGCTATTGTATTGAACGATTTTGTTCTACATTTGCACTTTTATTTCGCTTCCTTGGACTTTCAATTTAACTAGGAGCGAAATATAAGCGAATTAAGGAAATGCTTCCAAAAGAGATGATGCAACGAAGTTTTATCGTTACAATATCTTCATTAGTACTTAGTTTTTGTATTATTATCATCGAAAAGATTTATTTATTAAAGTATTCAGTGTATTCATAGAATTATCTTTAACTGAAATATCATTGTAAAAGAATCGAAAAACTTGACGAGGGGCTGTGCTATTTACTGTGTTATTGCAGTTACCCTTCAGCTCAAGACTTTGGCTCCAACTCCAAGCCGCGTCTTCCGGAGCTTGCTGGAGTTTGGAGCTTCTCTCGACGACTTTTGTACATATTTTTCTCGAAAGAGACGCTCACCGCAAAGTTGTAACTTCCTACGAGATTTACAGAAATTTCTAAAAGTTGTCAGCTTTCACGCCTCAGCAGAAGCTGAGACAAGAAAAGGCAGGAGGAAATTGAATTCGCTGACCTCTAATCTAACCGCCTAATGCATTGCCAGCGGCGATTGGAATGAACAAATATCTTATGATTACTGTTGGCTGATCTGAATTGCCTTAAAAAAATAGTTGGTCGAGAAGACTGAGACGACATCTCTTTAATATTGTTTTGCAGTGAAAAAAGATCAAATATTCGATCCACAAAAAGGAAGTTCCAAAGAAAATTTTAGCCAATAAAATTAAAGGGATTATAAAAGTTTTCAAAATTTAAATTCATTTGTAAATGACGGGTTAGTTTAACCTTTTCCTCAAAATTATTATACGTACGTCCTAGACATCATACTCCTTTGCACTTCCCAACTAATTATCAGCAATGGATTTAAATAGGTTATAATTGATGAACTGCGTTAAACAATTTGATCTCTCGATTAGCATAATCTTGTCGTTGCATAGTTTGAATAAAATAAAACAAATACAAAATAGTGTAAATTTTCAAGTTCAATGGTTGTATTCCGCAAATTTCTTTGAGAAAAGATAGTTAAAAGGTCAGAAACAACTTGAACGAAAAACGGGCCAAGCTAACCAAAATTATTCAAGTTAAATTTCCATGTAGTACCAATGAGCCAATTATATTCAACATCACCTGTTTGATTGGTTTAGAAATAAACACCGTAAAACACGCATTAATCCTATGACGGTACCTCGAATCTCTGAAACTGGAAAACACTTGAGATGTTGTAGCCTGCAATAAAAAAGTCGTAAGCTTCGACTTGAACCCTTCTGAACCTTTCATGATCTGAACATGTTGTTATCAACACATTCTGACTGAATTAATATATTTATCATTACCAAGCATCTAACGTGATGTCACAGTCTATTAGCATAGAAGTTGCCTGAAAGCCTTTTAGAGGTTCGCTTTATTACGATGAGTTAGACCTCTAAAAAGCCCTCATTGCTCAAGGTGAATCAAGTTCTGCGCGACCTCTGGAAATTATTTATGTTGAAGTATAGATTGGTGCTCGAGTAGGATCCTCAATCCGATGTGGTTCTCAGTTCACATTTCATTCACCTCCCATTGTGTGAATGAAATGTTTTCTACTATTTTGAACTCACCGCAATATTTCACATGGTTAGGAAACGTTCCATTTGCTCTCATTTGAAATATTTAAGTGAAACATGCGAGTCTATTCAAAGTGGCAATTTTGCCACGAAGACAAACATTGTAGCCAATCAAGAAGTGATAAAACGCATGCGTTTGAGCAATTTCAAAATGTAGGGCCGGACCAAGAAGTTATGAAAGATGCCATAAGTATATTGGCGGCAATTAGTTTATGTACTTTTTCCGGACAAAAAACGATGGAAGTCCTCTCAACGTTAGCCCAGCCGAAACTCAGTAACCATCCAAACACCGAGTATCGAGTTCTCAAATACAACTTAAAGAAGAGTTTTTCAACTCCCAAGTCTGCTCCTCAGAGCTGCGGAAAAAGTTTCCAATAGTATTTCCGGAACCTACTTCCTAGCGTTTATCTTTTCATCAGAGAAATTTTAAAAATATATTCTAACGAACGAGATGTTTGTCATCACAAGAACACTAGCTTTTTACGCGTGCGGAAGGCTGAAATGACTACCATATCTTCGCTAACATTTTTTGCTCTGAGTTTCGTTGTGAGTTCATTTATGACAACGATAAGGGCAGATTATTTCTATATCTCATATCAGCTCATACAACGCCACAGAAGTGTTGGGCCCAACGAGGGCCTTCGATACTCTCTTTCAATGAGCTCGAAATTTGTGTGGAGTCCTCAACTATAACTTTTTGTAATATATGCACTCTCTCTCTCTTCAAGTGATTTAGAGGGAAATAAATATTGCAGAGTAGCTAATAAATTCAATTTGTTTGTGAATGAATTATCAATTCCAACACAAATTGCACATCATCCGAATGACTGGAATACATAACATGACTAATGACAAGCACAAAGAACAAAACTCTATTACGTTAAAGGAGCACTTTGACACTGTGGGTTCTCAATGGTAATGAATGTAGGGAACGGGCAAAGTACAGAACTCAGCACTAAATTTCCAAATGAAAAACCTAAATTCAGAAAAATAGTATTTATACTTACATTTAAAAATCAACATTATTATATTGAAATAATTTAGTTTTATAATTAGTTTCACTTTTTATTTAAATAAATTCACAACCTTTTAATATCAACTTCCGCCACTGAGTCAAAACAAATCTTCGCTAGCCTTCAATTTGATTCATGACATCAAACACATAGATGTCTATGCACCAAATTGGCATAACTGAACCTATCTACAAAATCCCTCCTCACAACAAAATAACAATTAAGTTCAAAATTGAACCTCTCTTCAAAATTACTGCCAACTTGAAAATTACACCTCACTATATGTGGTGTAATTCACAACTTGAGGAAACTGGAGGCTTAAAAGAGACTGGAGGCTTCCTCCCATCATCATTTGGTAAGCAAAAATGCATTGCACGAGACGCTGAAAATTCCTCTTTCGAGACAAACCCGGCGAACTGTAAGGTGATAATGTTACTGTCATTGGACCTTGAATATTTCCTAATTAATACCTTCCTTGTTGAAGGGTAACTTTCTTGATTGGGATATGTCCATGAAATCTCCCCTGTCTATATCCCTTTCTTTTTCCCCGGTAGCGACTCACGTCCTTGTGACGTCAGCTAAGAATAAGCCATATAAGGCTGTACTCAAACAGGAACTGCAGTTTTGAGCGTGAACAGTCTTATGTAAGCCCTTACTCCTATCCATGTTAGAAGGATAGTAATGTCAACTAGAGTCGTGAGTAGTGAACGCTAGGTGAACCGATGACAGTAGTGTTTATACTCCGACATATAAGCCTTCATTTCCAAAAACTATAGGCCTCATATTATCTTCAACTAATACCCTATAAACCGTAGCTTGTACCCCATTAATCCTCGTATCACTACCACTTACCGAACCAACCTCGGATCATATAAATAATTAACTGAGGTGTGTACGCATTCCTGTAAAAAACGACCACTGCCACAGGGCGAGAAAAATTGTGTTGGTGAAATTGAATTCGTTTTACGGCCTTGAACTTTATCAAGGGGAATGTATCTTCGGGCAAATCTTGCATTCACGGTGAATGCAGAACTTACCTCCAAGTGAGCCTCGTGCCGCTTTGATGATCTCAGTGATTGATGCTTCAGAACCTGAAGTCCTGAGGGCATTTTGATTTCTATGAATTTTTCGATGCTATCAATTTGCAAAATAGTGCCAAAAGATGCATCGAAATTATGACTACTAGGAATGAACTTTATTATGAACTATGATGATTTAATTTTTCTCAGTAAATAATAATAAAAACTGTATGATAATGAAACCGAAAAAATAACTTCTAGAGATATATTCATGTACTAACGTATCGCTGAATAGCCCAGAAATTAAGTGCTGGCGATAGTAGTAACGAAGACTACATATAATAAAAATGAATAATATCATTACAACGATATTTGTATCATGCGATGAAGTTAAACTGCCTTAAACATGACCAAAACAACGCGTGTAAAGCTCTAGAAAATACTCATAGCTTAGATTAGTAACTAATAATTTATTGAATATCCAATTTATTGACTCTTAATTAAGTTAGTTTTGATGACGTGAAATTTTGAATGAAGTAATTCTAGTAACCGATAAAGTAATAACTTTGTAAATCAATTTTTTTTTATTTGTCGAAATGAGTTACCTTAGACGCAAACATACCGATGCATGAACCTGTTAAGTCATTTAGGGCCATTCAAAATGTTCGAATGTCGTGATATGCATCTATAAATTTTGCAGTAAAGAAGGTGGTAGATTCATTCTTTGGACAACACTGAACTAATAACTACCACTTTGAGAAGCCGTTGGGCAGCAGCCGCCACCTTAAATTATAAATTACTTTTAATAACTCTCTAAGTTCTGGGAAATTCGATAGTTTGGAGATAAACAGCTGAAGTCAAATTCTCAGAGATGAGGGCTCGAGCATGACGTCATGATTCGGTCGCATGACGTCAGGCCACAACATGACGATGTTGGTAACTACATGACGATGCTGATTACTGTGTGACGATGCTGGTCACTGCATTACGATGTGGTCACTACATGACGATGCTGGTCACAACATGACGATGCTGGTCACTGTGTGACGATGCTGGTCACTGCATTACGATGTGGTCACTACATGACGATGCTGGTCACAACATGACGATGCTGGTCACTGTGTGACGATGCTGATCACTGCATGACGATGCTGGTCACTGTCTGACGATGCTGGTCACTGTGTGACGATGCTGGTCACTGTCTGACGATGTTGGTCACTGTGTGACGATGCTGGTCACTGCATGATGCTGGTGGTTTACTCCGGCACACTGCGAGCAACGGTCTCACTGCGAGCGACGGTCTCACTGCAAGCTTACCTCAGGAAGTTCATCTGCCTTACAGACTGCAGGAGGCAGGTGATGCGGCTACTCAATGTCGTGGTTATTTGTCAAATCTTTCCAATGCATTTTAAGTCATTAAAATTTCTACAACCTTCTTTATCGCCAAATTTATATTGAGCTCAGGGAGAACTCTTTTTTGCGTTATGTTGCTGCATTTTGTGTAAGCCCATAAGTTTAACGTAGAGCTTAAAAAACTTCCAGAATTTTTAAAATAAAATGTCTTTCGGTAAACAGATTTTTGACGGACCAACGCCAATGAAAAATAATTATTAAGTTATGGGAAAAAACGAACAAGAAAATTGAATAATAAAACTCCTTTTCGGGTCTTCATTGAAACTAATATAAAAGATATACTTTCGTATATCTCTGTACATTTTTCAACGTCCCTGACCTAACCTAAAATCTATACAACCTGACCTAACCTAAAATCTATACAGACAAAGAGCATTGCTAACGCCAATGGAATGTTCTTTCAGACGTGACTAAAAATATTTCGTATATCAAAAGGGATCCTGCGTATTGATGGGGAACATTCTTGGTATGAATAGAGGACACTATGATCACACAGCATCTCCCGGCAGTCCAGAAATATCGTTTCCAATCAGCGAGCTGGATTAACGGCAGACACCATCCATTTGTCGGGCGTGGCTGCACATCCATGCGGAAGATAAGGAAAAAAATTCCGACTTGCAGCAGCCTGAAGCAGCAGCCTGAGATCCAGAATATTGTTCTTGACCGGCGGGTTTTATAGTATAGATAATCTACCAAGCTTACCTAATGTTGGTTATCTAATAAATAGTTATTTTCGTGTTTTCAAAGAATTATCTATTAAATTTACACAAATTACTTCTTTATAGATAAGACTGAAGAATCAAAATTATAACTTTTTTGTGCTATTGTAAATAAATAAAATATATATTTAGGATGAGAAAAGAAATAAAAAGTCTCTGATAAAATGCAATTAAAGTCTGTAGGTGCACGTAAAATAATTTTTTTCACGAAGATATTTGAAACGTGTGACCAAAAGATTAAAAGAAATGAATACATTTTTCTGCCGGCTTCGATTTCCAATTGTTTTCGAGTTGCTCAGTTTCAATTTATTGCAGGATAAACTTCTATAGTTTCTATCCCATTGACCCGGCAGAGCCAGCAGAAGGCCTTACCCCAAGCGACCTCAATCATCGTAAATGAAGAAAGTCTGGCAGGATCTGAACACGATCTGTGTTGATCCAATCATGTCCTGGTGATGAGCAAAACAAAAGCTGGTCATAACATCGCGGACTCGGCGCCCTGAGCAAACCATCCTATAATGAGCGACTGATTTTGTTTGTGTGGTTGCCGGCGTCCCATAAAAGCTTTAGGTTGTGATAAATGCTGCAAAATGAGGCGCTTGTTTGCGAAAGTCAAAACTATTAGTCTTCATGTCTTTGGAGTTGGTCGTTGCAGTCGATCTGAATCAAGTCTGAAATTAGATTACATCGCTGATTAGCGAATGAAGATGGAATAATTCTCTGAATTGAACGCAAATTATTTGCTGCCTGGTTTGGATGGGATCACTTCATCTGGAAAAATATATGTATATATGAAAATAACGATTTTAAATACCCTTTAAAAACCAATATCTTTCATTGGTCAATGTGGGGCCATAGTGGTGCAGATATGTTATTCCCCAAAAAAATTCCTTCCATCAGAAGTAATAACCTGTGTATCTCCTCTAATATTATAATGTATAATACTATGTATCTTCTCTGATAACACAGATACTAATGTATTCTGCTCAAATATTACCGAGACAGAGGCAAGCATAAGCATTCCGAGAAGCAAGGCTTTGATCCGCAAACGTTGCTTTGTCCGCTCTCTTTTTCTGCTTCCGGAAACTAAGAACCTTATGAAATAACTGAGTCCCTTCATCGCAGAGGGCGGAACTATAACTTATTCACCGTGATGAAAAATGCAGATTGAGACGAACCTAAAGCAGATCACTTGGTCTCAGCACAGACCCACCAAGCCCAACTGGTCGTGGTGGTGTGGTGCCACTATGAGAGAGTGGAAGAGGAAGAGGAAGAACAAATCGAAATCCACATAGCGTATGATTGGGTTGATTATAGGCGTGTGGGGATATGTTGGGGTGTGGAGAAATGGGTGAACCCGTCAGGGCTTTGTAAAGTTTACAGAGGTGATAGGAGGTTGGTGGTTCCTTATTTATATTTTTGAGTACAGTTAAACAAAAATCAAAATGATGCTTGCTCTCCTTATGTTCGATGCTTACCGCCTCATTAAAGCAGTAGCTTCCTCATTAATTATAAGTTCATTATAATAATTATAATAATTATAAATTATAATAATTTATAATTGTATAAGTAAAATTGTATACTGTAATGAAGTGTTGCTGCAAATTTCCCACTACTGTATGTCAGACTACGAAGTTTAAGTAGGACCGACCGTTTAAGTAGGACAGATACTATGCCGATCCCGACTTGCGTCCTGGTTCCTCTCTTATAGGATTTTGACTCAGACGCCAGGGTGAGTTGCGTTTTCTCAGATCTCAATGCTCTAGCTCTCTCCTCGCATTTTGCTCTCATCGCAATTTAACTTCCTCCGCATTTAACTTGTTAGTTCGTTTCATATGCCGCACCTCTGTAAATCATTAGTGTTATTTGTTTATATTTAATTGTCGTATATAATAAATAAAATTTAAGAAAGTTTGTTCGAGTAACTATCCGCTCAGTCCAAGCTCTTGCTGATAAAACCAATAGGGAAGTTGCATTTAATTTCCGGTCATTGGTGGACGTGACAATTAGACCATCCGAACTTTGAGGTGACGCGATTAATTAGCTATTATACAAGATTAGTTCGTCACATATACATTATAATTGTATATTACATTACAATTATACATTGTATAATTGTATAAGTAAAATTAAATGTAACTATTGATATATATTAGCGAAGAATGTCTTTTATTCACACGGTGGGCATCTCGTGTAGCACGATGATGCGCGATCACAAAAGGTTTAGGGAACCCTGACCAATACGATTAAAATTTTTTATTAAAAAGACATCAATTGATCAATCAAGCAAACACTGACATGATAGAAAACTGATACTTTTAAAGGCTCCCATTTAATTGATAGTCAATTCTTTGTACAGTCACTCTCAAGTAGAGCATTTCTGAGCTCATGACAATAATCTCAAGCGATTCAGAAAAAAATACTGAACATAAATCATAGTTAATCAGTTCAAATTTGACTTCTGGACCATGCTACATGACTAATCAAATGCTTCACGGGTCTCCAAATATATTTTTGAAGCAAGTTTCTCATCTGGCAAAAGTTTTTTTTTACTCACACAATTAATTGCCCGTTACACCGATCGCTCAATGTTGTTACGGTATTCAATAAAATGCTAGGTATATTAAACAGCTACTCACCTAATAAGGGATTTAACGTTATTTATTTGCGTTGGTGCTGCGTTGACGCAGCTTGCCAAAGTCAGTGAGTAAAGCTGTCAAGAGGAACATTGTTGATGGCAACGACTGCCCTAAACTTGAACTAGGCCTGCCTATCAGCTGTATTGCTTTGCCTTAATTGAAATTTTCCTTCCTTATTTTAATTCTTCAATTATAATAGTGAAGATGTAATTATAATCAGAGAAGTGTCTAACTAGGTTTCTTTAAAATATCTAAGATTTGACTCTTCACAACTCTAAGCCCACCGTGCTTTGCACTACGCAAAGCTCATGTCCATCGTCGAGAGATACGCTGTCTTAAATTCTAGTACATGCGGCATACACGTACTCGTATTTCAGGTCTCTCGGCAAAGTTCATGAGAGCGAGAAACGTAGACGGCAATAAAATAAAATTTATGAGAGCGTTGACACAGCCAAGAGCAAAGCAATCTTAGGAGGATGGCGTCACATGCCCTTGTTCTCTTAGCGTATAATTATTCTAGATGATTCATTTGTTTATTTCTAACAAAGGCCCGGGTTCTATTTAGGTTTACAAGTGCCAACATAAAGCGACTAATTCCACTCAATTTACCTCAAGCCTAGTTTCTATGAAACACGTGTTACATACGAGAAATGAACGATAATACTACTTCAAAGTTTCAATTTTCTTACCATTGACGAATAACTCTCATCTCATCCTCTTCCGAATGAAGTGAAATTAAATTTAGATCAGTTTATTTTACCCAAATTTCCTCGAAATTCTGCGACCAGCTAACAAGTTAATTAAACTGATGCAAAGGAAGGTTGAGCCACCTTCCGTGTTATTGCCATATTCAAATGTTATTAATACAATCAATATTTAATTACAAGGAACAATTTTTTAACTCGGTATAGACTATGTACAAGGCGAGCGTTTATATAACAAGGCAATACGTAAAAAATAAATTCAGCTTCCTAATTCGACAGCACTGCATTTCTTTGTATCCATTAGTGTTTAATTTTTATGCGTTTTTTGCTTTTCAATTGCGAAAAAATGTAAGGAACAACAATATTGTCCTCTGCTTCTTATACTTCTCAGTGCAGTCGAGAAAACTCTACAACGAAAAAATAAGTTTTCCCGATTCAGTCGCCACAAAATCGATATTGCGCAAATTTTCCCTCCAGCTCTATGTTATAGTTGACTAAACGTTGCCCTCTACCTCAGTGCAGTGACGGCCTAGGTATGAACAGGAAATTTCATTAATATTTAGAGTTAAAGGTTTGGCGCACGCGCAACCGTAATTCCTGCTCAGCGACCACTCCTCAGAAGCCTATGTTATCGTTTATTCTTGAGTACTAAGCGAAGGATGAAAAAGGCCCCAGTATTCTGACGAGCCTAAACAGAGAAACCTTGCACAGCGTGAATTCGACTACTTTTGTATCAGAGTCCAACATAACGATGAGTGTTTTACAAAGAACCATTACCTTCCTTCACAAAAAGCGTTACTATTTATTCAGAGACTAGACAGTGTAAGGAGAATGGGCTGAGCGAGAGAACAAAGTAAAATATGAATGTGTTAAGAAAGTTATAGGCGATTATAGAAATGAGAGTACCGGTAGTTGATTATGGAATCAACTGCTCACATGTTGATTATGGAATATGAGGTAAATGGAGTGAAAGAGTAACATATTGTTTATGGAATATGAGGTAAATGGAGTGAAAGAGCAGCAGGAGCTTGAACTAAAATGTAGATGGAAAATGAGAGGTGCTCACTGGGCAAACTTCAAGGTGGAATTGGCTGCCATGCCCTGGAGAGGTACAAATGATGTAATTGTTATGTAATTCATACAAATGTTATGAATGAGCATATCATGATTTGTATGAAGGAAGTTTGCCAGGAAAACAATTTTGGGAGAAAAAAGAATGGAGGCAAAAATCAGAAAAAAAATGAAAAATTTTGGACGAATGCAAAGAAATTTTGTACAAGAGAAATGCAATCCAGGATGCAGACAAGTTCGAAAAAGAGGAATGAGTGTGAAGAACATGAGTAGGAGTATCAGGTAGCGCAGGGACAAGGTACTTAGACCAACGGAAGAGGACAAAAGATATCGTTAGGAACTGAATGCATTCAAAGTGAATTGTCAAGAACGTGGACAGGAACGGTATGCATTCTTTAGGGTGAAGATAAGATAAGGTGGCCAAAGATAAATGGTCTTATAACACAGAGCTAGAGTATATGACTGAGAGAACAAACCTGGCTGAGGCTTTGAAAGAACTCTGGGAAGACATTAGTGGGACAAATGTCTTATTTACGCCAAAATTTATTTATTATTTACAAAAATGTTGTTTCATTAAAACTCGAAGATCTGAGCGGCATAGATAAGGAAATTACAATGAGGAAGTGAAACAAGTGGCGGAAAGGCTGATGAATAATTAGGCAGCAGGAATGGAAGAGATACCATATGAGATGTATTGTATAAGTATGGAGATGAGAGTGCAATGAGAAGACTGACTTATCTATTTAATGTTGTACGTACAAAGGAGTGTGTACCTGATGCCGCGAATGAAAGTCGAGTAGCCTTGCTACACAAGGAGGCTACACGAGCAAGAAAGAACTTACAGATCGATTGCTCCTGCTGACACTAGTGGCAAAATTTTCTATGCGGTTATGAACGAGCGGATGCAAAGATTGACGAGGAAGGAAAGATAATGACATAGAAGTCGAGCAGTGGTGCGTAAGGGTGCAGTGTATGAAACATGGGTGCGCCATGGACCCGCTGGGCCAAAGGACGAACGGGTGGTGACAGGTCGAGGTACGGCTGTGATAGAGTGGGATGAAAAAGAGTGGAAAATAGAAATAAATAAATGCGTAAAAGGCTGAAGGTGTCGAAGCATGGATTGGGGGAAAGGACACTCTAAAACTGTATCGGATGAAAGCGATGACAAAATATGAATGTATGTAAAACTGTAGTAGAGTTGGGGGACCTTCTGTCTTGTGTGAGGGAAGAGGCGCTTCGTGTGAATAGACGTAAATGAAGGTTGAATGAGAGGAGGGAAGACAAATGTTTTATGTGTGATGGGGATGAGAAGGAAACTGTGGAGCACTTTTTGATGTAATGTGCGGACGACGTATGAGAGAGCGACAGTCAATGATGGAGGCGATTCTGAATGAGGGAGGTGAGATTAACGAGGTGGGGCATGAGAGAACAAGAGGAGAGTGGATGGCAATGATTGTGGGTCTGTCTGAGGGAGCAACTCTAGCTATGTTTGAAAGTGTGAAGAGATATTTGGAAAGCGTGTGGAGGATGAGGGAGAGGAGGAGGATTATAAGAGGGGGTCTTGATGATTGGAGGGTTGAGAGAGGGGAGGATCGGAATGCAGAGGTGACCGAGCTGAATGTTTTGGTCCATTGTATCTCTTTTCAATGATATTGACATGTATAACTGGATTCTCTAGCCTATTAGGGTTGTACTGAATACTTGTTAATTGAATGTTATAATATCTGCTGAGTGCGCCGAAACTTTTACATATTTCTTTTTTCGTTAGTAAAATAAATTCATGCCGCGTGGAAGACCGCTCTAAAGGTCTTGACCGGTGGTCGGCGCTCACCCACTTATAATTCCATAAATTCATCAAGTACATAAATATATTCACATCAACAAGTAATTCTAACATGCATGGGGTGGCGAACACAACAGAGTAAAAGAAGTGATCAAACGCCGGGCATATTTTTTTCCGGCGTTCTGGAATAATTAAATGCCTTACCCATCCAACTTCGAAAAAAGCTCCGAATTCTTTTTGATGATCGTCTGTGAGCAGAGGAATTACTTTTATGCCGGTGGAATTGGAACATGATTCATGACCTTTTTTTAAGTTTTTGCTTATAACTGAAAGTAAAATTCGATCGGTTTTTAGTATTCTAGTGCTCACGATATCATAAAAAGTGTTTTTGTTCTATAGGTTGAAATTACTTGAAAGCCTACGCCACAGGTGTATAGCAAGTCAACGGTAGCAATATGCACACGCAGGAATTCATGTGGTGACCACCTTTCGTCAAAAAGCTCGTAAGACATGCAGCCAAGAAGTTACGAAGGAAGCTCCATCAAGGAAATTGAAGTGGAGTCGAATTGCGGACTCGCGATGTACATTTCAGAAACTGTAGCATCCGCTAAGCTCCATGCGACATTGAGTGCGATCTTAAGTCCAGATGCAAATAGAAAATGTTCGAGGAGACTTACTGCCAGACCAAAGTCAATTGCATACGAGAAAATTAATATGATTACAATCTATATCGAACTTGGATGCATCGAATCGTATGTAGCCTGTGTGCCTTCATTATTATTAATAAAATGCCTAGCTGAGCGTTTGAAGAATAAAACCTGATACTTAAAGTAATAAATTGTAAAGCTTCAACTTTGTTCAACAAATCTGAATAGGACCAAGTTAATTCGCGTGCCGTACTATTAAAACTCGATTTACACTTACTGACTGATTTCTTGTCTGTGATTGCAGAATTATTCTTGAAAAGCCGTCAGTGAATGGCTAAAGGGGTTACAAATTCGTAACTATTTTTGATAGTATTGCCAAAGAGGGTTTAATCCTCCAATATTACTAAGCGTAGGTAGTACACGTGGCAGTATAGGCCGGTGCATTCTAGTCACGTATTTCCATCCGGAGCAGAGGACGCGCCGCGCGCCAACTGAAGATTTTTGCTGTGTTTAGAAACACTGCAGAAGCGACTTATTCATTCGATTAATTGGCTTTTCGTTTGCATTAATTAATTTTATTTTTTTAATTATGTTGTAAATTTATTCCAGGGTGGTGTAAGTT
This sequence comes from Hyalella azteca, assembly GCF_000764305.2. Taxonomy (NCBI): domain Eukaryota; kingdom Metazoa; phylum Arthropoda; class Malacostraca; order Amphipoda; family Hyalellidae; genus Hyalella; species Hyalella azteca. Next base: position 445,538 of record NW_025941113.1, on the reverse strand, counting down.
TATTAGAACAACCAAAGGCACCTACTGATGAAAAAGAGAAACGTTGAAATGTTTGTCAAGTTTTTACGTTTATAGAATTTTTCTATAAGAATATCACTCGTGTCTAAAAAAAACGGTGATCTCTTTCAGGCAGGGTCAAAATATCGGTTAAGTCAAATACAAACAAATTCCAATAATTTAGGACTGAATATAACAAAAAAATTGTATGCTGACAGATTTTACTGCAGTAAATCAGTAACGGTTCACCTTCCTTTAGGAATTTAGTGCAAATATATAGGAATACGGGAAGAGAAACAAGCAATTCTTTGCCACCCGTGCCAGGCGAGAGATGAATATCGGAACGTTCGGACTAGAATATTTTTAACCTTAAAATTGGGATCACTTGCGTGGAATTTTTAACTTCGCATTTGTATAGAGTTCTGTTAGAAGCCAGATTTCGCATCTTACACAGAACATTGACGAACACGCAAAATAGCCAAAACCACATAATTTTAGCTAACAAATTTAGAAAAAGAATGCCGTTTTTTTGACAAGAAGCATAAAAATAGCATTTCACTCATATGCATATAAAGTCCCAATATAAAGATTAACCTCCTATTTTTGGTCGAAATCTACCACTCCTTATTGCAATGCGGATTCTACTGTTCTCCCTCATGAACTGAAATTTCATGTCGTAACACTATATGTGCGAGCGAAAAGTTCTCTGAGTAGAAATGTGCGTCAGACGAAATGAAGCGCACGACTAGATTTTATGTCAGCGTGGAAATGCAGACGATTCTGCACGTGCATTGCGTGGATAATTATTAAACAGAACTCCCATTGCGCTCTAATTTAAATAAAAAATCCAATTCCCTGCGCCGCTCTGCGAATACTCAATGACATTCTCTGCGATAGTCGAATCGCATTTTCGCTTTTCAAGCCGTTTTCAGTGGATGAGTTTCGAGAAATCTACTTATGACTCTAATAGGTAAATCGTATGCAAGTTCATATTAGATCAATCAAAGAGGAAGAAAATGTTGCTGAATTAATCAATCGGTGGCGCTAATGTTGTTGGTAGCATAGCAATCTATCAACGCCTTTTTTTCAGAAACAAAAAACAAACATTGACAAAAAATGAAAAATATTATGACATTAAAATTGTAAACAATCAAAACTTAACTCTCGATTCAATATCAAACTCCAGCCATTTCCTGTTGACTTGTAACAAAAAAAATTCTTTGGCAATATAGACCGGAAGACCAATCCTGACCAATCCTGACCGAAAGCATTTAAAATTTTGCAGTTATTTTAATTTCAAATTGTTGGCTACAGAGGATAAGCCGACATTTTCTACTGAATACTTGAAAATCGCTGCTGTTAGCGTAGCTAGAAAAATTTAACATATCTCTTTTTTTCCTTGACTCAGCTCAAGCCTCAAGCGAGTTATCGCAAAAAGCAGAAAACCGCAAAACTGAGGCGAACATTTCGCGGCTCGCGTACATCAGTTGTACGAATCACAGGAAGCATCTGAATCTTGCATAAAAAAACTTGAAATAAAGCAGAGAAGAATCTTCCTCTGATCCGCCAATTGCAAAGCCACAAGAAAGGCGCCCGGGATAAAAATGAGACCGAAAACCTGCCATTCTGGTAAATCAGACCCTGGCGCGGGGAGTAGGGGCGTTATTTTCAAGGGTCTGCCCCCGGAAGACCAGTGGGCTGTGAAGATCTGAGGAAGGGGCTTGTAGTAAATCCCCTGCTGAATTATGAAATTCTGGGGACGCGGCTGGGGATGTGAGTGTTTCGAGGGTGTGAAAACTTGCGGATTGTTGAAAATGAACTTTTTGTAAATGTGGCGATGGTGGGTCGAGGCGATGGGCATATACTCACGGTTTCATACGATGTCTCCATTGACGATGTGCAAGAAAAATCATGTTGAAAATTTTCGGGTTCAAATTTACAAAATTAATTGTAGGCATTCGGTTATACCTGATGATGAACGAAAGGAAAATATGAAATTCACCTGCATGAATGATGCGCGGTTTAATGTTATAGAATGCAATTTCTCGTTTAATTTCTATTTCGATAACAACAATGATTAAAAAAAGCGTCGGCGTAAATTCTTTAACCAAGTAATTCAAGAAAAATGAGCAAATTTATTTCTTTGAAATTCATGCTTTCAGTTCGTGATATGTACAAAATACTTCGAATACATGTCGCTTGCGAGTTAATCGAACTGATTTGATAATTAAAAACGTAATTAAGACGCTGCAAGAGAATAAATTTAGACTAATTTGGCCATTCATACGTTAACTTCAAGCGAAGCACAGATAAAATTGATGTAGTGTTAATTGATGGCTCGAACAATGCATGCAAATGACTTTCATGAACTACAAGTCTGGAGAGCTCGACGCAATATCGTTGCTTTATTACAACACTTCACCGGCCTGTCCAGATGCGTAGCTATCTCGGACCAGTTTTTTGTCGGCGCATATTTCAGGAAATGCATGTAAATGAACGAAATATTATTAGGATTTCACCTGAGAATTGGCGGACTTCTTGCATGCCTTTTTTATTATTGAAACATGTAATCGTTAGAAAACCGCCCCATTAATAAATTTTTAGGCTAAATGCAACATGCAAGTCGTAAAGATCAAAGCTTAATTAGTGAGTTTATTCACTTTGATAAAAAGTGTTGATATTTATGGCATTTCAAACCGATACTTTTCTATGTTTAATAGGAAAACAAAGTATCTGTCGAATCTGTAAAGTAGCCTATTTGTTACTGATTTTACTGCCAATTCACAGGTTTTAGTTTCTGAAATAATTTTCAGTTACGAGCGCGTCGTTATGTGTTCCAGATACGTACAATGACCGAAGTGACTAATGAAATTACAATACTAGGCGTTAAAAACAGCATTGTAACTCCCAATGCACAGGATTAGGAAATAATGGAGTTTTTTCGTAAAAACTCCGTACTTCTCATTATTTTCTCTTCAGCACACGAGTAACCTAACAATAACTGTATTCGCATTGAGAAAGTGCACGGTAACGTGAGAGATTTAGTTTAGAAATATTTGTTGCAATCTTCCACTGTCGCGATGAACGGTAGCAATTTTTAATTAATTGCACCGCACAACACAGAGCTGGATGATATTATGTTATCTACTCACGGTGTTGGCGGAGTGAGAGTTAACTAGTTTTCTGACGTTCCCACTCTCTTATGAAACGAAGAAAAACCGCATTGGACATTTCCGTTGGGGCTGAATGCCTCATTTTGAAAATTATGGTACTGTATAGCTGTTTTTCTCAATTTTAAATCATGATGCTGATTGCCTCATCTTTAAACAACTGTCACATACATTGAGTCGCCAACCGGCTTGAAAGAAGTTTTGATGCATTAAAAATGGAAAAATCCGGTTTAACTTGCATTAAGAAACATGTGATTATTTTATTACGAAATTAAAAGCAATTATAGTTTCAATACACCAACTTTTTAATCTTACGTTATTGCTTATCGTCCTGATGAAAACAAGATGTAAGTTTTATCTTCATAATATAATCATAATTGAAACCAGCAAATACAGAAATAATTCTTGTTGTGTTATTGGCCTCACGATGTCTCTAAACATGAAACAAAATATTAGAATTGATCAAAATAATCGTGTGATTTTCAACGGAAAATCTATTGAAAACATGTAAATAGAATTGAACACTAGATGAAACGTTTCTAAAAAGGTCAAACAGTGCAAGTTTGCAACATTTTTTTATGCAAGAAAGTTCATCCTCATTCAGTATGCATTGCAATCGACCAGCAAGCACGGCAGAAACACGAGAAGTTCAGCAAATCTTGCGTTGGTCCGCTTTTTCTGCAAAGAAAACAAAATAAACTTTTTCTGCAATGAATAAACTTTTTATCAAGCTTGAAAACACAGCAGCGGGTGCCGTGCGGTTCCTAGAAGATTTCGAACGAATTTGGCTTCTTCTTAATAAACACGGAAAGTTATATCATATTTTAAGCCGGGATTATTATGTCATAAATAATTATTGTAGTGTATTCATTGCAGTTTTTTCAATGAATAAATCGGCAGAAGCCATTGAGTCCCTTAATTATCATGTATAATCAGCTTAACGCAATCATTAAACTATGAGCAACTATTTAACATTATAATCTATATATGCACAGTATTGTTAGATTATTCGAGCCTCGAGGGCCTCCATAAGCTGTATTTTAACTCTTACAATGCATATTATTAACATTCAAACGATTACCGAAACTCTAAACTACTCAGCTGCAACTCTGCTTCACTGTATTATATATACTTTTTACGCCACAATCCGTTGCATGCGATGATGAATTTTTTCCTTAATTAAAAACGTACACGTTTCATGTTCCGTAACATTAAAAAGATTTCTATCGTATATGCAAATATGTAACAATTTTCTCTTGATGATTCTGGCCTCAAATCTCAACTTCATTAAATTATTTGTGGCTTTTGCTTCCCTACCTTGTCAGGTTAATTATAAAACCCATCCTTGTCAGGCTTTTAATTAAAATTTTACGTTTTAATTAAACTTCATGGGGAAAAGCCTTAAGCTGAATGAGCAAATTTCTCTTCATAAACTTTATGGCATATTTTAATAACATTATTCTCGTACAATAAGAATAACTTCATAATTAGGGAGATAGTTCCACTGCTATGCCTGCGCCACAGATGAGATATTTGTATTAGCTAAACTCTATGTGTAATTGTACACATCATTAATGTTTATAAACTCATGCAATGCTTCCTAGTCTATTTTCCTATACCCGTTCATTTGAGGTGCGAGAAAGGTTGCTGAACTGAATACTGAACTGAAGGACCCTTTTCAGGAGTAATTTTTATGTCTTTCACGGTACTTCTGGAAGCACTATTCAAAATTACCACCATCTGAATAATGCTCAACTTATGTAGCTTTGAGCGCAGTACGTTGGTGCTAATCTATCATTTGGTCATTCAATTTTTGATAATCGTGAGGTTCTTTACATCCACTGCGTCAGAACGAGATTCATACACCTCTGTAGCAAATTTTTATTGTGTCGTTCTTGAAATTTTTAGGGGCCTTGAAGCATGAAATGTAGAGTCGGTGCGCTGAGCAAGGGCACGCGGGCTGTTCACTTCACCGAGTGGGTCATTAAATGCACAGCCAGAGATTAATTGTCGCCCTAAAACTCAACTATAAATCTCGTTTTCATCAAAGAGCGAAAGCCGCGCTCGGTTCGCGTTCTGCATTTGAAGACCGAGAGAGTTCACTGCCAGAGAGCAACGCAGAATACTACTATGTGAAGGATGAAATTTTGTGTAACATTCAGCTGGAGAGTATTTCTTTAGCAGCTCTATGTTATTAAACAATGCACTTCATTTTTCTATCAGGCTTTCCTAAAAAAAAGCATTGTACTCTCTTCTCCAAGAAGACTTTCAGGCAGATATTTTCGTTCGTCCTGCACTAAAGTGAATGTTGCTGTCAAAACATGCCTCCGGCCAAGGTCGCTCAAACAAGTATCTCTGCAGCAGGGAAAATAAGACGAACAATAGAGCTTTCGACAGCATGTTTTGCAACTGAGATATTGAGAGATTCTGTTGCAGCAAAAGAAAAAAACAAAGAAAGGCAATAATGCCGCGATTTATAAGGCAGATTGGACAAATTGAGAGTTCATAAATAATTGCGAAAAAATCACAGTGTCTTATATACCAGCCACGCAAATCTGAATTTATTTTTCAGAAGAGATCTTTATTGAAATTCAGGAGCGAATAATAAATTTTATAAACTCTGAGCGAAAGCTGACTTTTAGCGCTCGAGGTCAAGCGATTAAATAACGTCAGATAAATGCAAGCGCTGGCACGCGAAATTTCATGATTTTGTGTTAAATAAATCTAAATTAGAGTGGATAAAAAAATCCAAGCTCCACCAAAATAGCAAATCACCAAAATAGCAAAAATGTCCTTATTCCTTCAGTTTTTTAGTGCTCCCAAATTTATTCGTCGCACATTTGACCCTCCAAGAACTTCAAAAGCGTTGTTTTTATACAGTAATGGATACAAGAAAGTCGGACTACTTAATGTGATAACCAATTAAAGCCCATAAATTTTGCATGCTGGTCTAGCTTAAAAGGTTTTTCGGAAAAATTTTTTGGGTGCATATCGCAGACAATTTCGCCGAACGCCATCATTTTGTTTTAGATTTTTGTCAACGGATGACGCTATGGTTGATAAACACATTTTGAATGTAATTTTATTTTAAGAAAGAAATTTCAGTTTACAATATTTTTATGAGTGCGTGTTCGAAATAAAGTTCATTTTTTATTCAAGTTATTTACGCTTCATTAGTTAGGTAAAAACCCCTCATAATGTCATTTGATTTACCGATTTTTCTACACAGGAACGGCACTAATAACTGTATAATATTCAAACAAATATTCGTGACGTTTACTCCTGCTTCGTCTCCTCCACACATTCATGCGTAACGCGCCATAATAAAAATGTTCAGCCTCATATTTTGGTTTTAATTTTTTCTAGTGACACACTTATAAATTTAAAATGGTTTTGTCGCGGCACGAGAGTTGTCATGTCACTCAACAATGAAAATTGGAAGTGTCGCATAATTTAAACTAAGCTCGCGAATGTGGATTTTGTTGTTTTTCGGATCGAAGAACTTTTACTGTCAAGATTAAAAAATATATCAATTATTTTTCTGATCTCACGTTTAATTTTTGTTATTTATTACTAGAGACTACCTACTTTGCCATGGGCATAGTGTATGTTCAGTGATTAAGGAAAAGCACGGTTACATTAAAACGCTTCATTGTACGAACTATCACATAAAACTGCTCTTCATCCGAGGGGACATAAAACAGGCCCAAGTTGTGGAACTTGACGAGCAGGCAGCAGTCAAGCTGCCTGCTCGTCAGCGACATCAAATAACACGTGTCGCTGGGCTGCGATCCTCACTCATACCCCATTCCTATCCGCTCCTTTCCTATCCGCAATCTATAATCTTAATTATAACGTTCTATATAACATTCCTCCAATTCAATTCCTAATAATAAATATTCAGGGCATATATACTTGGTAAACTCCTAATATTTGAACAATAAAATAAGTTTTAATCCATGACCTCTACAACTTTTCTATCACCTATTCAATAGTACCCCTAAATTACATTTCATATCGCTTATTTTCGTAATTTATATTCAAATAATATACATAATATACATTCCAGTACAACTTTCGGCAGCTCTTGAGAGTTATTTGCAGCCGTTAGACACAATCGTTGATTGTGTCTGTCAGGAAGTTTAGGGACGATGGGCGAAACTATCGCTCAAGATCATAGGGAACAAAGGCAAGTTTAGTGATCATTAAAACTTGAATGAATTGCCCTCTTCTTCAAGTCTTTGAGGGGCCGGCGAGGGAAGGTGGGAGTAGTTCAGGCGTTCCCTGGGACGTCTTTCATCTGAAGAAACGCTTTGAATGCTTCCTAATCCATTGAGGTTGGAGAACGCTCCCTCATTCATTTGTGAATGGTGAACAGAGCGATCAGTGCTGAATGCTTTTTTATTCACTGAAATTGCTGAACATCTCCTGATTATGAAATGAAGTTGGTGAACGTTCTCTCATTCAGTAAAGTTGGTGAACGCCCTTCATTCAATGAAGTTGGTGAACGCCCTTCATTCAATGAAGTTGGTGAACGCCCTTCATTCAATGAAGTTGGTGAACGTTCTCTCATTCAGTAAAGTTGGTGAACGCACCTCATTAAATGAAGTTGGTGAACGCCCTTCATTCAATGAAGTTGGTGAACGCCCTTCATTCAATGAAGTTGGTGAACGCCCTTCATTAAATGAACGTAGGGAACGCAAACCAGCGTCTTGAGAGCCATTGAGGTTGAAGGAGGCTCAGGATTTCCCATACAAGCTATAACATTCAAGCACCTTCCATACAAAATTGTGATCGATAATTCATTTGATGCATTGCTAAGAATTCTTCAAGTTCATTTCGATCAATTTAAAGTACCAAAAAATGTAAATATCCGGAAACGGAAAACGGAAATACCCAAGAAAACGGAATTAAATTAAAGGACGCAAAAATTGTGTATAATCCAAATTTATCCATTGTTTGTTGGATAATTTTGGTTCTAAAGGAATGTCACGAGCAATTCTCGGTCAATTAAAGTTCCTATGACCGCCGAGTCTTTGTAACCTTTGGAAAAACACAGCGAAGACTTGGATAGATGCCTGGTCATAAATTGAGACTTCTTTACTGCGAGACAAGATAAGTGAGAAAGAGGATGATAAAAGGTTGAGATTTTAATAGGATTGAATCGAATATGCAATAAAATTGCGTCGTCAACTTTCAGATATAAAAGAAATTATGAAAGTTTTTTAATAAATGTACTTGAGATGAACGGTATGCAGGACATTTTTCTAAATACTATTATTTATCATGCTATGGCGTATAAGATGTAATTTATGACTCATAGCAAAATGTGGTGCACTTGTCAACTTTAAATTAAAAACTTGAAAAAGTTTTCAAAACTGCCGAGTTGATTTCTATGAAAAGCAAACTTCTATATTAATTGGAAACTGGTCTCAACTGCCACATATATGACACTGCCGACACTCCTTACTGCCACTATAATAAGGATCGCTTTCACGGTCTTTATCTAACTGCATTGAAGGCGAATAAATAAATTCACGCTACAAACGCGCACTGAATTTTACAGCAGCTGCCAACGTGCACGCCATAAATTGACTTCTGTCATAACCCTAAACTGACTCTGCCACTGCCTCGGTCAATGACTGTGTGGCTGCCGCGAACACTGACTCTGCCACTGCCATGAACACTGATTCTGTCGCTGCCGCGAACACTGACTGTCACTGCCATGAACACTGACTCTGTCGCTGCCGCGAACACTAACTCTGTCATTGCCACGAACACTAACTCTGTCACTGCCACGAAAACTGACTCTGTNTCCTGCCCTGCGCAGTGCGGGCGCTGATTATAATCCTGCCCTGCGCAGTGCGGGCGCTGATTATAATCCTGCCCTGCGCCTGTCTCTTATACACATCTAGATGTGTATAAGAGACAACACTAACTCTGTCACTGCCACGAACACTAACTCTGTCACTGCCACGAACACTAACTCTGCCACGAACACTGACACTGCACCAACAATAATCTTTTCCTGCCCGTTAAAACATCCTGCCATCTTCATTCCTAAATTGATTGCTTACAGCCAGATGCTGACTTATGACACAACCACTAACTTTTTTTCATGTTGCCACCACATTTATACCCATCACCATGACCGAAACTGCCATTCCTGCTGCTGTTATAATCCGAGACTCTAGCCTCCGCCACAAATCGACTTTTCAAACCATACCAAAATTACCTCAACAAACCAATACTTCCAATACCATAAACTGACACTACTAGTAACACTATAAACTGACACCACAAACAACAGATATTCCAGAAACATCCTAAACGGACAAAACTGGCCACAGCCCCGAACTGATGAACCCATGGCAGCTGCAATCAATTGCCACTCCTACCACATCTCGAAGACGTATCAAATCGATTCCCAATTCCTCATTTAAAATCGAAGTGAATGCTCTTTTCGAGCACCTTAACAGATCTCCGACTGAAGAAGACTTCATCAATACACGCTCGATCAGAGAGAACAACGCGTTTTTCTGTTTTACGTAGACGCAGCGCGTCAAAACAACAGTGTCAAAACAAGGTTACACACTTTGTTCGAATGAATTAAATTATGCCCGACTGAGAAAACACGGCTGCTGTATTTCCTCAAAAAAAAACTAGACTTCAAAGTGTTTTTCAACTATTTATACCTGTAGTCGTGGATGTTCCAACTGAATGAAAATAAGGAATTTATGCAGTTGTTTATAAGGTTCATGAGATCCGATAAACTTATTTTCGTTTCAAAAAATGAGATTTTCATCTTATTTTGAATTTCAAATTTTATAAAAATTGTTATTTGGCTATCATTTGATATTGCAGTAACACTATTCTATCACCCGAAAAACTTGTCTTTAAACTTTGTTTGTGGTGTTCAGTAAGCACTGTGGCAGATGAAAAGCTTGTCTCTTGAATATGACACAAACGTTGGAATGACCAATTTTCTAGTGGTTTCATTGACAAAATTGTGGTGATGTATCAGCCTTTACAAACAAAAATTCAATGAGTCTTATTAAAGTAACCTTTACTGCAATGATCTTGAGCGACATTACTTACTCGTTATCCATTTCCAACTAACGTAAATATCAAACGGCAGTAGTCAAAAATGGGTCAAAATATTATCATAAGAATTTTATTTATAATTTCGTTTATCACCTAATTAAGACTGCTCTCAATTGAGACTGCTCTGACAAAGGAACTAGTGGCTACCCGACCGCAATGTTCATACCAGCATAACTCTATCGTTGCAATGCAGGCTGGAGTCAACAGGCTTCATATTGTCCATCTAATCATGGAGCTGTAGCTATATTTGTGTTGGGTATTCAACCGGGAAGCGTAGATGCCTGATTTATTGCAATGTTTGTTGGTCTTTATTAAATAGAGTTGCAAACAGTAAGCGATGTAGAGACTCGATGGAAAATGCACGAATGAAAAACATCTGTGCGTAGTTTTTTTTTTCGTTATGAACAGAGACATTATGGACAAAATTTCCGAAATTAAAACTGACTATTGTAATGCACGCTAAGACATTTTCCTTAAAAATTGTATATTTTATTAACAACCTTCTCTTTAACTTCACTTCTTGTTGGTTTGTCTGCTACAAATCTGATAATCGATATTTAACACACTTCTACCTGTCCAATCGATCTGAAATTTTGCACTCTTGCGTTAAGGCGGAGACAATGCATGAATCAATTGAGAGAAAAAGTAATTTTAAAAATTAAAAAATTATATACTAGAAAAAAATGTAAAAAATAATTAGTTTTATATATTTAAAAATAACAAAAAAGAAATTCATTGTAGATTAGTAACATCGGAGACACTGGCCTCTTTAGAAGTGTTGTTTTTTATAAATTAATTTTTAAACACATATTATATCTGTCAAGTTTCAATGAAAATTGATTTAATGCAAGCAAATCAAAAACATTGAATTCAATTTAATTTTATTTCAACTCATCTCCATTTTAAACTGTTTGTTCTCCAAACACCCGACCTGTAGTACCCTACGTGCATATGTAAATAATTGACAAGAATTTCGTGTGTGGAGTCCAGCACATGCCAAGGGCAGTTCAATTCTTTATTGTCGGGGTACGAAAATGAAATTCTCTGCAGGACTTCAGTTTGGGTGCACAATGGCGAGCTTCTTCACATGCGAGCCCCATTGAATTGCTAAAACAGCTCCAGGAAACACAATGAAAACTTGTCCGACTTCAGAAAGAATCCTCGTATCGTTTTCATTTCGCATCCTCCCAACTGCGATCGCAGGAAACGCCTTGACGACACAGACGTCCGACGCAATACCATTCACCGATCTGAATACCAACTTAATTGCACGAGAAGGGGGAATTTTTAGGGTCCAACTGATACAGCGTGATTGGTTTTTGTCCGTTGTTGGTCTGTAACTTTTGTGGAAAATGCAAGTTAAACTTCTTTATGACAGTCGTTGTAAGATGAGGAAAATTATTTTTCATTGCCCACATTGTAGTGATTGGTACACTGCACAATTTTTAGAAGCTTGAAATAATGTTAATAATGTTTTCACTCACAATTCCTTTACGTATTCGATGAACTCCTGCTTAGATTAAATCAAAAATAAATGAAAACCTGAACGCGCAGTAAGAAGTTTGCATGCAAAAAACAAATGGAAAAAACGACATCAATTGTGAATTAATGAATAATTAATTTTGTCTGTCCTCGTGAAGGAAAACTTTAGCTTATTGAAAATCTGTCACAATTCCTCCCTTATAGTTTTAAAATAAATATCTATCATGGAGATGAAGAAGTTGAAAGGGAAAAGGTAAGGCCACTATTTTGCTGTAATATCACTGCACCGATCATTACTGCCATTTTGAACTTTATACGGCGATTTGTGTGCTAATATTCATGTAGATATTGTGAGATACTAGATATTGATTGGGAAATAATCATCCAGGATCTGAACAATTATTTATTTGTGAATGGCAGCCCATACACAGCAATGTCATTTTATAGCTCGTTTTAATTGGCAATTTCGAAATTACTCGTGTTTATAATCTGAGAAGTGCTTATGAAAGACAAGATCTTTTAAGTAGGACTACCAGCTCTATAAACTATCTAAAGCTCCGAGATCAAATGTTCGATTATATTGACGCCAGGAATCATAGGGAGGGCTGAACTTTGCTGCATTAAATTATTCAGCCTCACGAAGCGCGGGCGCTGATTATAATCCTGCCTACCGCAGCGCGGGCGCTGATTATAATCCTGCCCTACGCAGTGCGGGCGCTGATTATAATCCTGCCCTGCGCAGTGCGGGCGCTGATTATAATCCTGCCCTACGCAGTGCGGGCGCTGATTATAATCCTGCCCTGCGCAGTGCGGGCGCTGATTATAATCCTGCCCTGCGCAGTGCGGGCGCTGATTATAATCCTGCCCTGCGCAGTGCGGGCGCTGATTATAATCCTGCCCTGCGCAGTGCGGGCGCTGATTATAACCTGCCTCGCACATTGTTGTGGTGGTGGCGGCAGGGATTTTAATAATCGCTCTAGCAATTTAGGAGAGGAAAAGCAGCCGCTTGTAAATGGTCTTTGCTGTTTTTGTTCCTTAAGCAACGGTTTCTTTCTAGCTTTACTTTTTGGACATGACACAATTCCTCAGTTACACTGAGCAGGAAAAGAATAGCAAATATCAATTCATTATTGCTTTTGAACTTATATGAACCGCACATCAAGGATCGTCAAATTTCATGTATGCAACTTATCCGGAAACATGGAAAATCATTTTTTTAGTCGTTAATGAATTAATGAGCCACATAGTATGTTTTCCTTTCTATCAGCATACGAATAAAAACTTGACAAACCTATCAAAGGGTTTAAATTGTCTCAAGAAAAGGGTGATGTTACAACACTGAATAATGGCAACATGATGAAAGAATTATTATTCATTAATAGAAACATTCACTGTCACATTCTGCTCTTACCCAATCGTCAATAGAGCTTCGTCTAAATTCGCAGGCTCAATATCATTGCTGGCTTAATCGTACCGGAGTTTATTCTTTGCTCTGTGATGTCAGCGAAGATTTTGATACCGGACACAATCGATTGGGTATGTCCATCTGGCCCTAAAATTGTGGCCTTCAACTTAGCCTACGCCCAGAATTAGGAACCGACATGGCCCACTAATTGCCTGCAGGTCATCCATATGTACGAAGAACGATAACTTACGATAAACAGTGGAGGTGCGTTCAAAAATTTAGTGCGACATTCAATGAGCAAAGAAAATATGAATTATTGTTCAATGAAAATTAAAAGACACTCAACACGTCCTGCTATTTTCATAACAGAAAAGTTGAAAATTTTCCGCTTTTCAACGGTTAATCACATGATTAATGTACCAGAAAATCGGCGAAAAACATTTCGTGCCAATTCGTATTTATGCCCAAATAGAAATTTTATTTGTCACTTTTTTTAAATGAATAAATAGGAAGATCGCGGATCATAACTATACAGGACCTTTCACGCGATACGTAAGTATATGAAATTGTTAGATTTCCAGCCTTCATGGGCGTCCTTTCAAGTGTGAAATAGGACAAAAGTTGAACTTTTAATCGAGTTTTCGAGTACTTTTCGCCATGTTAAGACACAGGCAGCAGGAGAATTTCAACTGCACAACATCATCAAAACGATCAAACATCTTAAAAATTGTGTTCTACCACAAACATATGGTGATACATATATAAAAGACGTCATTTGAATTGTGGGAGCCCCAAAATTGAGGATCATAATTCAAACTGACCGACATATAGCCGTCTGCAGTGAATCTGCGCCGCGGTCTCGTCAACCTCCGCATACCACAGAAATTTTGCAGTATTTTGGTAATTCTTGCAGGCTTGATACTGCTGCTCAACAGCAGCTGGCGGTTTTGCTGTCGGTTTTCCTGGCTTAGCAAAAAATTGAACAGTCGTCCGGTTGCATAGTTAGTGGATGAAATTCAGGGAGAAGAATTCAAAAATTGATTCCACTGAAGCTGGCCCATTTCTCGAACTTGTATTGGCTAAACTTGACCTTCAACGCCTCTGTTATCAGCGAGTTCTATAAAGGCTCTGACAACTATTTCATGAACCTCTGTTGAAGTATTAATTTCATAATAAATGTTTTAAATTAAAATCTATCAAAATCTGTCCTAAAACGCCAAATTTGTACATGAAAAACTGTTTTAAAATCGTAGAGGAATGAAACATTTGTGCTTATTCAATTTTGCATCACCAGATGCCTACCATGACGGAGGTGTGAGGAGGATGAACGTGCACTGTGCGGGAGATCTCGCCTAAAATTTGGCAAGCGAATTTGACGGGCAGAATACAAAAGAATGCATGTAATGTATTGTAAATTTCACCAGCCTAAAGACCGCCAACCGAAACGTGGAATAAAGTTCATTTAATAGTTAGACCTTCCAGTGAACTCGTGATTGAGCACGACACTCGTCCGCAACACTCTTAGCTGTTGCTTTCGTTTTGACTGTGTAAGGGCTGTCGGAATAGTGAAACAGCATTAGTAACATTATATATTACAATAATTCGTGCAAGGTATGAGGTACCACGTCTATGGAGCAGACACGAGCAGCGGCTCAGTATCTTTTTAGAACATTATTTAGTTATAAATTCAATCGGAAACTTTCCCCAAAAACTACAATGGAATGGAGTCCTCTTTCAACCGTTCTGAAGTAAGCCATAATTAAATTTTTACTGACTGTCTAAACACTGATGAATTCGATATGAACACGTTACTCTTAGAACCTCATCTGCCTTACTATAGAAGATTTTCGCGGGTGACTGCTTTTAATTTTCCCGTTCATATTTTTGAGATCATATTTTCCTTTCCTCTTGTAAATATTCTAGATGAGAAACCAGGCATCCTTCACTGTTCCAATATCAATTTCGTTTTAAGACAGCAACGAAAGTTCCTCGATAGATTGACTTCTCAATTAATTTTCGAGTTCGACGTCTTCTAAACCCTCACTTCTAATTGAAATTAGTTTGTTGATGATGGCGTCTCAAAGTTTTCAAAGATTAAAACATTCTGAAACGGCCAAATTAAAATCAAATGAATAATATTGAATACGGCTTAATTGGCGTTTCCAAGTTTTGTTAAACATTTTTGAGCGCCATCTAAGTAAACTGCATTTGGATTTTAAACATTCTATTATATATACAAGTATTATAAAACTTATCAACCAGTAGGTGCGATTTTCACATTGGTTCAAGTACACCCTGGAGTTAAATATCGAATTTTCTGCATATTTAGCTATGGTAATGGTACAGGAAATCTCTGGTGTTTCATTTGCTAAGAAGTTCAAACATTACACTTAAAATAATACAAACTAAATCAGGATTAACAGCAGAAGCAGCACACAAACATTACATTGGTTTGTGAAGCGACAGAAGGAAACCTCGACTAACGTCGTCAGTTTACCCTGGAATATGGCGTATAGTAAACGCGTTACTGAGCACGACAGTTTACCCCGGAATATGGCGTATAGTAAACGCGTTACTGAGCACGACAGTTTACCCTGGAATATGGTGTATAGTAAACGCGTTACTGAGCACGACAGTTTACCCTGGAATATGGCGTATAGTCAACGCGTTACTGAGCACGGCAGTTTACCCTGGAATATGGCGTATAGTAAACGCGTTACTGAGCACACGAGATGCATGTGGAATGTGAGTTGAGGTCGCGTGCCTTGTACGATACCTGTTCATGCATGCCCTTCAGTTCTGTTAACAAAGACCAACTTATGGAAAAGAAAGTTCGGTGCTTTTTCATCGAGGGAAAAACTCAAGCGTTCTCGAAATTTTGACGAACTTTCCAATTTCAGAAAAATAAGTTCATGTTTGAGGGTTATCAAAATAAGGCTGGTTATAGCATTAAATTAAAAGATTATGCGTATTATTTTAGTAAAGGTGCTCAAATGACGGTTAGCGGAACCGAAAGTTATTCACAAGTTTATTCATGGACTAAACCGTGCAAACTACACATGAAATTTTAGAAATCAAAAATAGTCTGCGCCTCAAATCCTGCTCGTCCGATACAGCAGAGATGCTATATAACATATGATCCTCATCTAAATTGGATGTAAAACGAACATTTCTTACTAGAATCAAAGGAAACGTGGCGTTCACCAAGAGAAGCGCACGGTGACCGCGTATAAAACGATCGAGTAGCATCGGCACCTCATATCCCAGCCAGAAATTATTCTGTCAGGTCCATGTGACCAAAGCTGCTCCAGGCTCACTATTTTCTTCTTAAAACCCAGGATGGATTATGCGAAGTCAACGGCTGCTCTTCCGAAATCTACCGTTTTAACTCTTGCCTAGAGCCGTATTCTCTGATGAAAATTGAGAGCTGGATAATTGACCGCCGGCCAGGGGGAAACTAATATTATTTCTTATAGTGATTTTCTGTGATAATTTGCCCTGCTGCCTCAACTTGGGAGTTATTTCATCTTGAAAGATCGGCATAATCTTCTCAGGTAAATGAGGTTGAGTTGATTTAAATTATAATTTGATTTAAACCGCGAAATCAATATCGATACATTATAATAATATCATGAACTCCATCGATTGTTCGAAACATTAATGATGATCTTTAGAGTTTCTTAATTACATGATTTGAGACTTGATTATTTCCAACTTTATTTCCAGACAGAAATAATTGAATGAATTTGTAACCTCAAAGTCAAAAAATTAAGTTGCAATGAATGAACATTTTGCAATTTAGCAAATTAAATTTTTGATAATATTTATCTTTAGTTGAGACATGCAGTAATCCCTCGGCAAGTGAATTAATGAGAAAAAATGAACGACTCTTCACTGCATAGAAACTTTCTTTAATAATAAAGTACGGACGTGAATTTCAGAGGTTAGAATCAATGAAGCTTTGCGAAGTGCTCTTTGAGCTTCAACTTGAGTTATCAAGCTGCTCGTGAAAGTTGATCGACGCAGACATCGGCCAACTTGAACAGTGATGCGATTAAAACTTCGATTCTATGCGCGTTATAATATGCATAACTAACGCCTTTATCTCAAATAACGTAAATTAACGTATGGACTAAACTAAATTTATATAAATAAATTAAATTGTGGACCTGCATGCATATTTGGACCTGCATTTGCAACATATTTTAGTAGTATCGATGCATTTGATCAAGCAAAATTTATAACAAAATATATGTTCATGCGTTATTTGTTTTGTACTAATCACGTTTAATAGTCATGGATTGCGTAAAACACAAAACGTACGTTTGTGTTCATTTTTTCACCCGGTGTATTAATATGAGAAACTGCAAGTAAATTTTTAACTATCCCGCAATGTTTCCTTGATGTAGCTTTCCAGTGTAAGCCACTTCCATTCGAAATCTAGAAATCTATGAAATGGTTCGCGGTCTTTGTAATAATAATTTTAATTCCAATAAAGTCAGGCGCGTAAAAAATTTTCAGTCTTTATTCCTGCTAATACTAACCAAAGATTCAGACTGATACAAAGTGAAAAATAAAAATAAAAATTAGTTGCACAACACACATAAACTCACAAAAATTCGATCAGTCGCGTTCACTACAAAAAAAAAGTGCGGGAAGGTTTTTTGTTGCCTCTTATAGTCGTTCAATACTACCGAGAACCTACTTATTTATAGTTTATATTATTTATTCTTTACCTGCTAGATTAGGTAAAAAACTTATGTATAGTTGCAAGGAAAGATATATAGCAGTGTTACCGATTTGACAGAGCTACAACGGTACATTTAATGCATTTTGATACTAATAAAACATATCTCTTATCAATTATGTTTATTATATTTGCAAAATTCATCACATATTTATCTCTTTTTCTGCTTCTATTCCCCATTATTCATATTCTTGTTCCGGAAGGTACTTTTTTCGCACTCTATATGGTTTTTATTTCCTATTTAGTTTCAGCTAATCCTCACTGGCTTGTTTATTTGTTTAATGGTCGGTATTTTGTTCATTGACTCGTAGAGGATGGAAGCAAGCAAACTATTTTAAGCAATATTTCGAAAGAGTCATTTAGGAAATAAGTGTTCAGTGAGAAAACATCTTTTCTGCAAATTCAGTTCAAGATTGCTTACATCGAAATAATTAATTTCAACAGTTGAACTAGTCCTTTCATGGAATAAATATTTTGTTTATTAAAAAGACATTTTTCTGAGGAGAAAATACGTGCATACTTGAGGAGTAGTAAAATTTTTGAGGGAAAATATAGAAACATTGAATTTTTACTGAAAAATTCAATGTTTATTTTTTTATCGTCTCTCTAACTTCGACTTTTTTTGCTAAAAATTCAAAGTTTCTATATATTCACTCAAAAATGTATGCCAAGTCCAATCTCTAGCAGAGCTATTTATAATATGCATCGCAATGCCAACAGGGACAGCACGCGGAAGTCTGCCTCGTAGAAGAAACGAGATTAAATACGCTAGTCTAATTACTGTGCACCGAGCTGGGTGAATGACTAGAAGTTCTCTCCTGAATTAACGAGGCACACTTCAAGCGCCACAAGTGGAGCTCACATTCACATACACAACCGCTGGAATACGAGTACTAAGAAAATGAATAATTATACACGGTGTTAAGTGACCAAAACTCTGGCTCCTCTGAATAAACAAGAGAACAATAATGCAAACTGACCCGAATTGAGGAAAAGTAAGTCGTTATGAAGGGGGGAAATATCACTAATTGGAGAAATGCAATGAGATGGTCAAACCGATACCCAGTTCATCACAATACCGCGAAATTCCATCGTGAACCAAATATAAAATATATATTATAACGATAAAGGAAGAAAAAGGTCAAGAGTTTAAGAATAAGTGTTTTCGATGTCTCAATGGTATAGTTTCAGTCAGACAACAGAATAACGGTGAAACTGTAATTATGAAAATATTAGTATAATAATCCCTCACCTATTGCAAGTGCTACGCTGCAACGTTCTAGACGTGAAATACGAGATGGGAAATTTATTGACCGACAGTACTTATTTAAGTATTTATATTGTAATTGTTTGGTAAGTTTTCGTTGTTTTAGGTGTTTACAAATCCCTCCCACACTCCTAGGGTTACATGGGGCAACGGGACCACTGCCGGTCACGGGCCCATAGCGGGTTTCTCGCTAAGTATGGCAGATATTGGTCCGTGTTCTCTACCGCCGGTCGACAGTTTCACAGGGATGAAGTGTACGGATTTACGTTTTGCTAAGAGTTTGCGTTGGTAAGTTACTCGCAAATAACTGTTTTAGCCCTGATAAAAGTTTTTTTTTTTTTGCTTAATAAAACTGTTTTCGATTATTGTATATGGAGCTTTTGAAATTACTGTGAATTGTATTTTGAAAGTATTATTTATAAGGATAAGTTTGAGTTCAAGTTTAGACTATCAGCTTTTAAACTAAAATGCTGACACGATATCAATTGAAATGCTACCTAGTGGGGCAACGGGCCCACGCGTGTCACGGGGCAAAGCGCTCGTGGTGAAGTCTTGTGTTATACATCATTAAATTTGTCTCAATGAGCTCTTCAAAACTATGACTAGCTTTTTAAATTACAAATTACACATCATATTGTATGACTTTTTTATTTGCCGCCTCAAGGCAGTAGGTTATAGTTTATATATAGTTGTGAGTATTTATGACCCCGTGTGAGTACTTATGACCCCGACTCATACCATGCCAAAAATTGATTTCAGTCAACACCAACGAGTCAAAAGTTGATGAGTTTTTATGATGTTGGCTGAAATCACGATTAAGTACGAAATTCCTGCACATAATATCTGGATTCGGGACGAAACTGGAACGAATTTTTTTCTGATCAAGTTAATATATTTTTTCTAGTTAAGAATACATTCTTTCATGTCATGGATTAATTTTTTATGGCAATGATATATTTTTCAGGACAAGGATATGTATTTTTTCTTTTTTTTTCACGTCAGCGATAGATTTTTAAGCCAAGAATATATTTTTTTCAAGTTAAGGATATGATTTTTTAAGTTGTTACTAAATGAATGCATGTAATATTTTTTTATAACATTTTTCTTATCTTGAACTGAGAAGTGTTGTTTTATAATTTTCAAACAAAAACTATGCAATTGTGGTTAAGGGACCAGAGGTGGGCGCCTTGCCCCAAGCCCATGGGCCCATTGCCCCAGGGGTGGGGCAATGGGCCCATTTTGACACTTTTTACAGAATAGCGTTTCATTAAAAATTGAATAACTCGATAGGAGTCTAATTCATACCATACAATCCTCATTAGTTGTACCTTTAAACAAAATAAATAACTACCTCGTATCAATTAAAACTTCATCATAAATTTAGTTTAAAAAAAGGGCCCGCTGCCCCATGTTACCCTACTGCTGATCGAGTTCTGTGGGCTGTTGAAATCTGCGGATTCACTTCCTCAGAAATCCGCGGACCGGGGAAGATCCACGACTGATTTACGAGATGAAGTGTGATGAAAATATTTCTTGAAAACCCGCGCTGAGGCAAAGCCGCGGTAGGCGTAGTGCGATATAGCAAGGGATTATTTTATGGGCGAAATGAAGATTGAAGATATTGGTATTGGGAGGACAGGCGCGGTAATTTTTAGAGTTCTTCGCAGACGAATTTTTTTGGATACCCGAGGCTTGAGATAGCCATTGCAGATGTGATTGCCTGCGCTTTATTTATAGAACTCCTGAGTACAGAAGGCAGTTTCGCAGGCGTTTGTTTCGTGCCTTCGCTTTCTGTTTGCTCGCGATAAGATTTACTCCCAAAGCCTCGATGACCTAAATGGCATCTGACAGCGCAGGGATTTGCACTGCAGTGAACGCTCGTTGTTATAAGACGATAAAACAGTTCTTCAATTGAACATATGGTTGCTTTATATCGGCTGCGATTGTTCATGTATGGTTATTGATGCTCGAGTGCGGCTCGACGTGTTGACATTGGGGTAGCCATGCAGGCCACTGCACCTGTTGACATTGAGGTTAATGGTAAAGGAAAAATGAGGCTAAGTTGGTGCTGGCGGCCCGTTCATTTTTTGCTTCCTTCGGCACAGCCTCTGATCTTCTTTGAAATCATAAGCAACAAATATGTGAATTATACGTGCGTTGCCTCCAGTCTCCAGACCGTCGCCGATGACGAGCCACACGCTGTACAAACGCTGGTGGCTCCGATGACCTCGCATTGCCGGTTGCCGCCTTGCACATTTCTTTAGTTATGTGATAATCTGCGTACTCTATTCAAAAAAACTAATTGAGAGTGAAATATACTAAGATTTCAATAATAATATGAAATTGGCTTAAACATTTATTGCAGGTGTCATGGAAACACAATTGATTGATCTTTATATGTGCATCACATTCGGTACCGTAGTCAATTCCAATACTCTACTTCAAACAATACGTTTGTTTCAAAATCACAACTAACGTGATTGTTTGTTATTATCCATGTATAATTTATATTACATATCATATGTGAAAATATTGCAATGTTTCTGTAGTAGGGCAGATCTATTCGAGAAGTTTACTTTTTTTCATTAAAGCAATGACAGAGTCACAAGAGTTTCGCTCACAACACCTGGAAGCTATATTACAACGTTGACGTGATGATGCTTTACACGTGACTATGTTCTGCAGACAATTATTATAATTGGCCTAGAGTGCAAGTCGAGACAAAAATCGCTGCACGCTAATTATTGTATTTGAAAAATTATTTTATTTTATTTACCTAACAATTAACGGAAACGGTTCTTTCAATAAAAAAATTGTTAGACTGAACTGAATATTATTAGTTATAGACAGAGTTAAACTGTGTTGGTCAAAGCAATACTTATAATTCATTAGGAAAAATAACAGTAGACATTGTGCTGAGCAAAGCAAAGGCTATACTAGAGAAAATATTAACAAAGTTCCCACATGGAGGTGCGAGTGATAATGAGTGATAGTTATCACTAAATTCGCTTGTCGTGAAGCCATTAAACGAAAATGTTATTGAAAACAGCCACAGGTCAATTGATTTGCTATAGAAAAGCTTTTGTGAAATTTTTAGTCACGTCCAATATTGATTTCTCTTACAAGAAAATTCGGCCATGAAAGAGTAACTTAACAACGAAAGTAATCGAGATAAAATTTTAGATGGAGTCGAGTTTGGTTCCAAATTTCTCCAATGCGATTTTTAGCAGAAATGCAGAGGCATATAAGTCGGGTCTCATCGCCGATTTGTAAGATTTATTTTGGTGATAGAATGAAGAAATAACTGAATTCAGTTTGAAGCAATGCTGGTCAACGGAGGCATATGATCAATTTTATTACATAAGTCGCTTATAGTGATGAGATCGAACTATCCTTGTTATTCTCATACAATGCACTTGCTATTGAATTACCAGCTAGGATGCGACATGAAAGGGATGCGGCCACTCTTTCATATATATATATGTGACGTATTTGGTTTGTTCGATGCCACTTGCTCGTCGAGCTTTTGATCAAATCAAAACATACTAGTTTTAATGTATAAAGGCGCAAAATCTAGTAGGGTTGAACCTCTTGTCATGTATGACTTTTTTTAGCTTTTCTTAGTGTATATTTTACCAAACATATGTTTATAGTTTAACAATAAGTACAGTATATGTATAGGCAAGTGAGCAACTTAATAGTTTTAACTCCCAGAAGAAGTTTTTTTTCTTAATTGCAGAATGTATATTCGTACTAATACACGAAAATTTTTCTCCATTCAGAATAAAATTGTATCGTGTGATTATTATTTTCAGACCCTGATGTTGAAATTTTAAATTTGTACAACTTATAAGTCTTTTCCTAGTGCGATTTCAAAGCGGCTTCCGAAAAATAAAAACGGACCGAAGTCGTATTTTTTGCGTGCAAAGTGGAAAAAATTTTATGTTCATACGTTCTTCACCGTGAAACGCAAAGGAAACCGAATGCAACTATATTTTGGGGGTCACAATCATAATACGGAAATTTTTAAATCTCATTACTGCATTATAACATCAAGTATTTGACATCCTGTTTGACAACGAAGACTTTAGGTCACGTACTTGGTATTCGCGTGTGAAGTCGTAAATAAAGTTTTCTTGAGAATAATTTGTCAGTATACGTAATATGAGGAAGATAACTCAAAATATATGTTTTTTATTAAATGTTGATACTTTATCAATACAGTTATTCTTGAAAGAGGTACACCAACCATAACACTTACTTATTTTTTTTGTCCAGGTCTCAATTTGTATCTGGCAAGAAATTAAAATTCCTCCCATCAGCTCCCCTATAAACTCAGCTAATTGACCAGCGTCAACTCCAAACTTATCCCGCGAGCCCCAGAATTATTTTCGTTTAGATCAGGGGCGGGCAAAAGACGACAAAAATTCTTCATTTTTTAGGGGCCCAAATTAGTGAAAACGTTACAATCAAATACATAGTTTAATGTGCTATTTTTATTGATTCGTTTAATGTTTCAATATACTTACAAATTTTGGTTGAAATTAAAAAAAACGTAAACTGTGCCCACCAGACATTTTGTTCACTTGTTCACTTACGTTATCTCCTGTAATTAAGATATAGGTTTGCTGCAAATTGTGATCAAATTTTATAAAGTTCATACTTAAAGCCGTTTAATAACAATCAAGTTTTCAACGGGGCACACCGTAGAAAAATTTTCGCTCATTTTCAGTTCAGATTATATATTTTGAACACCTAATATTTGTTCACATTCATGCCTTCACTAAGCATCTTATGATCTGTGCATTTTATTAAGGTCTTGGTATCCATTTCGTAAATTGAAAGCCTTTAACAATGAAACTTCCTAAAATGGTTCGAAAATTTTAAAGGACAGCCAAGGATTGATTCTCTACTTAAATGTATCCATTTCTAGTGTTTTTTTTTTTTTGCTTTAAATTTCAGGTCAAACTGCAATTCTCTCTTTTAGAAAGTTGCATTTATTTTGCCTTCGCATAAATTTTTATTAATTTCCTTTGAACAAATATTATTATACATTTTTTAATCACATCAGACGACATATCTGCGAGGTCTATTCTTATCTCTACCGATAAAATATAACTCTTTTCAATTTGAATCAAGTTAATATAAAGAACGCCGAAGTTCAATGCAGAAAATGCAAATTCATACAAGAATAATATTCCTCACTGTGAAACTCTGTCATTGTATCCCATGAAAAATTCTACGCAGTGTTTTTAACGAAGAGAAAGCAGAATTATAAAATATAATTTATTGCCAAAAAATATTATTTCATAAGTTGTACTAACAAACGTAGATTACTCGTGTGTAAAAAATCAATCATGCAGACTTCGCGTGTGAGTTTTGTAACTTAATGAGATTATAACGTGATCAGTCGTTAACAATATGCGTTTAAAAATTACTCTTTAAAGAAAACACTTCTGAAGATGCCAGTGACTCCAATGTTACACACATTTACAAAGATTTTATTATATTATTTTGAAATATTTTCTGAGAAAGTATTTCAACATTTTTCAATATTAATTTTTTACATTTTATAAATTATTTCTTCTGCACGTTGATTCCAGCATTGTCTCTGACTTCACGCAAGTGTTCAAATTTTTAGATCAATTGTACAGGTAGAAGTGTGTTATATATCGATTATAAGATTTGTAGCAGGCAAACAACAAGAATTAAGTGAAGTTAAAGAGAAGTGTTGTAAAAAATTGCCATGATTGCAATTGCAATATGTCAATGAAACGGAATCCATTCCTTTGAACATTTTCACTTCATGCAGTAAAAATTTACGACGAGATAACTGAATTGCACAGCAGATCAAAACTTTTAATATCAAGTGAATGAAATGAAAATGCGAGAAAAATCAAAATGTTATTTGGCGATTTTGTTTTATATTTTATTCGTTTACGTTCTTTCGGCTTCCACAGGAACTTGACTAGTCTGTCTACAAAGTAATGTGTGGTTTTCATAACTTTTTTCAATAATTTATGCGGTATTTAAGTTCTCAACGAGTAGCTGTTAGATAGTCTGATGATCAAAAAAATGGCGAGCTTGGGATCTAAACTTGACGTTTGATTTTACGTGAAAAAAAAATTATTTCCAGTTGTGAAAAATCTTCCTTTTTAGTTTTCTGGAAGGACTTGCATTTCTTCGTGGATAACTTTTTGAGCGGAGAAAGTTACAAGACTTAGGTTGCAAGACATTTCCAATGGCAGGACAAAGTTTCCAAGACAGGATGGTCAAATCTTGAAGATACTGGCTGTGTGCTTTATTTTTGACTAGATTTCTTACTTGAAAGAGTATTATGCTGTTCCGTAAGCTTGAGTCCTTGAACATGTTTCGATCAGGTGATAACCAACTTGATCTTCTATCAATGCTGAAAGATTCAGAAGAATCACTTTCATTTTCTATTTTCTTCTATCTGCATCCTCGTTATCCAGCCTTATGCAGTTTCTTTTTTTTATCCATTACCCAGATATTCTGTTCAACTGTTATTCATAGGTCATAAATTTTTTGCAATATCACTTGCGTTCAATATGAAGTAAGTTCTACGTTTAATCATTAGATGATGATTTTTTTTCTTTCCTAAAAGTATCACAAACCTAAAATTGGAAAGTCCTTTTGAAAAAATATTGTTTTTGACTTTCTCCTAAATTATCCCATCTTGAGCCCGTCTCACGCAAGGCAAAGCTGCTACATTTTGAAATGCAATTTCCTACAGCAATGCCCGACCAGCAGCCTTCCTTACAAGCATCAGCGCACCTACCTTCATCCTTTGATGATCTTCGCCGCAGCTCAAAATCAGCAATTTTAGGCATTAGCCTCGCAAAACGGCCTGCCTCGAGCTTTTAACAGCTTATATCAGTTCAAAAACTCGTCTAAATTTTATGACGAGATAAAAGGCAAATCTAAAGACATCAAAAGACAGCCTGATGATTTTTATGTCACGGCTCTTCACATTAAAATTTTTGTGGAGCAGTTACATATATGTACAAAATCGACATATATGTACAAAATCGACATATATGTACAAAATCAACCGCACGAATCGCTTATTCACTCCAAATCACAGGAATCATTCACGCGCAATCGTGCCAGCACCGTTTGAATTTCATGACGTTATCGTATCCGTGTACTAAACTTTACGACGATAAATCGTACAAACCATTCAAAAGGAGAGAGTTTCAGGCGATTGAACTCATGAAGAAAATTCCTTTCCATTTTTTTCTCCAAGATAATAGCTGCATGTTATAAGTCATTGCCTTAAAAACATCTTAAATTCTATCATTTCATTCAAGTTCGATTGAATACCCGAGAATGAATTTTATTGACATTTTTTCATTTTTCTACTTTAAACGGACATAAAAACATTTACATAATATCTTCCCTCGCACACGTATGCAAAAGATATACTGCCATCCTATACAATTCTGATATTAAGGATCTACTTGCAATAAAAGCAAGTATCTGCAGAGCAATTATTGCGCATTTTGTTGGTTTCTAAATTACACAGCTTTTATAGTGCGGGGGATTACAGGAAAAATATCAAGGATTACCGGTAAAGTTTAATTCAACTAAGAACGCTGGACTGAGACTGGAGACTTGAATGCGAGGAATACCAACAGTAATAATTAGTGTAGAGTGAGTAATATTGTTTAGACTATTAGTGGACAGTGGGTATTAGTTTACAGTGATTAATAGTGAACGGTGATGTGATAGCCTCCGAGAATATGCAGAATTGTAACATGTCAACACTGCACCTGAGATTTTTAGAGCGTATGGCCAAATTACAAGGCGGTATTTTTATGAGGGTTGGGAAATAATACTCTTTTTATTCACTCTTGTATTTCATCCAGCATTGAACACAGGATGGATATTTGGACAAGCCATACATTGTAACTAGTATAAATATACATACAATAAATAAATGTAAATATTCATGTTAAATTCACTTAATTAATCAAGATCATAATTGCAATTCCTAAGATTCACTATTTACTCCAATAAGTCTAAGAGATTCTGATGCAGCGAATTTAAAATACTTAAAGGCAGAACGAAACCAACTAAGGTAACGTTCAATGTTGAAGTTCACTTGGGAGAGATGATATTTAATATAATTGCTATTCAATTTTAGATATTAATCAATGTGTTTATTTGATTTGATAGTTAATTTAATTATAATTCCTGAATTAGAGATTTTAAACGCTAAACTACTAATTAACCTAGTTGTTACATGTTCAGCAGGGCGTGTGATATGTCGGTTCAATTTAAATTAAGATCAATTAATTTAATCGTTGATATTAAAATTTAATTTTTACATAAAATTCCCTGTATTGCGAGTGTTTTTCCACTCTCGATACATTCACAATCATTTCCTTCTTTCTACCCAAGTAACCTCTATGTAAGTTTACTTGCATAAATAAATTAACCACGTGTTTATTTATGAATACCAAACTTGCGATTATCTTTTCAAAGGAGTGTGCACTTATTATGTGCATTAAGATATTATATCAATTAGTTTTTTTACTTCACCCGAACAAAATTTGGTTTCATCCCTCATAAATCTCGGTTTCATAATGCACTTTTATCTCACGTGTTTTCATGGGTTCGCTTCCTTGTCATATCGCAGGTTTTCAGCATAATCTTTGGAAAATTCATCGGGTCTCTTGTTTCTATTCAAGCGTAACCCGCGAATTTGGGCTCATTTCTGGAGCGTGGCCGCCCACTGAGCCTACATAAGCCCTTCAACATCCTGTCTTTATTGAAGCCGCCGCTTCTTCTTCGTCTGAAATATTCGACTGCCTTACAAATAAGAAGTTAGGGTTTATGAAGCAACATACAACGGAGCTTAGCGAGCAAGCACCGGCTTATAAATTCCCATGCTCGTATTCAGAAACAGGCCGTAAGGATTCTCTACAAACGAATTATGCTCAAGAAAATATTTACGTTTTCTGTGCCACTAGGCCTCAAAAATATTAAGTGGGGAAAGTTCAACTGTAATAAAATTCAAGAATTTTGTGCGGAGTGGTTCCTTCAGAGTATGGATGAAAGACAGAGCATAATTTTTTCAAATTCATGAATTTCAAGAAAATAGATGGCCTCGTAAAATCCTTCCGCAACTTACGAAGATTATTTGATGCCGTTGCCATGATCCCACAAAAGAGGCCTCCACGCAGTGACGTGGCCGCCGTATGTGGTCGTCGTGTGCATACAGGATATGGATTTGCATCGTTTAGTTTTACTTCACGTTCAAGATAATATGTAGTTCATCGTATTAAATACGTTTATAAAAGACTAGAGCTTAATTCTTTCTTAATTAATTAGAAACATTCAAGGAATCCAACGTTGCTCAGAATAATGGATCCACGAGAGTCCTCATCATGTTATCTAGAATACTGTCATCTCGTGTACCGCCACCCCGAATACAGTCAATATATAGGTTGGAGACATGACTTTGGTAATTATTGAACGATTCAAAGCACATTTAACATACAACTCCCAGTTAAACATAAAGTAAACTATTTTATTTTCGACTACAAATTTCACAGTTTAACTCTACGCCCCTCCCTCCCGACAAACTCGCTTCTCATCAAAGTCTCCGCCTCCATCGTCGATGTCCTTCGAATATAGAATATTAATCCGAAGTAATCTACCGACACGATAATTATCACGGATACGCTCCCAAACATAATAGATTATTCTGCTAAAATCAGTTCACGCTTTTTACAACAAAAGTCGTTTAGATGAAAAAGGAAAATATTCTTCTGCGTTCCTTACAATTTTCTAATAAATTCGTTCGGTTCTATCTACAATGAACAATAAGTTTAAAAAAGCAAGATAGTTTCGTGGAACGAGTCAGCTACAAAACGACACACGACATTTTGTGATGACATTTTCAAAAGGTTTTCGGTTGAAATATTTCTTTTCTATCTATGGAATAAAGGCCTCAGAAAAAATAGTGCCCGTCAAGTTGCGATGTCCACGGCAATATCTGGGAAGCGGTGGTCGTGTCAGAGCTGGACTATGACAGGCAGTCGGAAATGAACTGATGTCGCTTGTCTGACCGGTTCAGTCACGGTACAGAAAACATCCATCATAGCTCTCTTCCATCAGGCTAAACCCTAAAAGTTTTATTGTGAAGTTTATTTTGAAAACCTCATACATAGTTATCATAAATTAGCAATAGGTCCGCCGAAAACTATAGGTTTCTTAAATATACTCCATACTACATTCTAATCGTAAAATAAAATTTTTAATAATCTCATAATTAGAAGGACAAATTTTCGGATAAAATGGATTAATGTCCATACTCAATGTAGTCTCGTCTGTTAGCAACTCGAGTTAGTTTAATTTTGAACTGCACTAACGTAGCGTTTATACTCACTTATTGCTAGTAATTGTGTTATCTCCTCCTGCATGAGGACAGCCTATGCCAATATGTAAGCTTATTGCGGCAATAGCGGCACCAACTTATTTAGTGTTCGATGGAGCATAAATGTAAACGCAGTGCAGATCCTGTCATCTTGATCGAACATTAAAAAAATGAAATAGTTTTCTATTGTAAAAAAAAATTCAAACAACTGCCATAGTATTGCTAAACGCTAATAGTATATATATAGGTACAAAAATTTGTGATATATCTCAGTGCAATGATTTATTCAATTATCAGCATAGAAATACCGCCCTTGAAGAAAAGGCAAAGTTGGCATGTCGCCGATTCTGGTAATGCTCCTGACTTGTACTTGGAGATATGAGGACTGGCCTTCACCAGATTCACCCGAGTCCCGACACTGACGTAGAAGCTAAATAACTGCTAAACATCCACTAATTCGTGAAGTTGGGGGCACTTATAGTCGAGATCTACACTCCTGCATAGAATAAAGGAGAGCGAAAAGAAGTGTTGTCGAATGTTTGAGGTGCACGGTAATTTTTTTATTATAGCCATTGTCCCTGATGTTGGTTTTTGTTGCATATTCCATTAATCCTTCTGGAATTTTGTATAAACCATGAGTATGGAGACTTGAATACTTCGATGAGGTTGTAATGCAGACCTTGATTGCAAAGACTGAAAAGCTCCATGATCGGTATTATTTTTTCACTAGACTCGCTCTTTATCCCTACCTAGAGCGGTCACAAATCAAGCGTGTAATACACGCGAAATCCGCGTAATAATGCAATCCGTGCGTACGAAATGATGAATATTTCATGAACAACAAGCGCTAATGTCGAGTGCTTCCAAGTCTTTGAGGATCACGTTCCAAAAACGCAGCAGCTCAGCGTTGCCAGATTGTAAATTTCTATGCCAAATTTCACAAATCTGGTATTTTCAGAAGGCGTCTGGTATGAATATTTTACATGTGGTATATTGGTATATTTGCCTAAATCTGGTATTTTCTGGCTTGCTGCAAATTTAATGCATTAAGTTCCACCTCAGAAGTTTGAACTTCCTCCAGCGTAGGCGTGGTCCGCGTGGATCATATAGATTACCTTCAGAGCGGCGCGACTAGCTTCCCGCCATTTTTGGACCCGCAAGTTTACCGCTTGATGAAATAACCCCAATCTAATTGTTAACATTTAACAACAGTGTTTAGTACAATATAAGCACGAGAGTGATGATCCTTGATTGATTACTGATTAGTGATGATATGGCCTAGGACGAGTTAGGTTGTCGAACCGATCTCGCCCCGCAAGCTCCATAATTTTTGTTTTGTGGTTTTGAATTCTAGTGTGCCACTTATTGGAGTGCCACTTGAATTCTGGGGTGCCATTCAATATTTCACTGATCTTGAAAATCATCCTCCATTCATAGAACTTGCTGCTTACTGCATCACTACTGTATACATTGACCTGTCTCCAATGCTGTCGTGGAGAGAATGTTTTCACGTCACCTATGTGAAAAACAAGCAATGAAATAAAATTTCCACTAAGGTACTGGAGTCCGTTATTCGGACCCAAAGCTATCGGCTCAACCGCAACAAGTGATCAAACCCGAAAGTTAGATAAATGCAATATGAAAGCCTGTGCGAAAATAAGCAAAAGGAAGATGACCTGTTTCCGTGGCTTGCTCATCTTGAGCGAAGGGGGAGAAGTGCGACACTGATATATAAAGGAAAAAGTGACAATGTAATCAAACACAGGAAAAGAAAGTGTCAAAATGTTCCTAACAGAGGGAAAAAAATATAACGTGTTCAATTTGGCTAATTATCGTCAAGCCAGATAAATGCACAGTACATAAGATTAAGCCAAATAAATGCACAGATCATACGAAGCACAGATTTATCTGGCTTGATGCATAAGATCAAGCTAGATAAATGCACAGTACAGTACACTTTTTCTAACCAACGTTTCTGATGAATAATTTCATTAAATTTGGAGGTAATAGTCTGTTTTTGAACCATAGAATTTAAGGTATATTTCTGGTATTTTGAGCAATGCAATCTGGTATTCTCGCCGAGAAAAAACTGGCAACACTGAATTACGCGCTCAGTGTTGCGTGAGTGCGGGCAGAGTGCCGGTTTAGTGTTATGCAGCAGCAGAACTGCCAGAAGCTCCGGCTGCTCCGCGGATACAATTACAGTACATACAATTAAGGCCCGTTTCGGGTCGCCTGCCGAAGACCACCACTGCCCTGGATGTAATGGACCATCATGATTCCTGCCTTCCGGAACGTAGCCTTCAACACTTCAAGCCGTCCGTATCTAGGCCGTGGGTCGAACCAGCCCTCGGTCGAACGGCCTTACGGCCACTCGTCGAAAGACGATAAATTTTGGAACAGAACTATGCTATCTGAAACCTAACCTCAGATGCGGTAAACGTAAAATTACGTAATTTAACGATGCCCGGAGCCGGAAGTCATATTCGATCCGCGGCGTGGTGGTGCACACTGCACGGCAGGCTCTATGCGAGGCCGGAGGAAGACAAAGCCGAGCGGTTCACGCCTGATTGGTGTATGTCCGGAGACTGCGGAGAGATCCAAGACGTTCGATTCAGGGCTTATTGGTGCACAAAATTGGTGGTGCACGGCTGCGCACCCCCAGTTTCCACTGTGGGACTGATTCTGAAGGATTGAGATTGGCCTGAGACCAATAAGACACATGGCTGAGCCTCAAAACTGGCGTGCGCGTTTCCACTACGCGCGTGTGCTGGGACTGAGACTGACCGTCTGGGTCTATTTACCCAGACTGACCGTCTGGGGACAGATCTACCTATTTACCTAATAGCAGTTATGAAACGCAAAAATGGTCTCAAACTTATCATTAACATAGTTTTTTCTTTTTCCGTGTAATAACATGCATTCACCAAGGGATTAAGAAACAGCATTATCTTATTATACCTTTAATCATTTAATGTATCGAGAAAATTAAATGTAATAAATATGTCACAATTTTTAACCATGTCTGGTTTTTGGTCTATAAATTTAGATAGGTATCAAACCGTATCATAGCCTGTTTCTGGTTTCACAAATGCTACTACTATTAGTACTAGGCCAGTAGGCCTACTAGTCTACTACTATTATTTATTGTGTTTATTTACAGACAATTTACTACCTATTTACTCGGTAGTCAGTATACATACACTGTAAGTAAAATAATATAATTAAAAATTTTTAATTGATGGACAAGTGAATCCATGTTGATAAACTGATAAAATGTGTTAATATGAAGTTAGGAAGTATTATTTTCATTGATGTTGGTGTTGTGTATGGATCTAACTTGGGAGGAGAAAAGGGCATAAGGTGCCCCTGGAAAAATAGGTGGCCAAAGATGTGGGTAGGGGGAAGCAAAGAAAAGGCCAAGGTTCCCCTCCCTTAGGCAAAAAAAATGAAGAAAGGAGCCCCTGTCCCGCTGTCCGGCAGGCATCCTCTGCTGTTTGGCCTGACCCACAAGTTCTGAAGTTCACAACATCTGGCATTCTGGCTGACGTGCAGGTCAGGGACCGGTACCCCCACGACCCATGACGTAGACGCGGCAGAGATTGGGGGTTGGCACTATGCCATGGTGCCGAGGGTAGATGCAGCATCACCAATATATGGGTTTTTAAGCCCTAATCATTGCCGGGTAATTTTAGGATGCGTTGCCGGGTAATTTTTAGTGAAAAGCCATTTACGCTGAGTAATGAAAAACTATTTACAAGCCACGAACTTATTTACAAGGTTGCATGCACGTGTTACCCCAAACAACTAATTTTACAATAAAAACAGTCCAATTGTACAGCAAGTGTGAACTGAACATGTGATAATGCAGTCTGACCGCTCTAATGTGACCGCAACTACGTAATTGTAAACTTGATGTTTACATTTTTTTTGCGGAAACTCATCACAATTGATTTCCGGACAAGCTTCACTGCATCCTGATCCATCCAACATACCGGAAACCTCACTTTTTTTTATATAGTTGGCCGAAGACTGACAAATATATTAAATGCAAGAATTTCAATCTAAATGTGTCAGCAATATCTTCTGAAGACGTAAATTTTGCTACTGAAGCATCGCCAAAGATCTTGCAATATTCATCCACTCTCTGCACAGTGGCCACTATGCTCAACTGTATAGCTTATTGTTAACTTCACATAGCATACATCAAGCACAACATGTTGCCCATGATGTTGGGCAACTTGGGCACTGCTTCTGCACCTTCAGCGGCCTTCTGGCAGATCGCTTCTACACAGGGTGGAATTCTAGAAATGGAAGTTCACTTATAAAAAAGCTTTCCACCCAAGGTGGAATGCTTTCCTTAGATACAGTGCTCTACCAAAACCAAGTGCCAGGTGACTGACTATAAATGAAAAAGAGGATCAAAAGTGGACAAACTGTTTCAATTGTACAGTACCTCAGATTTGTTGTAAAATTGTTTGATAGATATTTTCTATCTTTCTTTTATTTAATGGATTTTTTGAAAATTATCCAGGCTTTTTGTTTGTAATGATCAAGTTTAAGTTGAGTATTTAGTTAACCAGTACTGTAGACATATACCATATTTGGGGGAGGGGCTTATGGGCACAACCAATCACAGCTTGAAAGCATCTCCATCAACCAATCATAGCTTGAAAGCATCCCCATCAACCAATCACAGCTAGAAAGCAGATAACATTACAATTCCATTAACCAATCACAGCTGGAAAGCTGGAAGGGGCTAAAATCACAATCCCATCAACCAATCACAGCTGGAAAGTGATAGGTTATGTATATGATATGATGGACTGAAAGTGCAAAGTTCCTGGCCTTTCCAAGCTTTCAGGTCATGCTTTCCAATATGCTATGTGTACTGGTTAATTTAATATCCCTCTAGAATTCCACACTGCTTCTACAGGCAACAAATAAAACAGGCCCAAGAACTCTTCCTTGTGGCACGCTGCTACCAGCGCTACGCACTGTTGCAGAGTCCAATACGGTCCCACTCCCTGTCCCTTTAAATTTAATATTGATAATTGACCTGTTGTCATGAACTAGAAAATCCCTGGCTCATTGCAGTACATTTTCCTCTATTTCCAAAGACTTTTCCCAACACCTGCTCATGCAAAAAACTGTGAAATGTTTTAGCAAAATTGAGGTACACTGAAACCACTGGCTCCCTTTCATTCAGCAATAGCATGCAAGTCCAATCATTCAAAGTAGATAAGAGGTTAGTGGTGCAAGATCTACCAGCAATATAGCCATGTTGACAGTCTGATAATAGATTATTAGCAGTCACGTCAGTGACGTCACTAATGTGACTGCTCATCACCTCTTTGAACAAAGGTGTCACATGAGCTTCTTTCCAAACAGCCAGCATAATCCCTTCATATAGGGTTATTTTTGGAACAATACAGTTAGAGAGTCAGCTAGGACTGTTGCTGATTCTTTGGGTAATCTGGGGGGAAGTTGTCAGATCCACATGAATTGTTGGCAATTGGGAGTCAGGGTCACTAGACTTTTGATTTAAAATCTTCTTGTTTTAAAAAACTTGTTAAACTGCTTACTTTACTTTTTTATCATTAGCTTAGCCAGGACTGTACTATTCATCCACTAAGTTTTTTTTTACTTCACCAAGCTTAATCTGAGTCTGAGGAACCCAGGCCATGCACCGACTGCAGACATAACTGTGTCCGTGAGAAATGACTGTGATTCAGGCATATTCATGCTCTTAATACAATCGAAATTTCAAAATATTCACTGCTTCGCAGAGTTTAACATGTATAGTCAAATGGGGTAAGACAGGATCGCAGCCTTCATGGGGTAAGAAAGGACCAGCCCATGGCGTGCATTCTAATTGCACTGAATTTAATTTGACAAAAGAATATGTTAGAGCAATCATTGCCTGTCATTTCAGTGTTTGTGGCAACCCTCTTCTGCAAATAATGAATTTCTGGCTAATTTTTAAAGAAAACCTATGTAAGGAAGGGTCTCAAAATGGTTAACCCTGTTTGGGAAATAAGCTCTGTCAAATGACAAAAAAATTTTTGGCCAGATTTGTGGATGTAGGCAGGTAACCTCAAGTAATAAGCAACATTTGAAACATACTAGGCCTTCCTACCTGCTACCATCACTGCCTGACATGTATTCCAAAATGGGGTAAAAAAGGACTGGCCATGGGGTAAGACGGGACCACTA
Organism: Hyalella azteca; assembly: GCF_000764305.2. Classification (NCBI taxonomy): domain Eukaryota; kingdom Metazoa; phylum Arthropoda; class Malacostraca; order Amphipoda; family Hyalellidae; genus Hyalella; species Hyalella azteca. The sequence continues at coordinate 409,745 of NW_025941113.1, read as the reverse complement.
AATGATCCTGTTTTACCACACAAGTGGTCCTGTCTTACCCCACAAATGGTCCTCTATTACCCTACAGTTTATCAAAAATAGTTTTTAAATGAGTATATTATTGTGTAGTACATGGAGTGTTTTGGTCAAAATTTTTATCTTTTGCTCAAACTTCATTATAACTTGTTAACTTTTTTAATTAGAGAAATTTAGTGCACTATTTTAAATTGCACCAGAGGGATATAGAAAATAGGGATGTCTATTCCCATTAGTGAGCTGCAGAACTATGTGCAAGATTGGCTGGGGGAAACATCACTGTGTGAAACATGAAAAATAATTATGATCACAACTCTGTGACAGGGCATGAGCTATGTTTGAAGAAGTGCACCACAAATGCAGTTAGCAAGAAAACACATGACATCTGACACTTTTTATTACTGACACTTTATTACTGACATCTGACACTTATTTTTATTACCAATTTGATACATTTTTCAGACAATGACACTAATGGAATATACATGAAGCATTTAGCAGTGCTCTACAATGAACCAAAGCCAACCACTATTACTATGCTTAACAAAGTTTTCTTGTGACAAAAACTTCAATGTGACTAATATTAGAGTTAACTTCCTGCAACATCAAACAGTAACAAGTGGGTGTTTAATCAAGCAATGTGTTTCTAGATGGATAATATTGAATATTAGATTTGTACTTTTATTAAAAACCTTGTAACATATGAATTACCAGTTGGTCCTGTCTTACCCCAGCCTGGTCCCATCTTACCCCAATGGGGTAAGATGGGACCGGCTCACTTTTTTAAATCTGTACAGAAAACTATGTTAGATGCAAAATGTCTGAGTTGTAGCTTAGAAGCCCATTGCATAACTACACCTTGTGATAGGTTTAGGGTTTTTTAGTTATTCATGGTATAGATGCTACAGGCTTGCTAGTGATTTCGGTCCTGTCTTACCCCATCTGACTATACCCTTTTTCAACAGCTCATGCTTCCAAGACAATTTTTGTGTAGGTACAGCACATGACGAGTTGACAGTGAAAAACAATGATTGGTGATAGCTTTTGCCCTATGTAACAAAGCGCAAACTAATGAATATTTGTGTGTGTGTGTGTATTTTTCTTCAACTTCATCCATATAATTCATTCCAAGATTAATTAAGTCCACATCAGTTACTGCCTACCGCTTTAAGGGGGGGGTCTATCCTCCGGGAAAACTTCCACAGTTACTAAGGGATCTTTCTGAAACTTCAGACATATGTGTAAAACCAAAAAAAAAAAACAGATTTTGTTTGTATGCTTTTTTCGGAAAAATTAATGGAAAACGTGAAATTCATAGAAAACGGAAAAAAAGGGAGTACTGAAAAAATCTATCTGCTAGGGTTTTCAAGGTACAACATTGAGACGCATATTATTTATTATTTGATGCATGTTGCATGAAGACCATACCAATCGAGTAACAAAGCCTGATTTTTTATTTTTTGCCTTAGTTTTTTTATGTGCATTTTTTCGTTTTTTTTTTATTTTCTTCAAATTTTCCCCCCTCCCTCCCATTTTGAATCCAAACTAGAGATGCAAAAAAATGTTTTTTTCCAGAGTGTTTTTTTCAGTAAAAAAAATGTTTTTTATGTGTTTTTTTTATTGTTTTTTTCTTTCGTGTATTTATTTGGGATCAATATATCTATACCCTTAATATACATTGAAATGATGTGTTTTTAAATCTTATTTAACATATCTCATGTGTGATTTATAATTTATCAAGCCTAATACTTCTAGTTCTGCCTAGCTTAAAAGGGTAAATAAACAAATTTTTCATTGCTTATTGTACTCAAAAATCAAAGTATGCAAAAAATACAAAAAATAAATATTTTCAAAGCATTCCATTTTCAGTCACTCACCATGACCTATGAGTCTAAGACTATGACTCAGTCCCTCCCAACCAGATACCAGACTCTGATATCAAAATCTGTAGAAAAAATAAAAGCATCTAAAAAAAGTAGTCCATTTCAAGTAAACATATTGAAGTCACGTGTGGTATGTGACATGGGTCACGTGCCTCATCGAGTCGGCATCACTCACCATGACTCGTGAGGCATGATTCACTCAGAGTCACTATCACTTATCACTGTATCACCAAGACTTGGAAGAGTATCTTCTTGTTGATCTCCATCAGGGTCATGAACATCATCCATGTCCATATGGCTGTCAGTGTCACTGTCTGACTCGTTTTGATGCTCTTGGTTTAAGCCTGCAGTTGTTAACAATCGCGGCCATTTTTCTGAGGCTGATGGCAATGCAGCAGGTTCATTATCGGCATTGTCGATCAATTGTAGGTTATGCCCTATATACACCAATTTGCCCGCCCTCTCTGCTGTCAATCTATTCCGCTTCGCTGAGTGCACGTGCGAGTGCCTGCTGAACGAGCGTTCAACAGCTGCACTTGTGGGAGGCAAGTTCAGTATCTGACTGGCGATTTTTGATAGTTCAGTGGATAGTGTTTGCCTGTATCAAGATGGTGTCCAGCTCACCAGCTTATTAAATGATCACTGCTAAAATAACTCATAAAATAGACTGTTGGGAAACATATCACTTGATTAGTTTGTCACCGTGAAGCTGGCAAACACAGTTCTGCAGTATGCATTAAGTCAACCGTGGTTATGTTGAGCAGTAAAAACACTGAATCACTTTAAGAGCTGCACACGACCGTCACCTGTCACCACCATACACGAAAACAGCTCAGCAGTAACTGAGGCCTTGCTGCCTTGGACCTTGGGGTCAGCGCTTGCTAATAAAAAGATGATGCAATATACGAGGATTATGGAATAACCCGCGCGTGGCGCGGTTCACTGACTGGCGGCCTGCAACAATGTTAACTAAAAGAAGATGCAATATACATGGATGACGCAATAACCCGCGCAGCTTACTGACTGGCGGCCTGGAAGGCTGGAACAATGTTAAATAAAAGATGATGCAATATGCAAGGACGATTTAACAAGCCGCGCGGGACGCGGCGCCGCCTGGCAGTCTGCACCTGCTACGTTTATTGAAAGATGATGCAATAGGCAAGTAGCTATGATGCAATACAAATGACTTCGCTGTCATTCAATGATATTAGGAATTTTAAGATACAGCATAGACCTGTCACCTATCATCCTGTGGCCCTCAGGTAAAGTGATTTTGGATTTATTTGCATTTATTTATGTTTCTCTAAAAAAAAACAATAAAAAACATGTTTTTTTAGGCTGATGTTTTTTATTAAAAAAATTGTTTTTTATTGAAAAAATTTGTTCTTAATTAAAAAAAACATGAGTGTTTTTTTTACGTCGCATCTCTAATCCAAACTATGCACAAATCTAAAAAAAGGGCTTCGTTACTTGATAGGTATGGTTTTTACGAATCGAATGGTATATGTCTCATTGCTGTAGCTTCAAAACTCTAGGAGGAGATAGGTTTGCCATGACAATAAGTGTGAATGTTGAGGAGAGCGTGACAAAGTCCTGCGCGCATTGCAATAGGCACTCAATGAAGCAAGGATACGAAACTAAATGTTACTGGAGCTTGATTCCACTCAAGGATGGTGGGAGCAACTGCATGCACACCTCCTCTATCAAAGCCAGGCGGGTGACTTAGTTCCAGCGCCAGCAAACACTTTTTAAAGGGCTATGGAGCTAATTACCACCTATGCTATTTCTTAAAGGAACCGCCCCACCTTCCCCCCTTTTATTATCTGTAGTGAATGCATAATACAACGTACCAAGATGGTAATGGTACCGTTGGATAGCTGAGAATGTCAGCTTTAAGATGAGACTAAACGGATAACTGAAGCGCAGCGCCAGCAGACACTCTATTTAAAAAAACTAGGGAGCTAATTACCATCTATGCTATGTAAAGAACTCCACAACCTTCCTCCCTTTCACAACCTGTCTGGAATTCATAAATCAGCGTACAGGTATGGTAATGGTACCGTTTGATAGGGCAGAATGTCAGCTTTAAGATGAGATTGAAAACTGGAAAAGCCAAAATCCAAAAATTTTAGAGTAGACCCCCCTTAACAAAAAACCTATATGGTTCTTCACAAAAACTGACTATATGCCCAAATTGACCCTGTGACCCTAAAAAACTGTCCAGGTCCAGCTTGTAGTTACCTGTTTTGGTGTCTGCAGCTGTCTGCTGGACATGAATTTTACATGTAAATTAAAAAAACATTTTTAGAAATGTCCTGTTTCTGGAGATTTTACAGTATTCTCTATCCATAACTAAATGTCCCTTTCTGAAACCCTGATGTGCTGGGAGAAGACAATTTTTCCAAGTAATTTCGAGAATTTGATATGCAACATTTAAAACATTTCAACATTTCAGATGATTTGCATCCTTTTAATTTTTGTTATCCTGGTCTGACAGACTGGTCTGCATCCAAGTCTTAGTCACTTTGTCTGGGTCTGGTGGACTGGTCAATGTCTGTTTTTTAATTGGTTTCTAAAATATTTCATGTCTAATCTAGGTATTTCTAGTTTAGATCTTTCATTAAAATTTGTACCTATGGTCATTGTGTACTAGTACAGTAATATTGGTATGGTAACTCACTAACAGAGCCTCAAGATACTACTACCAATGAAAGCTGGGCAAGGTGGCCCAGTGGTTACAGTTCAGAGTACCAAGATTGAAGCAGAGAGGTGCAGGTTTGATCCCAGCTCTGTGCGCCAGTTTCTGGTCAGGATAGGTGAGAAGGCCGGGTGGTCAAGCACAGCAGATTTGAAGCAGCGAGTTGTGTGTTTGACTTCGAGACCACATCAAGCTGTGAATGTTCTGCGATGTTAAAAATCGGCGACAGGCCTACGGCCTAATAAAAGCTGAAACTGCTATTATTATTATTATTATAAAAACATCATTCTATCTAAAATTGAAGAGTTCAATGGAGAACAGAGTGTCACTGGTTCAAGACAATGAGTTTTCAACTTTCATTTGTATCAATTTACATTGCAATTGAATAGAACAACTTATTCTTAGGAAGAGTTCTTTTACTCTGATTTTGATTGATAAGTGAGCTTATGGACTGAATCATGAAACTTGGGAGCTGGTCTAATAAGGGCGCTTGGCACTGAAATTGTTACCATACCAGTCCTCTAGTGAATTTGCAGTAAATCCAGTTCAAGACAGCCAGTGACCTCTTCAGAATCAGACACAGAATGGTAGCCATAAATAAGAAATACTGGAAACTATTCATTGCCTTTTATACGAGCCTAGTTGCTGGCAAAACTGGAGATGGTGATTTGTAGCCACTACTACTAGCTGCCCTGTGTTTATATTAGCTACAGATCATTCTCAAAATAGTCTGTTCAGGGCTTTGAGTTAATTTTTTATAAGATTAACATATAACTTATAAATTTTAAATTTATATATACAATCATATCATTATGATGCCAATGTGAATAGTTTTTCTTTCTCCATATTTTTTTCAGGAAGTATATTTACTTATGTACCCTCTAACTATAAATCAATTATATTGCTTCTAATAATGGCTAGTTCACTAAAGAGGTTTATATATCAAAATTATTTTATGAAAAGAATTAATTGTTGCTTGACAATTCTTGCAATATTATTTGTTTTCATTATGTTAAAAGGTAAGCTTGTTTCAGACAATTAGTATAAGAGACTGAAATTTGTTGAATTTAGTGTCATTCAATAAATAATTAGAAATTTTCAAATTTGAATAAAATCTACAACACACGTATTCTATAGTACAATATTTTTTCAGCAAAATTTAATTTCTTAGGGTTTTCTTTCAGAATTTTTGTTATTTGATGTTAGTAAGGAATAAAAATCATGTGATTGTAAGCCCCAGCATTATATAATTTATACTATAGGTACATTTATGATATGTTTTAGGTTGTTGCACCACTAGCTTGAAGGCTCATTTTATTGTATCATTTAATTGGTAAAATTTTGTTTTAATATAGGTATATAAGTAATGCCTTACTCATACAAACTGTCTTAAGTTGAACTGTTATGCTTTAATATTGATCAAGTTTTTTAGATTTAATATGATTAAAAATGGTTCCTGGACAAATAAGAATTTATTGTCTATCAACAGGTTGGTTGAGAGAAGGAGAAGATGAGTCCGTTGAAGCCTTATATGCCAAGGATCCAGGCCTTTGCAACCAAAATATTCAGTCCCTTCACTTGCAGGTGTGACAGATTTTATTTTTTTATTATGTATTAAACATACTAAACACAAAGTAAGCAAATGTGTACCTATAATTAATTTTGACATGAATTTAGGTTCAAAATTTTCAAACCATCAATTAAACCATAAACTTCAATCTCACCACTAGTAGTGTGATCAAATTATTAAATATTTGTTATTAAATTCTTAAATTACGTATTGAAATGTCTTAATTAGATTTTCTTTGGCAAATTTATCAGCTTCAACTTGCTAAATGGAAGTTAATAAATTTGTACCATTATAAATCCCATTTATTTGGATTATTTCCCACATTTATTAAATAACTATGTTATCTGTCATTTGTTGTTCATATGAACATGATATTTTTTCTTCGAGTTGCTTTAAACTTTCAAATCATTCAGTTCTAAATTTCAGATTCGGGAGCTGAAGGCACAGCTGCTAACAAATGGGTTATCTGTTCCTGATACCTCTAACCTTCCCACCATTTTCGTCATCACACCAACCTACGCTCGACCCAACCAGCTGGCCGAGTTGAACAGGTAGCCAAAGAAAGAATTCCCTACATCTATTTAGGGAATATATGTAGGTTTTCATTTAATATTTTTCATCCAGAAGCGTGTAAAAACAAACCTTCAATAATATAATTTAAGCAAACTTCAATCTAAAGCATTGGGTTGTATTTAATTGAGGTCAGTTGTGAAAAATTATCAAAAATTATAGCTCAGTACTCACTGCAGTGAGTGACAGAGAGCGCATTTTCTCGTCGACGAAAACTTGAGATCACGGATGGACGGACAGACAGACGGACATGGCGAGCACAATAGTGCATTTTTTCCATAATTGAGAAAATGCTCTAAAAACACCGATATCTACTACCAGGTTGCGCAATGTGCTGCTGCACATACCTCAAGTTTGGTGGCTGTTGGTAGAAGACAGGGAGGAGAAAAGTGAGCTTGTAAAAAATTTCCTGACGCATTCAGGAGTCCCACACACACACCTCCACCAGCCGACTCCACCTGAGTGGAAGGTCAAGGACAAGGTATGTTGTCACGGATTTTTCAAAAATTTGTCATATTGACTCATTATCATGTAAATTAACTGCACAAATCAATATTGATATAAACTATTGCTTAAAGCTTAGTGTTACAGGCTGGAAAATGTTTACATATGGCAAAAATCGGTGAATTTTCTAACACATTTTTTTGTATTACACTCACAGTGGATGAATTGAACATTATATTTTTTGCCAGTCTCCTCGCTGGACAAAGCCACGAGGTGTGCTGCAACGCAATGCTGCCCTTGACTGGCTGCGCAAAAATGCTGATCCTCATCTCCCTGCCGTGGTTTACTTTGCTGATGATGACAATTCCTACAGCATCGAGCTCTTCCAGGAGGTATGTTGTAAGTTTGACATTTTATTACCAAATTGATTGATTAAAATAAGAAAAAAAGTAGTTTCTATCATGTCATAAATTTTGAAGTTGGACACTCGGATTGATTACTCCAACAATTTTACTTTACGTTCAGGTTCAGGTTCAAAATACCGGTATTCATTACTTATCATTTTGTCAGGTTTTCGCCGAGTGGCACTTGATAGGCACGTGACTAAGTTCTCGTATGAATAGGTTACGGCAAAATAGTACAAAGAGAGGGTTGTAATGAAACACTGATACATTTCACATTGAATTGGAAAATTCAAGTTCACATCCTACGTTAACAAAAATCTCTAGTACTTGACATAAGTAATCTGAACACAGTCAAAAGTCCAAATTCTATCAGTTTACATCATAAAAATCATCTAATTTTACCGGAAAATGTTGATACATTGCAGTTCCGTTGAGCCGTACGACCGTAACTCGCGCATACGTTTATGGCCGTATGTTCAGCGACCGTACCGCAGCTGTAGCGGCGCATTTGCAGCCGTAATCCAAGTGGTCGTACTGCCGCTGTAGCCGCGCGTCCTCGCGATCGCTGTTCTTCATAACCGTCGTGTCTCGCTGCCACAGATGCCTCACGGTCAGTCTTGCCGTCGGTTGTTTTACAACGACCGTACTTCGGAATAGTGGCGTAGTCTTACTCGTCGTTGATATTATTCCAAGCTCGTTGCCGTACTGCGGTTGAACATGACTGTGACCGTACCGCTTCTTCTTGATGGAAATTGTGACCGTATCGTACTGATGACCGTACCGATGATAACTCCCGGTGTAGAACTCGAATTTAAATCTTCTGATGACGTGCGTTATAATCGTTGTACAACTCGTGGCCCTCTCGCATTGTCTCACGGCTGAGTCGCAGCCGTAGTGCCGATGTTGATTTTCTTGACGTGCTCACCGGACTCTTGGCTGCTTCGATAAGTCCAGGTTTCTCGCGACCGTCAATGTTCGAAAACGGGTATACCATCGGCCTCACGGCCGCGGCCGTTAAATACAGTCCGCTGACTGCAGACCGTGCTTGCGTGACGGTCACCTCCGTATAACCAACCTTTGGCGCGATTTTTAAGGTCCTTATATACGCTAGTGTCGCGCGCAGTTAAGCATATGCCCTCGAAGTGACGCAACATTCCTCGAAAGGAATGTCCCTCGTGCTGAGCTCGCCAACGTTCAATGTAAACTAACTCCTTCTCCCACGGTCTCGAACCAACCGCGCCTTACACACTTGCTATATCGCTTCGACCCGCATTCCTTGCATTCTTAACACCTACGCATAATACATGTTCAATATTACCTACTTTATTCATGCTTTCTTATTACATTTTCTGTAAATCGTTGATATTCAGAGAAACATAACAATAATTTCAACGAAACAATGCGAAAAAGTTAATATATACCTTCAATTTTATTTTTCAAGTGGTATTTCCTTTTTGCATGATTTGTGGACAAATTTTTGTATTAAAGCATACCATAAGGCCATTAATAAAAGTTCACTTTATGTAGCTCATTCAATGATTAATGATTATATTGATTCACACAGATGCGGTGGACGTCGCAAGTGTCGGTGTGGCCGGTGGGGCTGGTGGGGGGCGTGATGGTAGAGCGCCCTCTGTGTCTCTGTCGCCAAGGTGTCGAGCCTGATCAGGCCAGACCCATGGTCACGGGGTGGCTGGTCGGCTGGAAACCTGAACGGCCTTTTCCCACCGACATGGCAGGCTTTGCTGTTAATTTACGTCTGCTACTTGACAATCCTGATGCCAGCTTCTCACTCGAGAGCGAGATTGGCTTCATGGAGACTGACTTTCTCAGTCGCATCGTCACCAAAGAGGAGCTTGAGCCCAAAGCGGAATGTTGTACCAAGGTTTGTTTCTATGCCAAATATTGGTGTTTATATGAAGACACGCTAACGATCACCCTTTTTGTTTGTGTATCTTAATTTACTGAAATTTTCGTTATGTATGTAAGATATTGTGAATTAATGAGCCGCAATTATTCGCTAAAAATATTTACCTTAATTTAATGAAATTTCAGATATTAATATGTATATGTGTGTCAGATATTATTGAAAATTATTGAATCACAACTATTTTTGTGTTGGCTGAATAATTTCTCATTAAAAAACTTTTTTACCTAGTTATTGCAGGTGAATTTCAAAGTTTTTTTCACACAGTAGAAATAAATAATTTTTACTCCATAGCTTAGTTTTTAATTTTGGGTTTCTCTTTTCAAAGCAGAACTTTGTATCGGTAAATAAGTTATCTTATTCCGGGCTAACTTTAATGGAGGTGGAATATTCTTAACCTCGTCTGCTGTTCAACAATTCAACGATTTCACTCGTTCAATGTAGCAAATTCAGTAGCTTATTTTCGGTTGAGCCTCAAGCATGATTGTTGATGACTTTTGTTTATTTTCTACAGTTTGAATTAGTTGGAGTAAGCTTAGTCTCAATTTTCTATGCTGGATATTTCAAATGATAGAGTATTTAAAAATACACTAATATTAAGTCACACATGAAAATACTTTTCATGTGTGATAAAACATTTATTTGACCATTATGGCCCATTTACGATACCGTGCAGAACACACATTCACGCTACATTCACCATTTAGCCGTGGTCCGAGTTAAGTGTGCTTTTGTCGGGGCGCAGCTTGAGCTACTGAACATATCCGAGATGCGGCTCCATCAGGCGATCCCAACTCATAGTTATAAATACTTTGTGTGTTAAAGTCACCACCCACACCTACTCAGGCCGAGGATTCTAACAAGGGATGTTCAGTCGCGTCGTATCTTGAATTCCATTGAGTGCAGAGATGTGTACTTAGCGCCAAACCAAAGAGCTCACTACTTCTAAGTACCAGTTGTAGGGTTGTGTAGTTTGATTTCTCGTAGTATTTCAAATGTCTTCGCAACGATTTACTAATGTGTCACGTAGGCGACCTCTCGGATCGAGCGACCATTGTTTCAATTGTTCTTCGCCTGTCTAATATTTGATCTGTCTCCGTGATAATGCTAAGCTGTTCCATTCCACAGCAATCTGCCCCGTGCGAATAAGGAATGATTATCGACTTTGAAAATTTATGATCTAAAATTTCTATTTTGTAAAGATTTGTTTGTTCCGGCAGGAAATCCGTCATCGCCGACGTGCTATTCCTTGTGTCCATTGTTTCTCTAGTATTGAGAATAACGAGATAAAAATGCTGAATGTGGTCTTTGAAGGAATTTACATAAAATTACTTTTCAGGTATTGGTGTGGCATATGAACGCCGTAAACCCGAACCTCAAGGATGAAGTTCGACTTCGTCAGCTTGGAAGACAAACAGATATCGGGATCGATGTATGAAAAATGCTTCATTGCTGCTGTGTTTTGCTACATTTGTTGTTGCACTGGAAACATTAATGAAGTTAAGTCGTGTCCCAAAACAGTGCAAACTCGTTTATTTTGTCTCAGTAAACCCTTATCCGTCAGCCGTGAGTTTTGTTGTAGATTTGGCTTTTATTGAAGCTATGCTTTCGTTTGTGAGACTAATTTTTTTTAATATTAGTTGTGTTAAGATTTCACAAGACATATTGGTCCTTTGCGATATGCCTGATTCTTGTACCGGAGCCCGTGAGCATAGAAGAAATGAAAATTCAATGATGTCAGAAATTTTCTTTCATAGCGCCTGTTGATTGGATGTTGAAATAATAATTTACCTGCCGTCCATTGTGATGTTCAATTTCGAGCATATGCTATTATGAGAATTAAATTCCAATTAAGTTTTAACCATTTGAATTCCGAGAAGGCTATATATGATACAAGCCTCAAGGAGCTTAATGCTTATAAATGGCTTTGCTAGAACGAATTATATACGTGATAGCATAGACGAGACGTTGTGCTTCACTTGATCCATGAGAACCTGAGACTCCGGAACTTCATTGTTAGTTTTATGGCTGTATTTGAGACGAATCTGCCAGGAGTTATCGATCAAAATATTCATCCAAGAACATAAAATTTCATGGTTCTTGGCAATATCTAATTGTGCATAGATCAAGAACTGACTTGTTTGAGACGTGTTGATGCCATCGAATCTTGAAAATCTTCCGTAAGCTTTTGATCTGGAAGATATCTAGTTTTCTCTCTTCTCCCTTGGTTAGTTTCCAGTTCTCGCATACGTATAACAAAACTGAAAGAACCAAGCTCTTGAACAGGGAGGTTTTGGTCTTTCTGCTGATGTTTCTGGCTTGCCAGATGTTTGTTAGTCTTTTGAATTGCGCGCTTGCCATTGCCACTCGCCTCCTCACATCCACTGTGCTCCCACCATCCTTAGTGACGTTTGCACCCAGATATGTGAAGCTCTCCACTTCCTCCACCTCGCTCTCTCCAGCCCTCAGCCTGTTGTTGCTCCTGCTGCCGACCTTCAATATCTTGCATTTCTTGGCATTCAGTTTTAGCCCCACTTCTGCTGCATTGCTCTCTAACCTGGTTGCTTTTTGCTGCTGGTTATTCATTGTTGCATAGATTGTTTATCGTTATTTATTTACGAGGGAGGTACTTCTGCAGGCAAATCATTATATACATCCAATGTTTGTATAAACGTTCAGGCACACGTTCCATATCATGGCCATATGTGTTCATAATTGTGTAAAGCGAACGTGGGCTTGACTCAGCAATAATGCGCATAGCTATATTTTTTTATCTCTAATTTTTGTACGCTTTTTTCCATCAGGATAATCATTTGTATATAGTAAGTCGAGTTGTCCGAGCAGCTCGTGAACATGTGGCTAAAACCCATGTTGATGTCACAAAAAGTCCTCGTGGCAGTGGAATGGCAATTTCGTTACCATCATATACTATTACTTGTTAAAATGCAATCGCAATCTCATTACTTTCTTTAAGCGTACGTTAATCGCCTGTTGGCTCGTTATTATATATTATTATTTCTCGCAACAAAACGATCTTCGTCGTTCACAATTTTCTTATGCCAGCATCTAGAGAGCAGAAGCAAGGGCTTTTTGAACAATCATATTCCAAACACGTCAATTTTCCACCATTGGCGAGGAGCGTGCGGTTGGCGTGCGCTATACCTCGCAGATGGAAGCAAGATGGCACAATGCCAATTAGTTTCAATGAAGTAACACCGCAATTTGATTGACCTACCATATTTCCAATACAATCATTTTTGATGATTTCCCCTGTTTTTTTCTGTATCTTATGAAAATGACCGTGCTTCTGTCAAGCGCCAGTATTTAATTGATTTTATGTCCACGTCGAAATGCAATTCAACCTGATTAAGAAAGGTTTCTGTGCCGACCAGCGAATGATTTATCTGGCTAACATTGCAAAGTTAAACAATATACTTCCTTTGTCGTTGAATGGACGAATGACTGCTTCCAATCTCTATGCGAATTCTGATTTTTCACATTCTTCTTAATTTTCAACTTCTAAAACCTAGAACTCAGATTGTGGTAACAACAAGAATATGAAGGGCATTGACCTTCGCTAATCTGTTCATTAGATTTATATAAACCAGGTCCTTCCATTACTTCACTCGAATTTGTTGACACTATTTGATAAGAATTTGTGTTCGTTTTATAAACATTTCATAGTTAATACTAATCATTTCAACGTGATTACTTACAAATACGTCGATAAATGGAATTTTATTACATTGTTGAATCTTTTTGACATATTAATAATCAAACTTCTATCTTATTGAAAGAAATTATTTGTACAGAAGCAGGACTACGCTCATGACGTATTCGAATGATTGAGGTTGAAGCATGTACGTGGCTGAAAGACTTCGCTCATGGCGTGTTATGATAATAGAAGTTGAAGGCATGTACATGAACTGCATCATCGTTGTTGAAGCATACGGTCTAAAAAAAACTTGAACATTAAAATGTTATATTTTCACGCAGATTTTCAACTGATTCAACAACATAGTCTTCTGTAAATAACTAGTTTTGATTTTTATCCTATTTATGAACTAGTTATTAGATTCTGCTACGGTATGTCCCCGCAGCACACAGAACGACTAAGTTTAGCTACTACTCTAATGAACCTATTCCAGGTTTTTATTTCATTAATACGATGTCGCATAAATACATTGAAATAAAAGTCATTGCAACGAAACGGTAGCAAACTGAACACAGGTTATAAAGCCCATACAAATACAATATCCAAGAATCAAAGAAACGTACAACGTGGACTATGAATCGTGATTTCTATGGATGAATTGAACGCTCTAACCAACTTTGGTTGTCATTATTTTTTTTTCAGAATGAAACTGAAGCTAAAAATAAGCATAAATGAGAAACAAATGTAACGCAAAGTGTGGATGATGACACAGTGAAGTATTCACTTCTTTACAAACAAATTGAGAAATTGTCCTAAAATAATCAAACATTTGCAAACCTGCCATAGTAAAATATTTGCAAGTTGATGCCTATCAACTTGAGAAAATTGAGAGAACTGTCATAGGCTTTTAATACTGCTGACTAATACTTTTAAATCAAATGAGGATAATATAATTTTTAATTGTTATAAAAAGTGTCAACATGCGAGTGTGTGGCGTCGACTGGATATCATGCCAGGCGCCTTGCCTTCTTAGTTTTCACAGCAGCAAGTCTTGACTAGCAGCAAAAACAGCATCCTGAGAATCAGACAGTGGTTATTTGTCAGGAATTTATTATTGAAATATTGCAGATTTATTTTATGAGCATGCATATAATTTGGCATGAATATTTGAAAATGAACAATTGCACATGGATTGGATATAAATTTAAAAGGCAAACTATTGTTAAAGCAGAGGTACCTACCTATCCAATTCTAAAGTCAACTGAGACATTTGAATCATTGAGATTTAAAATTAAAAATATATTTCTTTGAACTTACCAGTAACTGAAGGAGACTTATGACCTTGCTGGAAACCAGCCTTGCCATTGCTGCTCATCTTACTGCGCAAATATCCTGGCATGGAGTTTGATGGACAGCAATCTGGTTCTGTCTCTCTTGGGAGAATTTCAATGGCAAGGTGCCATCGAGCCATTCATCTGAGCCATCACAACAGTCGCACACTCCATCATTGGTAAAACTTGAAGGCACTGACTTTGGAAAGCCATTGCTGTGCTTCCTGCAATAAAATATTGAGTTTTCACAGGCATTAGTGAGTGGTTCATCTGAACCATCCTCAGGGCAGTCACAGTAGTTGTCATTAACTTGCTTTGCAGAGATAATCATTCCTGACTTGAAACAACGGAAAATTGTTTTATCATTCATCACTTCCAGATCTTTAGAAACTCCTATTCTGATCATATGATTCTTCTCAGAAGTGCTGAGCTCATGCTTGGAATGTGATTGATGCTTTAGCAGTCCACCTCTGTTGAATTTGTTGTCAACAAATTCTGGATGATTTCCATTTTCAGAAGCGTAATTTTTATTGAACTTGTATGATTTCATCACAGACTCATCTTTTCTTGAGTTAACTGGTTTCAGTCTGTTAATGTCTTTAGGATGATTTTGAGGTCGTCTGTTGGTTTCATTATTCAATACTACAAAAAACATTAGTTGATACATTAGAAATAAGAGCGCAAAAAATATGCAGGTAAACAAGACTCGTCTTTTCTGAAGTCGAGGTAGCCACCTTACAGGCAACATTTTATTTATGAAATATGTTCTTAATAACAATATTTGTCCCTGCAAAAAAAAGATAAATGAATAACAATAACACAGAAACCTGGCATGGGCCTGGATGCCTGGTGATCAAGAGGTCAGATTATTCAGATATTTATATCTGAACCTTTCCTTACCAAAACGGCTTTTGAGTCTCAATGATTACTTTCATTGCTCCATGAGTTGCATCTCATGATCTCAGCAGGTTTATATATATAGTACTGAACTTAACTTGCCACTCATTAGGCCAGCAACAAAAGTGCTATGAGAACTCAAGTTACATTGATGGTAATGCATACTGCCCACTCTGTTTCATGTGCTGAAATTTATTTTAAAATTTCAAGTATCATGAAATCAGTCTGATTAAAAGTAGTTTTATATTTATAATCAAGCAATTAATGCATGCAAAAATTTACACCCATCTCTAGTCTCTACCTTGAAGCTACTTAGCTACAAATCCCAAACACTGAAACAGTCTCTACTCTCCAGACTCCCAATCTGGAATATGGAACAGAATTTTCCAAGAATCACTATAAATAAAATCAATTCTCAGATCAACAATATTAAAGGGAAAATCATGAATGGAAAAATTGGGAAAGGCCACCAAAAAATGGAAATAACAAGTTGATTAACAACAAATCTCCAAATCCTGTTTTCCACTCTGACTGAGGCCAGAGAGGGAGAGGGCGAGCTGCAAGAGGCCAAGTTAAAATTTAGATTTTAGCTCATACCTGCTTGAAATTGTAAACAGAGTTTTTACCACAGTAGACAGTACCACTTAAGTTTTTTTTGTAATTTTGACTGATCTAGGCTAATTACAGATTTGTCTGTGTTCTAGAATTTTCAAACTGATGATGGAGCTGGACTCCTGACCAAGACATTTTATTTAAAGATAGTACCTATGACTTTCTGTGGAATTTTCTTTGCTTTTAAGTTTTTACTGTTTTCAAGCATTTAGATTTTAGCAATATGCAAATTTTTCAAAAAATAAACCTAATAATAATTAATAACAATTCAATTTCAATCTCATCAGATACTAAATTTTGCATAATTTCCTAAACAAATGTTCTCCTTTGCCACTATGAATTTACGAATTATAGGATTCATGGTAGCTAATACTCTGAATTTCTGAAATAATGTGTGTAGAATTCTGTAGTGGAGGGAGTACCTACCACAGGGCATAGGGCCGCAGGGCGTAGCCTCGTAGGGACTACCGGAGTAACCGGACTAGGGATCAGACTCAGAGACTTCAGAGTTTGCACTTCACATAGCCTACTGACAGACACAGCCTAGGAGTAGAGTAGACCTAGTCACCTAGGTACCTACAGGCTACAGAGTACGAAAAAAATTAAATTATTTCTTTATCATTCATCTCTCCCGTATCCATATTCTTATTTGGTGGTTATTAGAGCATTGGTGATGGCATGACGCGTCCACACATCTCCAAAGCTTCTGACAAATGCGAGAAATCACTGCATAAGCCGCGATAAGCGTCTTCACTTCTTCGTTGTTGTATTTTTGTCCAACCAGGCACCAGCAGATATATCCTTATGTACGGAAATTTACTGAAATTCCAAGTTTTTGTGTGGGCCAAAAATATTTAAAAGACTAAGCAAATTTGTGGGAAAAATACAAAGACCGTATGAGAACATTTACTTGTTCCATTTATAAAATTAATAAAACACCCTGTGGCTAAAATAGTTGTAACATAACAAGTCGGCTCTTCGTAATTATCAAGTTGACAGGAATGAACAAATTGTATAAAATACTTTAAAACTACAATTCTGAAGACTGTTTTCTTGCATCAAAAACATCTAATTTTATGATTTTTTTCTAAACAGCAATAAAAAAGCATTCATCTCTCTGATCTTCTAATTTTCAATACATTTAATGAAATAATACATAATTTTCAATACATTCAATGACATAATGATAGTCTGAATGCCAACATACTTTATTAGGACCAAAAATTTATATTCTAATGCAGTGGTTCCCAAACTTTTTCAGGCTGGCGCCCCCTTGGCTCCCCGGTGAATTCCTAGCGGCCTGACACATAATATTCACATAGCCCCCCCCCCCCGCCCCTCAGATACACAAAAATCCAGGTTTAAAATATTTTCAAAATTTTACACTAGAAACCAAGACCCAGAGGATAAAAAAAACAGATATGGGTAGAAATACCCATTGTTGGGATCAGTGTGCTGCTCGTGTTGTGTACAAATCGTCAAACAAACGTTCGAACTTTTGACCTCGAGTTCGGGGACTGATGCCCCCCTACTGCCCCCTTCTTCCTCATCGCCCCCCAAGTTCTTTCCACCGCCCCCAGGGGGCAGTACTGCCCACTTTGGGAACCACTGTTCTAATGCAAGGACAAAAATTCAACTGTTATATGTGCATAGAGAAAGCTTCGTAATTTGTACACACATGTTGTTCATCACTATTCACATAACTATGGGTCGGAGAATGAACTAACCAATCCAGCTACCTACCCAGACACCACTCCGACAGGAGTGCGTGAGCATCGCATACCGCATGATCAGGCCTTTATGAAAACCTGACCGCTTATTCTTTTTGGATTTGCAATACTACTTGAAAGCATATACTTTCATTATTGTCAAAAGGATGATTTTCAAGGTGAATTAAAGTGAAACGCATGAAAAATATAAACTACCGTAATAAAATGAACTGCAAGCACCCCTATAAAAGAAGATAAACCTGCTGTAAGAATAATAATATAAACAAAAACCTAGAGAAGCATGCCCTCTTTGCGGGCGCCTCGGACGAGCCAATCTTCCTCTTCATCTGACTCTTCGTCGTCTGCGTCGCCCGCGGTGTGCAGGTCGAGCGTGTGGTAGACACGTCTGCGGGCCGCTCGTCGCGACCTGCACGTGGCGGCACAGTACAAGTACATGGCATGACGGCAGATTTATAATAACATTACACACTATACAATTTATGACGACAGAATTGGAAGAATTACAGTACAAGTACACAATACAATTGCTGACAGAAGCTTTATAGTACATTTATGCATTACGACTTAAATAGGCAGCTTTAAAATACGATTACAGAATACCGTTGATAATTGTGGCTTGGAAATACAATTTTGGTGAATTGATGTGGCTGAAGCAGGCATAGCACATTAACACTATACACATTTGATCAAGGAATTATTGTTCGTGGGTTAACTGAATACTTTCCTGTGATGCTACTTCTCAATTGATGATGCAAGTGCTCTCGCAAAAAGCTACTTGTATGTCTCAACTAATCTCAGCTGTACACAACTTTCTGAGTTATATAAGTGTTTTTAGTACAACAAGTAGCCTACAGTTAGCAGAATATACCAGAAATTATTATATTTACTGGAGTTTTGTCGCTATACAAATACCGTGCACACATAAAATCTTCACGATTTCTTTACGCCAAGATCTTTACGATTTCCCTACCCCGAGATTTTATTACTTCTTTACGCCAGGATCTTAACGATTTCATTATGAAAAAATCGTTACGATTTCATTACGCCAAAATCTTAATGATTTCCTTGCGAAAAGATCTTTGTAATTTTTTTATGCCAATATCTTTACGATTTCTTTTTTGCGCCAAGATCTTGACGTCTTCTCTGCGTAAAGATCTTAACGCAAAAATTTTCTACGCCAAGATCTTTACGATTGTTTTATGTTAATATCCTGATGTCTTTCTGAAGCCAAGGTCTTCAAGATTTCTATACCTCGTGAGTAAGGCCACGACAGCCACGGCGACGGCCAGTAGAACTGCGGTGATGGACAGCGGCAGCAGGAGTTGGTCCAAGTGAGTCAGGCTGCCCCACTTGAGCACCGCAATGAAAGGCCATATGAACGAGCCCACTGCGGTGCCCACTTTGCTGCTCACCCATGACACCCACGCCTCCCGCTCTTGATCCCCTGGGGGAGTAGGAACGAATAGGAGTCATATGAACGAATGGGGGGTTAAGAACGGGTGGGAGGCATATGAACGAATGGGGAGCAGAAGAACGGATAGTGACATAGGGAAGACTGTGCACATAAGAACGAATGGGGGGCATGGGAACAGATGAAAAAAAACTACGCGGCTGCCAACACGAGACTCTTGAACTCGAATCCAAAGCTAGCAACACGAGTTGACAACACGAGATACAGAACTAAAAAGCTGGCACCATAAACAGTCAAGAAGTTGCGCTCACGGATAGTGGCCAGCATGAGGGCGTTCTGTCGCACTGAGATCGTGATGAGCGAGTGCCCGACTCCAACGACGATCCAGGACGCAGCCACCAGCCACTGGACCCACGAGTTTTGGTCCAGGACGTACGTAAAGATCATCTGGGCGGCAAGGCTGCCCAGTGAAAAGCCAACTAGCCCAGGAGAGTCCAGCAGGAATGTGAATCGCTGACGGCAGCAGAGCGCCAAGCCTTCGCCCAGCAGCGAGAAGGAGACGCCCACCACAGCCAGGGCCGAACCGAAACTCAGCTGTGAATATAATTTGGTCTCAATTTACAGGTCCTTCCATTTTACGGTAGTCATGCAGCCGAAGAAATGAGAAAATAACGTTCTTGATCTGTTCTAAACAAACACTAACGAGTTCTAAATTTCTTTGTAAAATAGATTCTAAAATTTATATTGAGGCAATTGAATTTCTTTTATAATATGATACTTCCTGAATCTAACAATAAAAAACGAAATAAGGTACATAAAAGTCAATTGTTCAAAAATTTCAAACAGGTAAGAACTCTAAATGTTTTCAAGGCAAGGCTTGCTTTAAAAACATAAGCAAGCACTCAGCGAAAATAAAAATAAAAACAATAACTCCAATTTGGAATCTTAAGTTTTTAACCCACCTCGCCGGTTCTCTGAACTCCCGGAAAACGTGTGATTTAAGTAGCCTTATGATATAAGTTCTTGACAAATTTAGTCCGGAGCAAGTCATCATCATACCTGTTGACTGCGGCTGGAGAGCATCAGCACGACGTACACGGAGGGCAGGGAGCTGAGGAGGCCGTGCACTGCGGTGCCGAGAGGACAGGCTATACGACGCAGACCTTCCCATAACACCTCGTCGTCCAGGTACAAACTCAAGGGCCTCGACATCCTGATAGAAAACAATACATTATGTGTATGGTAAATATTTGTATTTAAATAATTATATCAAACAGTTAAAATCGAGTACATGGTTGCAAATGTGCGCACTTCGTGACCTCGACATCCAGTAACGGATGTATATTTTATTCATGAGATGATTTGCTTTGGTTTTGCACTTTAATTGATCTATTATGTGTTGACAATATAAGCTATTTTGTGCATTGACATGAAAATTAGTGGTGGCTTTTTGAAGTTCTGCAGTTGACCTTAACCTACATAAACTCGTCAACCCAAGGTGTTCGGATCGGTTATCAGAGGAAAATAATGAAAGACTCGTAGGAAATTCGCTCTCATCTATTTTACATGAATCTATTAAGTAAGGGTTTATTTGCGTTAAAGTGTAAATTTCTTTTACATTTATGCTATAAATCATCGTTTGTGATTGATGTCAATAATAATAATAATAAAATTCGTTTTCCGGCTATTCTAATAAAATTTTAGTAATATAATTAATAGAACGTGAAGACAATTAATAATCGCAGTTCTTGTTATGACCTACTTGGGGGGTTTGATGGACCCCCAGGGGACAGGCAGCAGCAGGAGGAGGGCCGCCAGAGCGAGCACACTACCGACGGTGAACAGTCCCGCCTGGCCCGCCAGCGACCAGCCTGGGGGCAGACCCACCTGCCGCATAATTCATAAATTTGATCATCAACTAATAATTGAAGTGCATATAATAGCAAAGAGAATTAGCACGAATTATATTATATGAAATACGATTTTGGTAGATTATTGAAGGATATTGCTAGGATGTTCCAATACTGGAATAATCTGTGTTTGAAAACGGATGCTGGAATGCTCTCAAATGATTTTAAATAGAGTAAAATGAATTCAAAATCGTTTGAATTGCAATTTTGCTACGCATAATAACGAACCACAACTTGGTTCACACTGCCAGTATTAATTAAATATTATGTTCATTGAACCTTAAAAATCGGCTTAGTAATCAACTGGAAATGTTTTCAAGACTCACTATATTAGCAGTCGGCCTCACCTGGCACCCAAAAGCCAGCAGAACCGCAGACGCGACGACCACCCCGCTGGAAATGACTCTTGTCCAGCCGTAGTGTTCGCCGTTGGCGCTGAGCTCGAAAGTGTCCGTGAGGGTTCGCTCCAGCAAGTCATCGCTGTTGATATCTTGCCTGGGTCTGTGGTGGAAGAGGTGATAGCAGTGGCTGTAGCAGTGCCATAAACGTGTCACCCCCGCCTCCAAGCCACCTGACATCAGTGTGGCACTAACCAGCAGGATTGACACCCACAACCACGTTCTTGAGTTTGATGATGACGCCGACGGAGTTTCAGAGTCGACCTGAGCTTCAACCTCCTCTAGGATTTCTTTCAATTTCTCAATTTTTTCTTCGTCTAGGTCAAAAGACTTGGTGGCACTGGATTGTTGGTCTGGATCTGTTTCTTCGTGCTGTGGCCTTTGTGAACCCAGCTGACCTCCTATGTCATTTGCGTTGAATATTGATTTTTTATTTAGATTGCGCTTGACGATGGTATGCGAAACATGTTGACTGTAAAGTTTGTTATCTAATCCAAAGTTATGGTTTTTAAAATGGTAATCTATTTGCTCTGAATTATTTTTGTTAGCAGAAGAATCGCCAAATGAATTTATATTGTTGTTCACGTTTTCGTATAACTTCTCATCGTTGCGTTCCGATGAAGGCTCCAAGGGGATATGATAGTTTACATTTTGGTGCAATAGTTTTGATGATTTTTTCCTATGTAAGAATCTGCTCGAAGGGAGCCCAACATTGCTCCCTACGAAAGTAGATGAAAATTTAGCTCCTGGTTTCCACGCCGCTTGCTCTCGCGTGTTCGAATTTATATCATTCTGGATTCCATTTATATCATCATTCAACACAATTGTACCTTCATGACCACCTTTATTATAGTCGTTAGTCTTGGACGATTCTAGGATATTTTCATTACCAATAATTTCGTAACTTGTAGTCGTTGTGGTCAAGGCTGACCAGTTACGTGGTTTCTGAGAACCAAAAACTCCCGATTCTGTTGATTTATCTAATAAAAATGTACTTTTTAGAGAAGTGAATTGCTTTGGTGCTTCTGTTGTGAAAAATGCGGTGATTTTGATGGTTGTTGATAGTTGGATTGGATCAGTTTTTTCGTGAGCGATATTTTCGAGATTGAGAGATGTGTCGGTTGTAGTTTGAACATTATTAAAATTCGAGGAAGTTGAAGTGGCAATTTGTGCAGTCATTGTGGTTGCATTGAGATTTTCTGAACTAGTCGGCGTAGAGTTAGCCTCCAGGGGAAATTTGTCCAATGAATTGGAGGAACAGCGACTATAGGAGTTTTCTTTTGGAAGAGCAGCTATCGCTACCACATACATGATGAAAGCTGAAAACAATAGGAAGAACAGAAGGAACCTTCTTAGCGCACCACTTTTCGTAGCTGTAATCAACACAAGAACAACCTTTACGCTCACGACTCCTGAGAGGGTGATGAGAGTCATGACTAAACCAACCCCCATACCCGTGAGCCCTGAAGCCTGGAGAACGGCGGGTAACCACGGTAGGATCAACTCCTGGGAGCTCACCAGCAACAGAAAGAAAATGTTTACTTTCCAGCGACCAACCACTTGATCCACCGGATCCTTCTTGATACCGGATCTGGGATCCATAATCCAACCAATACCCATCCTGCCGTTGCCTCTATAAATGTAATAGAGGTTGCCTGCTTACTTCCCAACTATCCTGACCAAGTTCGCTGAAGGAATAAATAGTTGATCACTGCGTTGAAGAAAATTCATGATAGTAGCTCTGCCCGCGGTCAGAAATATTCGAGCACAGGATTCCAGATAAGCATTGAACTATCGTTGATTATTTTCAAAGCAGGTTTTATTTGAAAATGTTTTAATAATGTAATGAGGCTCTATGCTCATAAAAGTCATGCAAAATAATTTTTCTGTTATAATGACTTAGCAATTCAATAAATAATATGCCTGAGAAGGAGCAGAAATTAGAGGTCATAAATCATCGTTGGTAAATTGGATGTGCATATAATTGAAAGATTTCCACTTTCTTACCACATCCTTGAGCAGCCTATTGTTTCCAGGGTGATTCAAGAAAACTTTCTGTTTTGTATTTCACGTCAAGCCGCTAGATGTTGTAGTAAAAAGACGGGGAATATTTCATATGAAATGCCAGGCCGTAAAGTTTTATGTCCTTTCTAGTTAGTTGCCACTATGCATTGGACAAGTGAGAAGCGTGCGTTTGCTGTCGAGGCGTACATTTCTAAAGGCCGTTCCATTATTGCTACTCAACGATCATTCCGCACTCGGTTCCGTATTCGTTCTTCAGGTCAGATTCCTGATTGGAAATCGATTTTTACGTAGGTGAACTTATATTGGGCAAGTGGAAGTGTGAATGCAATAGGGTCTGGAAATCAGGCGACTGCCACAACACCTGAAAACGTCGAGAGAGTTAAAGAAGAATTTCTGCGTTCTCCAAACCGTTCAGCATGTTTATACATTCCTATTCTGGGGATTTCAAATAGCGGAGTGATATGAATTGACAATGGGGATCGTCCTTTGTCCGATGTCAATTTTAAACTAGGTGATACAAAAATTCAGTCCTTCTCAATAAATTTATATTGTGATAACATCTTTGCTAATCATTTTTTTTATTGAGCTTTAGAATCAGGTAGTTTCTGTGAATCACCCTGTTTTAAACATGAACTTTCGACTAGAAGTTCTGTATTACTAAGACAACTGTAAAATAAAATACTTAAAAAAAAAACTTTTTAAAAAACCACGTTTTTCTTGTGGACTAAAAAGTAGAAAATAAATTATGGCTCGCCCTGTGAACGTACAGCCCGACCCACGTTTTTTGGGGCGAGCCATAATTTATTTTCTACTTTTTAGCCCACAAGAAAAACGTGTTTTTTAAAAAGTTTTTTAAAGTATTTTATTTTCTACTTTTTAGTCCACAAGAAAAACGATTAAGACTTGATTAAGTATGACTTGACGTACGTATCGATGATACGAAGCGTCAGCGCATGCTCGTCTATAACGTCAGCGCCCGCACGTCATTTATATATACTATATAAATATACTTTACTCAATTAAGCTAATTTAGGTCTCTAATTGCTAGTTTTTATGATTGTATCTGAAATTGTTAGGCGAAAATAGCCTGCATGCCGAATTTCAGATCTCTAGAGCAATCAGAAGTAGGCTAATTTTCGTTGTCAATATTAACAACAAACAAACAAACAAACAAACAAACAAACAAACAAACAAACAAACGCGAAGCTAAGCTAAGAACAAACAAACAAACAAACAAACGCGAAGCTAAGCTAAGAAAAACGTGTTAAAAACGTGTAAATAATTTGGAATGGAAAACTATGCTAGTTAATATGTTCAAAGCGCTTTGCTTGCATGCGTACATAGTCGTAGGCTAAACTGTTTTGAATACCAGTATAAGCTAATACTAATTCTGATGATATATCCAAATTATTTGCCGCCAGTCAGGCGTCATTTTTGATGTCATGAACATATGGAAAAAATTTGCGAGTAATGATGCCTGAATTCTTATTTTGAGGACGATAGTTTGAAGCACACTTACGAACTATTCATTCACCCGTTGACAAAAACCACTCTGCGTATTTAGCTTTTTGGCCTTCAGGGGTACAAACGATCAAGAAATCCTTGGAATTCACATCTATTACAAATAATTTACATATTTACTGTTTATATCTAGTTTATTAAATCCTTTCGAAACATCAGCATCTTCATTATTTCTAATGAGCCTTAAGCATATCTTATCATCACCCACAAATTTTCATAGCCGCTCCAATTGAAATTTGACTTCATTTTCACCTTGTTCCGTCTCTGGTAAGTCTATTTCAGCTGTATATAAAAGTGAAATAATTGAAATGCTCTACGATGAAGACGTAATAAGAGACTGCACAAATACACCTGCCTGACATGCACTGCACGGCACATCTGTGACGGATGCTCGTGTCTCCGCCGCCGATAACGGCACTCAGGCTGTGTCTCGGTGTAGCGTCTCCAACACATCAATGTTTGATAGTAACGCAACACAACTGCGCTAATTAATAATTTGTAATTGACGCGTGTAATGACAGGGAAAAGTTTACTATAAGGTATGATAATTTACCTATACATTAACTATAAGGTATAATAATTTACCTATATATTTACTACAAGGTATAATAACTTATCGAATAATCAGTAAGTGAGACGAGCGCGCATTTTTTTAGTTAAGTGGTTATGTTAATTCTACCTACATTGTGTGATGCGCATTTATATTATATTTTATGAGTCAGATTCCTTGCAACTATTTTTAAATCATTTCAAGTTATGCTTGCTGTATCTGCATTATATTGCTATATGATTAAGTATAGTATTGGAATGCCTTGTGAATGTCAAGCCCAAAGTCATGTTTGTATTTTTTTATAATTTCGCATGTACTAGGAAAAATAATATCGTTGTATCGTAAATCTTGATATATGTGTATCTTTAAAGAGCATCTAGAGCGGAGAAAAGTTTAACATTGACGTTCTTCCCTAAAACGAGTTTTTTTTCAGAATTCTACTTCAAAATTTTTTTTATGTTCCCAAAATTGAAATCAAAATCATTGAGATTGTGCCTCTGAGAAATACTTCCAAGTTTAGATTTCATGTATTCGAGCTAGACTTAGTAATTCATAACGAGACTATTGATTAACTTTAGGCAGTTTTTTTTCTATAATCCTCAATAATTTTGGTTTTCACGAGTATAGATTCGAACGTATGGTTAAAAACATAATATTCATACGCGTGGTGCCGATTACAATATTAAGCTCCAATAAGTGCTTAGTGATTTGAAGAAAATTTCTAATTTGCCACGTGCATAATAAATAATTTAGTAACGATGAGAAAAAGTAAGTGAGATTCATCGCTCAATCACAAATGAAACACCTGCATTATAACTTTCATTGTAGTCCAACACACACACACCCTTACACCACCACCACCGCGCTAACACTGACACCTGCTAGCCAGCAGAACACTTGTTCCGTATTTCTGCAGCTGCATCGGCGGCAGCTGCCACCAAAGGGCGGGTGTCTAGAAACAAATGCCAGGCTGGCATGCATGATTCACTCTCCGAGGTGATTAGTTCACGCTATCTTATAAATTATAACGTTAATCGTATACGTTTTCATTATGAAACTTAGGAAGCTAAATAATTTGAAAATTTAGCATTAAAAATGTGAATGCTGTATACGTTACAATTAATTAGGATCTAAGTACAATTATTTAGGCACTAAATTATTAGCAATTAGGCACTATATACACCGCGGTGCGTGCTACTCCTGACAATTTCTAAGGAGATAAGGAAAATACGGGTAATTATATATTAACAAATAACTGGTTAACATTATTATGGAGATAGTGCTTCTGAAACATCGATTGAAAAAAAAAAAATTTAACACGGCCTTGCAGGCCCCATCATACTCGGAAAAATGAGTGAGGCATTGTCCGAATAACCTATGCACTATCTGCCCCAGCGTGAGTCATTCTGACCCAGTTTGGCCTGGCAAAAAGGCGCATCGATGTTATGATCGTCCCATGCGTTTAAGCGATAGGAAACTATTAATTTACTAGCAAGTAGCAACACTATGACTTGTGATAGAATTTTGTCAATAATCCGACAGCGCGGATTATACACGCATAGAATGATGGTTCTACTTGTGATATCTCCACTACTTGATCGTGCAACATTTGCACGATCAAAATATGTGAAAAAAAATATTGGAAAAAATTCAATTTAGTTAATGCCAAAAACTGATTTTGTTTTCCTTTTACGTTATATTTTACAAGCAAATGCATATTACGTTATATTTTACAAGCCCAACTCTCTCTTCATTCATTCCTTCTAGTCGGTACTTTATATCTCTGCCAACCATAATTTTTAGCTCCGTACGCAGATTTCTTCTTCAACTCACGCTGTTTATTAAAAAGAGTTCACAACTATTTTAGAACGGCTTTTTCTGGGCCAACAAGGAGCAATAACGACAGACAGCATTCGATAGTCGATACCATCGAAGGCATCGATTCCCGCCATCGAAGTTCACAGAATGTAAACAAATCCAAAGCCTCTGATTGGTCAGTTGGCCAGATGGTTTTGATAGTACGCTTTTAGCTAAGTCTTACGTACGAATGTTTTGAAAATGCCAAAATTAGGGTTTACTTACGTAACACGTAACTTTTTTGTCAGAAGTACAAAAAGTTACGAAGTTTTGATAATACGGCCCCTGATCGCAATCAGCGACTAGTCAGAACCTCCTGGCCGACTTTATGGTCTCCTGAGAGTAGGGCAAGAGTTGACAGAATCCCCTGTCCCCTCACCAGGCGCTTGTAGCTGTCTGATTCGGGGACCGGAATGTAGACCAAAAAGCGGACATAGAGAAGCTGATTTACGTACAGGGCCGAGTCCTAGGCGGTCCCTAATTCAGGGTCACCACCAACTAAAAATTTTGATAGGGTATATGACGGCGTACGGCACTATTTGGACAGAATGACCCACTTATTTAATGCAGGTTCAGACCACACTGCCAGGACGTTGATATAATCATAAAAATATATCCATTATTATATATTATTTAATGCATAACAACTTGCCTGATACGCATGCCATACATACAACAGTATCAATTATCTCAAAATGACACATACGCGAATCATACCACGATTATCAACTAAAATTAATATTAATCTGTTACTAATTATCTGGTCTCACTTTGTGTGACTTTGAGTGTTGCGAAAAGGAAAATTTGTAATTGTTAGATGAATTTTGTTTGTTTAATAATATTTGCGCTGTATCATCATGACACGTATAAAACTTGCGCTGTATCATCATGACACTTATAAAACTTGCGCTGTATCATCATGACACTTATAAAACTTGCGCTGTATCATCATGACACTTATTGGAAAACAATCAAACAATTGATTGGTTCTTACATTGAACTTCGATTAAACTCACTAAATTCTACCAATAATTAACACAGTAAAATATAAATAACATTTTAGTAACATAGTAAAATTGTAATATTTTTAATCATTTTAATGACACAGTTAAGTAACAGAGTATAATTTTAATACCATTGTAATAGCAGAGTGAAAATGGTCAGTATTTTCGGTGATAGATTATTACAAGGAAAATTACTGTCCGATAATACTTACAATTTGTACATCAAAAGTTCGCGCGTTATGATGAAAAAACGAAGAACAGCGTGCATTGGATCAATTCTCTATCGTTTTAAATCACTATTGATGAAAAGCTAACACGTACATAATTTGCATTAAATTTTAGTAGTTTTGCATTAACAGTTCTAATTGCAATATGAAATTTATTAGAAGGTACTTATATTTTCTCCTAGCGACTAAAAACTTTCCTGAAGATATCGTCTGAAAATTAAGATTCGTCCTAGTTGTTAACTATGATAACTTAATACCGTGGTCTTATCTATAGTAAGTAGTGAATGCGTGAATGAAGTAAAGATATCATGGCCCTCCGTGTGCTTTAGAATTGCTCATATATTTATTTCCAAAATTTGCCCGGTTTTCATTGTTTTTGTTACATTTATTTATTATTTTATTTATTTATTATTTAGTATTTTTCAATTCAAATTCACATAGCAACTTGCATTTTTTGGTAAAGTCTATTCGGATAAGAATATCTGATTACTAAAATAAAATAACTTACATATGTCAGATATATAACCTATTTTGCGGCAGGGACTTTCATTTCAGAGTGAAACTTTGTATATTAGGCAACCAATAAAATTAGTTTTCGACGTACTTAGTTTGCGTCGCATTACCTTTTTGAATACTAGTTCTTTGTTTACTTCGGTAATCAAGCAATTATGAATTATTTATCAAAAGAAATTTTAATTGAAGCTACAGTCTATCGGTTATCTGCTTTATCACAAAATATGATGCTCAGAAATAGCATTTTTCAGTAGCACTTTTAATATTTTTTTCTTCATTGGTGCTTCTGAAACCATTGAATGAGTGAGAGCGACAGTCGTCCTCTAATACAATTAATTTTTAACATGTGTGTGCAATGGAGCACTAATATCGCATTGACTGAATAAATAATGGTTATTTGTTTTGTGGAAAATTAGACCTTATACGTAGGCAATGACCAGGTCACAAAAGAATTTCTGAGCCCAACCGGCAGAATATACTTCTCAAACGAAAATAAATCGGTTTATGAATGAAGTTATTCGTTCGAATGCAATTTTTAGATATTTTGTTAGTATTTTGAATGAATTTCAGACATATTTCTTCTGATTATTTTCTTTCTTAAAACAATGGTTTCTCAATTACTAGTAGATTCATTTATTTCACGTATTTTCCGTACCCGTTCCACAAATTCTGCTCACATTAGCAGTTTACTTTCCATGCACTAATACTAAACTCGCTCATTAGTAGCAACATCCTTGGATAAAAAAAATTTCCCAGTTCTGATCTATTATTTTTTTAGAAATTTACTTGCATTTATATTGATTTGCCTTATATATCTCCGCATTATCAGGGATTTATTTCGCATGATCGGGGATTTCGAAATCTTTCATTAGTTTTCTAATAATTTTAAATGCTGTGACCGTGCAATGTATTTACTCAGTTCGCGACAATTTCCAATTTTTCTCCAAACATTATTAATAATTTTAAATTGTCTCATCCTTCGTTCTCGAGAATTATGCTTGAAGCAAGGCATTGGGAAATTATGAGGCCATACGATCATTAATGCATATTAACCCAGATATTTAATAATAATATGCATTAATGCAATATAATAATATGCATAATAATATTTAATTGATAATATGCATTAATGCATATTATCATTAATCCAGATATGAACTGAAGACGAAATTTGAGATCCCATGGACTGAATGATGGACTCATGGCCATTGCATTGGCGTATAAGCCACCATCGGCAAGGGGACGGCACCATGAAAGGATTTTTCCAAATTATCTCAGCATTCACAAGACTGAAGTCAGCATTAAACTGCAAGCTACTTTTGTTTTTTAATGTCATGCACTGACCGCAAATTCAATCAATCGCTAGATCTGTAGCAGACGGAATCTATCTAGCGAAGTACCTAGTTTCTATTCTGATGGTCGCCGCTCGCCACTGCATGTTGATGATTAAAACAGTTACCCATAAATATGTTGGGCAGTTTTCTTCGATCAGTATTGGTCTGGATGTGTCGTCTGCACGTTTGAAGCTTCGTAGTGAGTGGCTGAGTGCCATCTGTTGGAGCTGAAAATTTCATTCCAGCTGTTTGTTTAGTGCTTTTCCAGGCTGACAGTGTAACAGAGAGCGGTGGATCCATTTATACTTAGTTTTTATCGCATACTTGCAGCATGTTATTGTTTATCTTGTGAAAGGTAAGTAAAGTATTAAAATTTTTTGATTATAGCGGTGTTTTGAACAGGCCACCTGACACTCCCTTTGGCCTTAGGCTTTGACAATTGACAGTTGTCTTAGAGCTGTGACCGAACGAATTTAAGATGTTGGAGCCTTGCATTCTCATGCTATCAATGTGAAGGAAATTATTTTGTTCATTTCTAAGATTTTTTACTTTTAATTTCACGCTGTAAACTAAATAAAATCATTTCACTACTAACACACTAAGTGAGCAGTAGCCTATTAATTTTTTCATCAATAGGAATCATTGCCCCTGCCGTCAAATTAGGTACTGTACACGTCAGGGATTTACATTTTGCACTCAACTTTTGATTATATTTTTCTTGTGTAATACAGTAATAGAGCATTTATAAAAGCCGGGCCTTGCCAGATGCCATCAAGCTAGTAGATAGTGCACAAAATATTATTAAAGGGTTAAATTAAATGTCTAATTAATTTTGTTATTTTTCAACTTAGAAAAATATTTTGTTGTTGATTTTTATTTCTAATATAAAAAATTTGTGATATATTGTTTGGGTAACATTATTTATGAAATTATGCTGTGTTCCATTAACACATTAACTGTATCTGTATTCTGTAGACTGTAGGTATCTGTAACTTGTAAGTTGTACTGTTGTAGACTGAAGCCAAATGTTAACATTTAAAAAGGATATTGCAAACAGCAAATCATTGGCTTTTAATACTGAGTCTTCAGAAGATTTTAATGATGTGTTTGCCTTGCAAAAACATTTTAAGTGACAAATATTATAGATTAAGTTTATCTTATTATAGATTACCGGTAAGTTTATCTTAGCCTTAAGTTTTACATGATAGTGATATTTGTGTCAAATCCGGGAAATTTTTTTGTATGAATGATTGATTTTAAATGCGTTTCCCATTTTGTTCAGAGTAGCTTCTGTCACAGTGTCACTCAGTGTCAGTGACACATGGTCATAGTGTTGATAATGATGAAATGCATAGTGTTTAGGAAAGATTGAAAGTGACATGGCACTTGCTCACCAGTCACTCCCCAATGCATTAAATTTGCTGGTTGTCAATCTAGTGACTATAAAATTGATTGCTGATGCATTTTGTTGCTTATGGCTGGGTAATTGGAAATTACATCCAAGCTTTTGAGTGTCACAACAATCAATGGCACATAATTTACAATTGCAGCTCTACTGTATATAACTTGCAGCTCATAAAAATTGATGAATTAATCCATATTAAAACAGAAAAAAAGGCATTTCAATTTCCATTGCTTCACTAATAATTTAAAAGCCTAAAATCCTACATTGTCAAAGAGTATGTAGTTATATAAATATCTTGGTTATTACTTTGTATACATACCTATACAATAACCAATTCATTAAAAATAATCCAGTTTTGCTTAGTAGTTCCTTCATAATTTAATTTTTCTAGGTGACTTATATCCACCATTGAATATATATGGTTTATTTGTAGAAGAACTTGAAAAAAAGCATATAGAATGAAAACAACTGCAAAAACTTTGCTGATCAGAAAATAATTTATTGTTGTTCAATTTGTTGATGTATGTTTCAAATCTGTTTAGATATTACTATAAAGTTTATTTAAATTTAATTTATTATGAAAGACATTGACTTATGTCATGTTGACAGCACTGTAAATGGCATATTATTTGTCACTGCATTCAACTTGCCCATCTTCATTGAAAATACATAATATAGCACTGGGAGAGGTAAAATTTGTTGAGTTTGTGAAAAGGCAATAATTTAAGTGTTATGGAAGATTATTATCAAATCTATTTTGTGAGGCATAATTTTTTTATTGGAGGTCAAGGCAATTAACAACTTTGCCATTTAACATGAAATTAATTTTATTGATGAATTAAACTTCCTGATCAAAATGTCTTAGTAGGTCCTTAACTTGAATTTTTGCTTGGTTCTTCTGTTGCTATTCTGGACCCTTGTTCTCATGTGCATGTTCACAGTTCAGTATTTTGAAATTATTTGAGAAAATATAAGATTGGTTGCAGTCTTATAATAGATCCATAATAATTAGGCATAACTAGGAAAATTTCTCATTGTGATCTATGTTGTCATGTCATGTCTGAACTGTGGCAATTGATTTATTGACAAGAGGAATATTGTAAATTAACACCATCATTGTTTCAACTTTACTATAGTATCTTTCTACATAATAATGAATATTTAATTAGTTGTTCTCTGTTAGATTTTTTTTCTAGGTGCATACCAACTTTCAAGATCCTTCAAAATTTAACACGATAGCTTAAAATTGCTGTGTAGGCTGAAACCTGTAAATTGCCTTCTTTATCAAAAACTATTTTTTTGTCTTCTATGTGCTGAAATCATCTCCTGAAAGACATCTTAACTTGATCAAAAATGTTCATTAAAAATTAACTTAGATATTTAGCTCTATTATTGTGCATGCAATACTTGTTACTTACATGATTAAATATACATACCTATACCATAGTATATGTACCTACATTTAAACTACGTATCTTACAAGTTATAGTAGAAGACCTAGCAGTTTTTAATTTTGTTACCCCTATCAGCTAAAGACGTACTTATCTCTGTTCATTTATTTTGTTAAAAACCTTATCTTAGGAATGAATGACTCCAATAGATTTGAAAAAGTTACATTTCAATTATATATCTCTATTTTAATAGCCTCCAAAATAGCATTACTCAATAATATCTGTTTGCAAACTGATGAAAAAATTACAAGTACAGTCTTTCATTTCCCCACGAAGTGAATTTTATATTCAGAATCATATATCTTGTAGGCAATTTTCTGGGATGGTCGTTACAATATCGCTGCAGGGGATGCTACTGCTCTCTGACCAGCTGTGCCTACTACACGCGCACACCAACACGATTCACACGTCCAGCGCACACGCGCACACGACACACAAGCTCAGCACACACGCACACGACACACACGCCCACGACACACGCGCACACGACACACGCGCACACGACACACACGCTCAGCACACACGCACACGACATACGTCCACGACTCACGCGCAGATGACACAAACCTTATGACCTTATGATGAGTTTAGGACGTCGCAGTCCACGGTCACGCTGATGCCTTCGTCGTCCTCCGTCTCCGAGTCGTCGTCGGATGTAACGTTGGACGTGTTCCGTCTATACAAACGCACATGACACACACGCCCACGACACACACGCCCACGACACACGCCCACGACACACACGCCCACGACACACGCCCACGACACACACGCCCACGACACACACGTCCACGACACACACGTCCACGACACACGCCCACGACACACGCCCACGACACACACGTCCACGACACACACGCCCACGACACACGCCCACGACACACGCCCACGACACACACGCCCACGACACACACGCCCACGACACACACGTCCTGACTCGAACCAACAAACGCACACCAAGACGCCAACAGGCAGCAGCTGGCGGCTACCGCGGCGTTCTCAGAAGTTTCAATCAAACGAGTGCCAGGATCTGCTCACTAGATGGCACTTTAATCTCAGTTTGGTGTGAGCCTCAATAAAACAGGCTTAGGCCTCGAGATTACCTGCGGCCGGTACGTCGCTCGTGCCGTCTGCTGGCCTCACAAGACTTGCTGCTCGTCTGCGGTCACTGATATTTTATTGCATGTGCAAGTCGCGAGCGGGTGTCCAAAAAGGAAAGAAATGGAATTACATTTTAGATTCATATTTCTTCTGATATTAATGTCAAAAATGTACCTACTGAAGGATAATACCAATGGAACGAAGTTCAACTAAATAATAATATTACTCCTAGAGTAAGGTTATTCAGCTAGCAGGTAGCAGTTGACTTAGCTTATTTTAACTAAGCTGTTTTGGGGTTAATTAAATAATTGTGTTTGTCAGTACAAATCCAACTGAGAACTTTGAAACAGTTGCAAATTTTTCTGGAAATCTACAGGAATATTAAGTGGTCATAGAGAAGGTAAAATCTTCATCTTTATGGCATTGACTGAAGACGCTCTCTTTCGTCTAATTTTTATTGGTAATTATTTCATTAGATGCTTGAGCTTGGTTTACTTTATACAATGAACGTTTAAATTTTTTTTGACCTACCGATCATCACACGGCAGGTCAAAGATAAATAATTTATCATCACTATCCAATCAACTATGAAAATGAATCTTGCATATAAGCTGTGATATCATGCCTACCTGTGAATTTTTTGATCCTATTTGGTATAAATCTAACAGATCCGCTCGAATTAACTCGCCGTGAAATAAATGTCGAGATTTGCGGTCGTTACTAGTCTTCTGGATGGGAGGAGACTTGTCCTGAACACACGTTTAGCGGAAGACGTCATGTCCCGAAAGTTTCAATAGATTCAAATTTATTAAGTTGATTTCCCTTACTTTGAAATCTATAAAAGCTATGAAAATAATCGAAATCTCCATGTATGACCATTCATGAACCAACAGGAAAAATTTCTTTCATTGCTGACGAAGTTTAGTAACTCGATTTTTTTTATGAAAGAGGAAGGCGCGTGTACTAATTGTTCATTTCGAACTCGCCTGCTGTTGACGAGATGCCACCGCGCTTCATCGGTCCTGAACCAAACCCCGTCCCCAACATGGCAAATGAATTTTCTGAAAATTGACACAGGATATAATTCTTCCCCATTCTAATAATTTATATATAAGTAAACACTAGGCCAAAAATATATATCATCGTTGGTGTGCACTTCTGATCGGAAAATCGGAAGGTTCCTCTTTCCGATTTCGAGATATTTGGAATTAACAGTTGAAGATTTCTCATTCGATGTCCAGTTGATGTTATTTTATGTTGAAATTTATTATAATGCCAAAAGATGCAAACCATTCAAAACATTACACAGTGTTTGCTAACTTGGCACTAGATCCTTACAAAAAAAATCGTTTGAATGAAGTTTTCAGTTCAGTTTTAGTTCGTTACGATGCTAGCAAGAAACGTGTCCTGCGCTAAGCCGGGACCGTCTCAGCAAACTGCCAGTGTCCCAACCGTCTTAGGTGCCGCCGCCGCTCATTTGTTAGACCCGCCTCCGCAGACCTGCGAGGTCTGCTCTCTGTGCTATGGGGTTTACTGTAAATCTTGAGGGGTCTGCTGGTAATTCTTAGGGGTCTGCTGTGGAAGCTAAGGGGTCTGCTGTGTATGCTAAGGAGCCTACTGTATGTTCTAAAGGGTCTGCTCTATAACCATTTAGTCTGCTGTATACCGGTATTCTAAAAGGTCTGCTGTATATTCTAAAAGATCTATTGTAGGTCTAATATACATTCTAAAGGGTCTGCTCTATAATCATTGAGTCGTCTGTATATTCTAAAAGGTCTGCTGTATATTCTAAGGGATCTGCTGTATCATCATTATATTAATCATTATCGCCCTAAGCTCTCTAATAATAATACGCTTTATTATCATTATGCGTGCGAATATCTCATGCGACGATAGCGTTAATCTTGCCCCCTGTTGGGACCTGTCACTCAGACACACTTTATTTCTCGCGAGAATTTTCCACGCTTCCTCCTCGCGTTTATAGACATTATTCGGTATATCATTTTTGAACTGGATAACTGCGTGTATTTGATGCGTCGTTAAATTGAAGCTGTCAGATCTGATTTTTATTCAGCGCGGGAAAATCTCCCTCCCTGCTGCGGGCTTCACTCTTTACCAGCACCGCGTGATGAGCTCGCGTGTTGTTTGCATTCCGACACACGCAAAATTGAATGGGTCATGCAGCGAACGTCGCTCTGAACGCTCCCTTGCCGGGGCCAGTGGGTCAGGATGACTGAAGATGAAGAATGCATCAATATTTGGACGAAGTCTCTCTGATTTCTCTGAGTGCAGGAAAATTTGGTTCCTGTGTCGCCGCGCAGCTTTGCATGGATTACCCTTGGACGTGTCTCGGCAGATCGCGGGCTATCATTGGTCTATACGAAATATGGCGGGCTATCATTGGATGATATGAAATGATTTGCCACAGATAAGACTTCATTGGGTGATGATGAGATATTAGTTTTGGATGATATAAGATGATCTAAGAAAAATAGGTCTTCACTGGCTGATGCTAAGACTATCCCGGACGATGATATGGCTTCTTTGGCTGTTGATATGAATTTATTGGCCGATGGTAGGACTTCGTTAGTCGATTACATGTTGTCATTTACCAAGGATTATCAGTGGCTGATGAAATAACCTGAATAAGTTCAACATTGCCTAGTGGTGTCCGTATGGTGCAGTGTTGTGGCCGTATGGTGCAGTGGTTGTGGCCGCGTGGTGCAGTGGTTGTGGCCACGTGGTGCAGTGGTTGTGGGCGCGTGGTGCAGTGGTTGTGGCAACGTGGTGCAGTGGTTGTGGCCGCGTGGTGCAGTGGTTGTGGCCGCGTGGTGCAGTGGTTGTGGCCGCGTGGTGCGGTGGTTGTGGCCGCGTAGTGCGGTGGTTGTGGCCGCGTGGTGCAGTGGTTGAGTCCAGTTCACCACGAATAGATGAGCCGTCAACACGCACGACGACTATCGATCCTTCAGAGTTGCGGCGTCTGCCACCGCTGCAGTTACTGCCTTGCTGCATGAACAGTTGCAGTTACTGTCTTGCTGCAGCAACAGTTGTAGTTACTACCTTGATGCAGCTGGGTCCGCTATACTGCAGTTTCTGCTTATTGCGTCGTGATTGCTGCCACACTTCCGAGCAGTTACTACCTTATACTGCTGCTGGGTTTACTGCTGTTACAGCCGTGCCGATGCTCTTAGCTTCAAGGCTACAGTCGAAACTCGCCGAGGCAGATTGAATATTATCGAACCTGTTCTGAGGGCTGTTGTTTCATTTTTCATTCGATCATGTTCGTCTCATATAAATATCATCATTTGTTGATAACATTTAATGTTAATGTTGATGATCATATCATCATTTAATTTTATTTTTTATTATTTCCCCTTAGCCTCGTTTATTTCTTTGTGTATTCTTAGTCAGTTGACGTGCTGATCCTGGTGCAAATTGTGGACCTGCTGAACCTGTCGAGAATTATTGGCGCAATTGTTGTCTTGCGGATGGTCGATAATATGCCTACCGTAGCCGGCCAAGTCTTTATGGACTTCGGCGGCCATCGGCAAGTGAAGCTCAGGAGACTCTGGCGCTATAATTTTATTGCCGTCGGGTTTGTTGACGGCGTTTCTGCCGTATTTCTTTCTCTGCGATCGAGGGGCAGGCGCAGTACGGTAATTATCAGCGACGACCTGAGGCCTTATTATATCAAAAGTCCAGTACACGCAGCGGCCGATTTCTCGTCTGTGATTGGTGGGTTCACTCGTCAGGGATTGGCAGCTAGACGGAGGTACAAACTTATGAGAATTTTTGATAGTGCGGTCCCAGAGGCGGTGCTCGTCGTGCTGCATTCGTATAGCCAAGCCTCTGCAAGTTGCACATTCTTATATATCTACTCCTCTGGACCGCTGTGCTGCTTGATTGTTACTTTGAATACATTTGGGTATCAATTAAGTTTGATATCACTTGGTGTATAAGTGATTTTTCTTGTTCCCCTGTTCATGATTAATTAGATGATCAGTAAGTCGAAATTTCGTGAATTATTAATTATTCAAGAAATATGAACATTGAATAATGAATTTTCATGATGATAAGGCGCATTTAGTTTGCCTGATATTAAGTGTACTTAAAACTTATAAGTTATAAGTTTGTTATAATCGCATATAAGGCGTACATATGTCATTTCCATGTGTACAGTTACTGCGCGATACTGAAGAACGGTTCGGTATTGCAAGTAAGTATACCACACTCATGGGCAACGCTTCATTGCCACTGAAGCTTCTCGTAGTGCGAACCATAAATTCTGTAAACGTTAAATTATCCACTTTTTTCAAGTTACAGATATTATTTTACTATTTTGTTTCAGTCAAATTTTCAAGGGGGATATTTTCAATGATTTCGAAATTGGGTTTTCAGATAAGATAACAAATTTGTGTTCAAAAGTCAAATTAAGACATTGACTTTAAAAATTGTCGATGAAGACATACCATAGCTGCAGCTTCTGTGAAATCCTGCAATTTTTCGCGTACTTTTTTTTCTCCGTACATCGTACAACAAGTAGATAAATAGATGCAGGTGAGTAGATGCATGTAATAAGATGCATGTAAGTAGATGTAATTGAGTAGTGCAGTTAAATAGAGCAAGTTGAGTAGAGGCAGTTGAGTAGAGGCAGTTGCTGTCTCTTATACACATCTAGAGATGTGTATAAGAGACAGGAGTAGAGGCAGTTGAGTGGAGGCAGTTGAGTAGAGGCAGTTGAATAGAGGCAGTTGAGTAGAGGCAGTTGAGTAGAGGCAGTTGAGTAGAGGCAGTTGAGTGGAGGCAGTTGAGTAGAGGCAGTTGAGTGGAGGCAGTTGAGTAGAGGCAGTTGAGTAGAGGCAGTTGAGTAGAGGCAGTTGAGTAGAGGCAGTTGGGTAAAGGCAGTTAAGCAGATGGAGGTAAGTATATTCGTTGCATAGAAGGCCGTGTTTCTAAGCGCATCCTTCACTGCTGCAGCAAGAGATCGAAGCTTGCGAATAAATGACCGCGTTTTTTTGCACCGCATTGGCGCGTTAACGAGGCGTTACTCGTGTCAATGGCTCTCATTTGTGCAAATCGCCACTTAGGTTTTGATGAGATAAAAACTCTCGCCATGTTTTCAGTTCCGATCATTTGGAGCGATGACGCTTTTTGTTTCGACTCTCTTGGTCGAATAGTTGGAGTCTTGTGAGTATAGTAAAGGTGGAATAATTGAGTTATAAAGTAAAAGCTAGATATGGGACGAACGTAGTGTGCTCAGAAATGAGCTGGAAAGGAAAATAGGCTTAAGAAATTGAGATTTGAAGAATGAGTGGTGATGAGAGTGATAAATAAGGGAAAGGCGGAAGAAGGATAACGAAGAATGTATTAATTGAGGAGGGGCAGGAACTGAAGAGAATGATGAATGCAATTATGAGAGAAGATGTTTTAGAGAGAGTTCAGAGTGGAGGTAGAGAGCAGGTGTTGAGAAAGAGAGCGCGGTGACATGGAGAGAGTGAGAGAGTAGGGCTGGCCACATGTGAGGGGTGAGGGCGGCTGCCTGCCCTCAGTTGTGTCGACCGTGTTCCAGGCGACGGTCATTGGCTGATGTGCTGGTTCCTTCGTCTCCTATTCTCACGTCTTCTGCTCCACAATTGCTCTACTCCATTGCTCTCCCTGGAGCCACTACACCGATGAATGTGTCGGTTTATAAATAATTGTTCTTTACCGTTTAAGCATTGTGTGCTTGCATTGCGCTATGCATCGCAAGTGAGCGAGTGCGTGGTGTTGCACGAACTTCAAAAGGGTGTGCCTGCCGGGCAAAATTTTTCTCTAAGCCCAGGCCTCTATTTTTGATCAATAAATTGGATCAGTCAGGCAGTGACGTAGTGTCGTATTGTATTTTTAATAACCTGATCTAATTTTGTCCGTGTTTTATTTTTGTAGAAAATTTCATGTTGTCCTTACCAAGCCGTCATATCCTGACATCTTTTTTGCCTAGCTGTAAAAGTGTGTGTTCGATAGAGGTTCTATGTATCATAATTACCAAGAAGCTAGTTTTTGTTTAGCTCTTCCTCGAGCATGAAGATATTCCGAGCTCACATCGCCAAGATCTCTACGTAAGGTAGGTGTTGTATATCTTTTCTCATCCTTAAATCCATTCTAGAGGTTGAAGCTAAAATTTAATTGCTTGATAATTAATGAATCTTGTTCAATCGATTGGATTAGTAGGGAAGTCACGTAAAGTCTTGAGTGATATTTCTTTAAATCGATTTGTACAGGAGCTTAACCCCCAGAGTTGAAGAAATACAACTTGAAATTTTAATTTCTAGAAGTTTCTAGAAGTAACTCGGTAAGTTATCCAGACCATGATAAATTCATTATGAGTGAGAGTTCGTTACTTGTGAGAATTACGTTACGCACACTAGTTTATCACTCAATACAATGTACACTCAATGCAATACACTTACAATATAGGTACTTAATTTGAATGAGAATCTCTGAAACTGTTTCGCTCAGGCGCTCCTAAATTCGACGCTTAATTGGGGATTATTCCCACTAAATTTCTAGCTGAAGCTCTTCGAGTTCTATCAGTATAGGTTTTTGTGTATATTATACGTTTGATGTATTAGTTTTGAATGTATGTTACGAAAGACGGACATTCTTAATGACATTTCAGATGATATTTTTCTACTTGAAATTTCTGTACTTACGTGACGGCAACTGCATTGTTATAATTGTCAATTTTAGATTAAAATTAGCCAGTAATCAGCGGGATCAAGCAGTTCTTGGTCCGTTACTCGAGAAACTCTGGCCTATCGACAAATAATAAAATATTTAACTGAAAAGTATTTTGCTTCTCAAAATAGAGCATAGCGAG
The DNA here is from genome assembly GCF_000764305.2 of Hyalella azteca. Classification (NCBI taxonomy): domain Eukaryota; kingdom Metazoa; phylum Arthropoda; class Malacostraca; order Amphipoda; family Hyalellidae; genus Hyalella; species Hyalella azteca. The sequence continues at coordinate 368,443 of NW_025941113.1, read as the reverse complement.
CACAGCCTGTATTCCAAGGGGAGTAAAGACGTTATTATTTCAACCCTTAAATGTGTAACCTAATCTGAATAGATTAATTAACAATGGTTCCGAAATATTTGTTTTGTTGGTAAGAGGGGCAGATGGCCTTGCGCCGTGCTGGAGACAGACACGACGTGTTGGTAGAAGAACCCTGCCGTGCTGGCTTAGCAGAACTATGCCGTGCTGGCAGCAGAACTATGCCGTGCTGGCAGCAGAACTATGCCGTGCTGGCAGCAGAACTATGCCGTGCTGGCAGCAGAACTATGCCGTGTTGGCAGCAGAACTATGCCGTGCTGGTAGCAGAACTATGCCGTGCTGACAGCAGAACTATGACGTACTGGCAGCATAACTATGCCGTGCTGACAGCAGAACTATGCCGTGCTGGCAGCAGAACTATGCCGTGCTGGCAGCAGAACTATGCCGTGCTGGCAGCAGAACTATGCCGTGCTGACAGCAGAACTTTGCCGTGCTGACAGCAGAACTATGACGTACTGGCAGCAGAACTATGACGTGCTTTAGCCAGTATCTTGGACTGCTCTCCAGTGATCAGGGTTGGCTTGTGCTGAGGGCTGGTCGCTTCCTGGACGGCATCGCGTTACTCGCCCGCCATGATTTGCTGGAGCTTCTTGAGGAACCAGGAACCATTGCGGGCTTCATTGCGGCCACCTCATTGACGATCATCACCGGTGCGTAGTAAGAAATATGGCACGAAATAATAAGTTGTATCCATACTACGAAGTAATGAGTGGTATCCATACTGCGAAGTAATGAGCGGCATCCATGCTACGAAATAATGAGCGGCATCCATGCTACGAAGTAATGAGCGGCATCCATGCTACGAAGTAATGAGCGGCATCCATGCTGCTATATGCTCATTGTGGTATAATGTTGACCGTGATAGTTAGTAACGCAATGCAAATTTTCTGGTAGTATCTTCGTAAAACGATGTGGCATGTAAAGTGGTAAGTTTCTGAATGGTTCATTATTCCATAAGACAATAAGTACGGTATATACATTTCAATTTCAATCATGATTGTTTCCATCATTATTGCATTTATCACGATTGCATTCATCTATGTATTTCGGTGAACCTCCCCTTTTCACTCGCTTGTGCTACTCCTCCAATTGCTCACTTTACCCACTTCATCATTTCGCAAGTTTGTTTTCAATTTTAAAAGGGCATGAATCATTGCACGGCAAATCCTAGGGTTGAACTCAAAGCCCAGACCCTAAAAGTGCAAAGCGCGCTCATTTTTATGTCTTTACTTGCCTGTAAAGAGTCCAATTTACTGGCCTCGCTTCACAGACTCACGACCTAATTGTGTTATTTTTCTTGCGCGCCGCACATGATATTGCAGCGGGCGCTCTGCTGTTGCAGGCCTAATGAGTGCTGCTTCTACTCTAGCAAATGCCAACTGTTTTGCCTGCTCCTTCCACCCGAGGTTCTCAAACTGGACTCGGCTGAATCATTTATGCTGGCTACCGTTATGTGTTTTCCTCTTTGGGGTTTCAGCTGAAGCTGGATTTGTAGAACTAATTGCAACTTTTGCATTGTTTTGACAGCGATTCATTGGGTTCAGTAACCGCATTCTCGGAACAAATTGCAGGCTTATGGTAAGTTTAGCCCTGTCGACCTGGAACCAATCATGCGAATAATTGTGGGGCTTAAAATTGTATGCTTCTATTTTGGTAGAGGCATCTGGACCGCATCGGGATCGTCTGTATTGTTTCCTGCCTCTGTTGCATTCCTATCTTACTCACCCTGCTGTTGAATCTAAGTTTAGTTGATCCAGTTTTCCTTTTCTGCATTTGCTCCTATTAGCTGGACTATAATAGCTACGTACCGCACGTTAAAATGTTCGTTGCAATTGGCCTGATTCTCATACCAATTAAGAAGCGTTTATTTATGTAGTAAATTGGTTAGAGATTTCTTAACTGGTCGTATGGTCTTTTTTATTATATCGGGGTATCACTGATAAAGAAGAAGCTCGATTGTTGCTCAGAATAGAAATTATCAGACGAATCTGTTAGATTTTTACTCAGTCGATATTCGTTGAGATTTTTCATTTTCAGCTCCTTATTCGATGTTTGCCGCGACAATATTTTAATATCCATTGTCAAATGGTGGCCGCGATATTATTTGAAAACCAACACGCAAAGATAAAAGCGTGTTGTGTCATGGAGACGTGCGTACAGACGCTGGAAATAGAAGAGCCAGTCCGACACATAAGCTCGGCTTGTCACTTGTGGCGCTACATGCTGAGCTGGCTTGCCTTCAGTGTCGGACGATCTCGTCAAATTTGCCGCAGATTGGAGGTTCCTAGTTCAGTAATGAAGATGAATTGCTAGTTGTACCTCTCTGCATTGCCTGCTGTTCTTCCTAACTCGCTCGTTGTTATTTGTTAGAAATTAAGATAACATAGATGCTGGCGAGTGAATAAAGTTAAATCAAATCGTAGTTTCGTCGTTTTATGTCAATTTTGTTTATTAACACGAGTAATAAATCGTTAATTTTACAATTTCACTTCTTTAAATGGTTAAATTTGTTGATGTAAATTTATTCATCAATCCATGTATGGACCTTATAAGGCTGAATTTTCTGCAACTGAGTTAGCAGGAACAGGGCATGCGTGAGACGTGAAGTGTTCCAATGCGGCATCGGCAGCAAAGTTTGCGTGGAGAAGAAAGCAGGCGGAGCTCCTGTGTTTGTTTTGCTGCTGTCTCCGAGTTTTCTGTTGTAAATATTTTTCAGGGAGGCTGCTTATTTCTTGAGCGCCTAATGTATTCCATGACAGACGACTCGGGTCATTAGCCTGCAGATGCCGTACTGCAGGATGTGCGCCGCTGCTTCTCATGTTACCCATTTTTTTTTTGCGTTTGCCGTGTGTGACCATGCAGATTTTGCCTCGTAGAAATTATTACCGTGTTGCGCATCCAATATTATTTTCCGAGTTGTTGGAACTGTTATATTTTCTGGAGATTGCAAGTATACCAAGCAAATATAATCAAAGTGAAGTTATTGAGCTTTCGATTTAGTGCTTGATTTTCTGATTTTAAAGTCCAATCCTTTACCAATGCCGTTAACCTTCTTCTTAGAATTTTATTTGAATGAATCCTAATTTATTCATGATGTAGGGTTTATGGGATGTTAACTGAAAGAAAATTACTTACAATGATTTTTGTATTTTGCATTTCGTGCATTTAGTTATTTTGCGCTACTGATGAATCTGGTTTCGGTTGTTTTCTAGCTCCTGTCTGTTGGCTATTAGTGCGCTTAACTTCATATCGTCCAATTTCGGTACGTGGGTGTGAAGTATACAATTTTGAATATCATCTCAAGGAATAAAAACTTGATACGAGCAAGGCTAGGGCAGAAAAACTGCTCTAATTTTTATCCCTGATATTTTGTATTTTTCTTTCTTTAACGAATATTTTGTATCTTGCACTGAGATTCATTTGAACCATCTCCTGAATTATCGGTAGGCCAGGATAAACTTATTCTACATTCCAGGGTGAATTTCAATTTATAAGTAGTAGGTCATAAAGGCTTCTTGTTTATTGCTTGCTAGTCATCTTGGCGTGTCTTTTACTCGTATAGGTAACAGGTAACCCACATACGGAGCCGGCGAATTAAATCAGGCCTAATGTTTCTATTTGATATACTAGCAGCTCAGCCCCGAATTGCTTGTTGCAGACAAAAATTAACATCCGAGAATCCCGTTCTCCATTATTTCGTTTTCGCTAAGTCCATAACGAACTATCGAACTAAGGCACTTCTAATTAAAGAGAGGCCCGCTCAAACCGAGACATCTTAATCTGTTTTGCAAATTTAAGAGGAAGCTCGAACTTTTGTTATTGAATTAAATTTATTCCTACCGAAGTAAAAACCAGATTCAAATTTTTTAATGTAACTCACAAACATCACGAATATACAATAGATAGGAGTATTGCTTTATTTATGCTTGGCTGTATCGCTGGCAATGCGATCAGAACTTTGGATGTTTAAATGTCTTAAAGCTTTATATATGTTGAGCTTTGGGAGTCTTGCAAGCGGCCAGAGGACGTCAGTTAGTGCCATATCTGTGAAGGCGACGAGGTCGTTCGCTCAGTTTTCGCTCTCAAAATCGAGGAGCTTAATTTCTAAAAAGGTTTCGCTCCCGCCTTCCGTTACAACGAAACGCGAGTTTACTCGCGGATTCTATTTCGAATTATCATTACTCGGGAAAAGTTCAGCTTTGCCCACTGATTAATAATTTATATAATTCTAGGCTGAACCATAAGAATCTTAAATCTTTCGTTAACTTGTTTAACTGACTTTGATTCGCAGTTCATTAGAGGTTCTCTTTGCTGTAGATTATTACGCTAAATTTCACATTTTTTCTCCAAATCTGTACCTTTTTGGTGGCCATTCTGTTGAGCAGAATTGGCGTCTGCGAGCGCTCGCTTTTCTAATCGCTTAGTTCGATGAAAATTTCCGAGTTTTTCGCTCAACTTCCAGAGATTAGATTTGTTTTTCACTTTGACGAGCATAGGCCTTATGAAGTTAGGTTTTCTGGGAACATAATTAGACTTTTTATTGCTAATAACCGCGTGTGCTAATATTACTTAACGAAACATGGAACAAAAGGCTATTCAACTTCACGAGAAAATTCGTTTTCCTTTTTCCCTTTCTGGTATGATGTTTTATAATATTTCTGATGGTAATCATAATCGCTTTTTATATTAGAGCATAATTGTCGTAATAGAAAATCTCCCTTCTCATTGCTGTCAAATCCGAAATTTATTCATTCTCCTTCCACATTTACTGTTATCGATCATCTTCATTAAATTAGCTATAATTTACCGACACTGTATTTCTGTTGGCTACTGTATAAATGAGTCGTGTTACAATTTACAATAATAGCATTGCCCCCAATTTTCCCACACTCTCACGCTATACTTTGTCCGGTCAAAAGCGTCTGTGATTTATTTATGGTATATTGCGTGATACTGTGGTCATTTTGAATAAAAAAATGAAGAATTTTGTTGGCTTGTGCTAGATTTGTGCGCGGCTGCTTTATGGCAGCCGCAGCTCTTATCTCAGCTGCCCAGCCGTCTTACTGCCTAACGCCGCGCGCTTGGCCGTGTCGGTCCCTGAGTTTGCTCGCCGTCCTAGACCGGCCAACAACTTTTCGGTATTTAATTGTCATTTCTTGCTTTTTTAATACAGTTTCATGCACTTCAATATTCTAATTTCTTACTGGTTTCATAGAGAAATTTATTACTTTTTTTTTGCTTAGCGATTGTTGAGTTTTCTTTCGCAAACGCGCCGGTGTACCTTCACCAGGTTTCTCTTTTTGTTGGGTCATCGCCGCCGTATCGAAACCAAGGGTTGACTCAATTAGGCTGTGTCACGCAATTCAGTTGATGTGCAAATATAACTGCTACTGAAATAGCATTGCGATTTCTAAAAGAAAATATATTGTCCACTTTATATTGTCCAAACAAGGTGCGCACAGCTCCACAGCAGACATCGTTGAAACAACCTCGTCGAAACAACCTCGTCGAAACAACCTCATCGACACAACCTCACCGCACACGCAGCTCGAACGGCAATGAGGACGGACGACCATCAACGACGCGAGCCCAGAACATTACGTTCGTTAAAGTAGGAAACTCTGGTCTAACGGAGGTAACGTCAGAGCTAAACACTTCAGAAGCAGCAACCTTTACCCTAAAGCAACAGTTACTCCTGTCTCACTGATGAGATGGACCACTCCGAAGAGACGTACCAGCCCAGCAGCGAGATGCAGTTGATCCATGGTCATGGCAACAATTATCCAGAGGTCACTCGTGCAGGTTGTCTACTCGTATCAAGTATTCTTTCGTGTAGTACCCCAACAAAAGGCTTGGTATGAATTTATTTTTACTCACTCGGTATCCATACGGGTATCCAAGCTTATGAATCTACACTCACCTAGAACACTATGGGTTCAAAAACCGTAATCGATTATCTGATGGGAAACTTACATATCTTTCTACCGCATTTGTAAATTAGAAAGTCAATGTACGGTACAACAATTGCAAAATCGTGAATGTACTAAACCATATATGTATGTATTTTCATTACACTGGTATGTAATTCATGCTTAGAATGCGTAATTCAACAATCGTCGCGTGAAAGCTATTCCCATTTACATGTCAGAGATGCAGAGAAAAATTATTGCAGCATATGCATTGTTAACGTAGGTGTATTTTGCACCATATGTTTGTGGCCCTCTTTTTTAGGTATACATTTGAATAAAAAAAATGAATCAACAAGCATTTAAACACAAAACATTTAGTGCATTTGCTTATATATAGTATCCAATGTATACAGTTCTGTCAATGATCAGCCGTACAACTTTAACAAAAAGTAAAAAGTGAAATCAGTGGTGCAATGCAAACTGTAGTATGAAGGCCTGAAAAATTCCTGGACTTTTGAATCGTTCTTGGCATTACTTTGGCTGAGCCGTGCGTTTGTCCCCCAACTTGGCAAATGCTCTTTGGGAGTCCCTGTGCAATATGACAATTGCCGAAGCACTTGCCGGCGCAAAAGGCAAACAGGAGTCGTACTCTAAATTTTTGCACTGTCCTAGTTCGTTATATTACTTTATTACTCTAGTTTGTAACTTGGTTAAACACTGTAACCGTTGAAAATATTAGCTCACGTTTAAGAGAGACAGGCTTCTTGCAATTTCTCTTTATATAACAGGTATTGTGGTTAAATTTGTTTAGCGAATTAAACAAATTAGAAATTTACACTAAAGCGCAGTGACGTTATGATTACACTAATCTTCGATCCCTCTGTTTTAAAAAATGAATTATTTATTCACATCATGCTGCCACATTCAAGTTTCAGAAAGAGGCTTTGGACAAAATGAAAAATTTCTTATCTAATTTCCGGTCAAGAAAGCTTGGGTTAGTTACCCCAGGCCTCAAAAGGAAATTATATCCTTACTCCCCGCGAAGATAAGTCCGTCTTCCCCTCGGTGGAGCCCTTCCTCCCTGCAAGCGTCCCAGCCGTTGGGGTGATACGTCGCCTGCGTAAGGAATATCTTTTCTCCCAGGAATAATCGCCTACTAATCAGGCATTCTGCTTTGCTTTGAGAAGCCGTCTTACTTTTCGCTAAGAAGCAGTTCATCTTTTCCTCTCGAATAATCGTTAATTTTCCATTAGTGAAAATTGACCGCAGTATCTCATGAGAAGCCCGTTCTCATTTATTAGGAAAATGCTTTTTTTGCATGGTTAAACAATTGTATTATTTGTAGAAAGACAGTTTTCGATCTTCTCTACTGGGATAATTTGCGTTCATTATATTAACAGAAAATTTTTCCTTTCATCACGTGGTGGTAAAGTTTATTTCCCTTATAGGTGAGAAAACCTGCTTCCTTCTCCCGAGAGTAGAAGGTTGGCATCCCCGAGAATCAGGGTATCTGTTGTAGTCCCCCGACAAGGACCTGTTGTTATTTATCAGCCGCACACAAGTCGTAAACAGCGCGTCCGGCTCAAGTTAGACGCCTTCTTGTCGGCTTTGAACTTGTGACGCAAACACCTTGTCTTGTGGAGCCTTCCTGTCGTGCAATTTATGATAATATAGAAGTCTGTTGCAAAAACTACGTTTCATTCATATTATATATTCTTGAATGATCTTAATGAAGTTTATTGTTATGGGTTATTTCGTCGCGTATATATTTTATTTTATTCAGCTCGCTGTTAATTGACGAATTTCCAAATGAAATTAGACAAAATTAATGGAATTGTGTAGGTTGCATTAATTTTCACTCAAAATTCAATCTTTTCGTATTTGCGCTTGATTTTTTTAAGAAAAGCACATTTTTCAGCCAAATAATCATCGATGCCCTTGAACTGCATTAGGCAACCATCCGCTCGAATGTTCAAAATGATTATCTTCGTGATTCTCTGACGCCCTATCGTAGTGCTGTCCGCCTTTGCACCATTCGCTGCGTTTTAATGACTGTGTAAATTAAGGCCGAGCTTGGAACGTCGCAATATCTCTTGACATTTAGTTTATTTCACAATTTCAGCGTCGTTTTCAGTTTCTGCGTACAGAATTTAGTTTTTGATTCCACATATCCGATGAGAGTCGATGATTTTCGTGAATTGCATCTAGCTTCAGTTTCCTTTTCTCGTACAGCACGATTCGAAAATTATTACCCTCTTTGAGACCACCGAGACGAAACTAAAAGTTTCCAGCTCGAGACGAGACCGGCATTCTGAACTATATATTGACTTGTTCCCTCAGAAAATACTTGAAAGAATGCGTTGTCGTTGATTTGAAATATTCACTTCTTGATTCAGTTAATTTTTTTTTTTGTGAAGGAGGAGGCAATTGCTACATTGATCCGAAAAAATCATCTAATTAATTGAATTTCACAGTTTAATTTTTCGAATAGATCGAAACCCGTCAGAACTGAAATTGTGTGTGGCAACTAATTTGGTCTTTACTTGCTCATGATTGTTTTGACCTTTAAACCTACTAAACTGTTGGCGACAATTCTGAAGAAAATTTCCAATGGGTAATCCTGCAGGCTCGGTGAGACTTCAAAATACTTTATTTCTTATATCTCAGTTCAGAAGGCTCTGAAGTTTCTCATCTAATGAAGCCTCTCCACAAAAGTTCATATCATGAGTTGAGTGGTGCGTAACTTCTGTACGACGTCTCTGTGGTAATTTGTTCAATAGTTTCTATTTATGACTTGTTTACTCTGGAGTTGTCTCCAACTGTGAATACAGTTATTCGTTCAACGCATGGTGGTTGACTTGCCGACCCTCTTCCCTGAATTTGCACGTTTTTTATGAGCCGTACCAACCTTTTAAAGCTGCTGTCACGTGAACTGGATACTATTTGTCGTTATATTAACAAAATTCTTAAACTTTTACTAAAAGCTATCTTTCAAGGTAAGAAATTTATCAATATAATATGTGCGTTTAACTTCAAAGTTTATTCTAATGATATTTTAGACCCGGCGTTAATGGTTAAACTACTTTCGTCAAAATTTTTTGGCGAATGGAAATATGACAACAAAATTATCTTGTTTATTGCCTTTTCCTTTTGAAGAACTCAAAGTTTCTTATAAATTGTACGTTTTTACGGACGGCTGATAACTTCTTTTTCTAGGAGTCACATTGAGGTGACTCATTTTTTTTATGGTGAAAAATTTCCTTTCAGTAATGAGAAGATTCAATAGTGTGACCATCTCTGAAAAAATGAGTGAAAATCCAAGCCTCCAAATTACGTTGTGCCGCGGCTGGGAAATTCATCTCGTTTGATATTTCTTTAATTACGGGCAAAATCTGATTATGATTTTCAATCTATAGTAAAGCAACCTTTTGATTTGTAAAAAGTAATATTTTTCAATTAAAAAGAATACTTTAGAGAAAATGATTATTGTTAGCTTTTCATATAGCGAAAAATCATGAATGAAAGTACAAGTAGTACAAATTTAGTCGACATTCAGACAGTTGGTATGATATTTACATTTGCCAATGTAAAAAGGCTTGTTGAGAATGCTGAGGATTTAACCTCTGATGATTTAAGGAAAAAGAAGAAAATTATGCATGGCAGGCGAGATTAAGAATGGATGAAAGAATATGAAGAATTGCTAAGGAAATAAGGCGATGAGCATTACGGATGAAGTTATCAGAAATGCGATGTAGTTATTAACAAAAAGATCGTCAATAACCGAAATGTTATCCTAGGTGAAAAGATAGATGCCGACAGGCGCCCATGCTTATATGGTTATTTGTTGATGTCGAAGACTGTAAAATGAAATATATAGACTTTAGGACATTAAAAGCTCTGCTTATGTTGTTGAGTAAAGGTAAATCCATGTTAGTCTTGAACACACGTTAGACTAGCTACTATAATATCCAACTGAAATGCCTATATGAGTATCGCTATACAGTTTTGAGTTTTTGTATAATATTATTTAACAATTGCAAAATTTTCCAAACGAATAGTGCATTTTTTAAATATTTAATTGTTGTATTTTTTGAGTTATTTCATCATGAATTATTTCTAATAAACGACAAAATTAAAGGGTCCCAGTTGTAATTTAAAGATAATTTTTTCCCCCACTTATTCAGATTCAACTTATCTGTTCCATACGTGTATTTTTTAATGAGTTCAGATGCTGTCAAAGTTGTGGCAGGTCAACTTTTTAAGGACTCGGCGCTGACGCGAGTTTCTCACTGACGTATATTAGGAGCGAGAAAAAGACCTCACGGTTCGTTGTGTGCCTAAGAGGCTACGAAGCTCTCCCCTGTCTTGGCCTCGCCGCAGTCTTTAAGCTTCTTATAGGCTTCTCTGCATGGGCCTCTTGTGCACACTGTGCCGAACTTTCCCTGCATTTTCCTTCTCAACTTACCCTGCATGAAAACTTGCTCATGCGGAGTTCTTACGAACTCTCCGTACCATATAACATTGAATAAATGCTCCATTGCTCCAAGTTGCCTCAATTAATGAAGAAAGTTACCCTTTGTTAATGAAAACATTATAAAACATTGTAATTTTTGTTCCTAAGCTACGTTTTTAGTTATATTACAATAAAATTAGGCTTGAAGTAGGGGTTGCAGGAAAGAAATGATTCCCAGTCTATATGGACGCAATGAAGCCTCATGTATGAATTGACAGCCAACAAGTTTTCCCAATGACTTTAATCTATCGGAAGTTTATCGTTCGAATAGCAAATTTATTCATTCGGATAACTATTTAGTCCGGATAGAAAAAATTGTAAACTACTATCCAATTTAGAAAAGTTCTGCCGATCTTGAATAACTCGAGACTTCCCATTGAAACATTTTGTTGACACTAAGGAAACCACTTCTTTCAATGCAATTACGACGTTTCAAAGTGGTAGAGAATTGCACCGAGAGTCAATCTGGTATTCACTTATGATGGTTGGCAACCCTGCTGCTCGGAAGAATATTGAGCTCTGCGCATTCTTACGCTCCGCTGGAATGTTGAGTGAAGAGCGTTCGTGTCTCGCACGCAGGCAATTTTTTGGCGCGGCCCACAAAAGTGCCTCTGTAATGGCGAGGGTTGCGCGTCTGCAGAATACGGACCAACTCGAGGAAAAGAGCCGTGGCACAGACGAGGGTTGTTGCTACATTTCATGTTATTACTACTGCGAGCTCAGGTAGCGTTCAGACCACAGGATATTGCCCGTGTTGAGCTGTAATGGCGGGCGTTGAGAGCGAGAATCGCCCCCTCACCCTCGGTCCAGATTTGTGATCTTGCTGTGGTTATGTGAGGATCTCGACCTCGAACAGGAACTGTGGGCGGAGAACTTCATCATGATTAGGTGTTCGTTATATAGAATGGGGATAGAGGGAATATACGATGTTTTTTTGGAGACTGGAGGATTAATTGTCATTAGAGGATTATATAGTTGAATCGACAACTACTAACGTGTAATCGATGGTTCTAATCTTGTTTTACTCCGAATTTTAATGATCCACAATAGCATTGAGTTTGCAATAACATGAAACTATGTGAATGTCGCAAAAAAGAAAATTATTTCTAAACGCTAACTCATGAATTCTGGGTGGGACGCAAAATGAAACAGACGATTAATTTGATGTTGCCTAAATGCGGCACGTGATTACGGCTGCGTTGAATGTGTCTGAGAGACGCCATAATATAAGAGCAAACACTACGATGTCATCTGATGATTAATTTGTGCCCTTCATGGCCCTGTTGATGGCCGCTGTTCCTACGCGGTCATTGCCCTAGTTTTGCAGCATTCTTTTGTGTGTCTTTCCAGCCGTTTCTTGTCTTCCCATACGCACCACCTTTGGCTTTGTTGTCCACATCTTCACATCAAATGCTTCGCAGTGCCTATATTGTGACCTTTCAACCGTTCCTGCGTGCGCCATTGCTGTGGCAAACTTGAAACTTTTCCGCTTACTTTTGTCCTCTAGGCCCATGCGAAACCTATGTGTGCAACGAGACTTCAGTTTTTACATTATCACTCAAATATTTTTTGGTATACAGTATATGAGAGTTATGCGGATGTAATGAGGCCAGCATGAAAGGAACGCACGTATTCTAAGGACCTATTAGCACCGCTACACATGAGGCGGCACCCTATTGGCACTCGTGCGGGGACAGTTGCGTAAGCGTGTCTCGTATGACTGTATGCATGGCTGAGAGTACCACGTAGAGATGCCGCCTCATGTTGACTAGTCGGGCGGAGCTCGCTTGTTTGCAAAGGTAAGCTTGGCTCCTGAGCTCGCAGCTCTGAGAATGATTTGTGTCACCGGTCCTCATATGGGCCTTGTGTTCCATGCGGCAGACGATCGTACCACCAACGTCTTGCAGGTAAAGCGACATTTAGCGTTGTTGTGTAAAGGTTAGTTTTGAGAACTTGTGGCAACAGCAGCAGCGACTTATGTTAGTTTTTTAGACGAATCTGCAGAGGTACTGCATGAAAAATGTCAGTGAATTCCTTCACCTTCGTGTCGGCAAATCCTTCCTTGAATCAGATAGTTCTTTAAATCAGGGAAAACTATTCCTAATTGCGTAGGTATGTAGTTGTTTATAAGATATTTTATATTGTTAAGATATATTCCATGAATTACATTTGTCAGATGAAACGTGCCAACGAAATCTTATAGTAATCTTTGGAAACACGCGAGACTCGCGTTATGAGTGTTCTAGAATATTTATACCGCATTATATTTGGCGCAATAAACAATGTATACCAATATGCATTTCATTATTTACTCTTTTATTTTATTCACTTCAAACTTTCTTGTGACCACACTTCAATTTTAATTTAACTTCACTTCTTGTTGTTTGTCTTCTACAAATCTTATAATCGCTATTTAACTCTCTTCTACCTGTCCAGTCGATCTGGAATTCTGCACACCTGCGTAAAGTCGGAGACAATGTATGAATCAATTTACAAAATAAAAAAATTAATTGAAAAAATTCTACATATTTAAAAAATAACAAGAAATTCATTGTACATGTGTAACATCAGAGACACCGGCCTCGTTAAAAATGTGACATTTAAAACCTACTTTTTAAACGCATATTATTTGTCATTTCAGCGCGAGACATTAAACGTTATCTCGTTGAAGCTCTGCAGTGAATAGATGGTTAACTATAAACTGCACAAAAACTGGCTGAAACCAGTCAATTCCGTGGCTCTCACAGAACTAATTTGCTCACGACTAATATTTTAAAATTTTTCTGGTGCCGTTTTTTTAGCGTGCAGACCGGGCGTTTTTAGCGAGCACTGCGGGGTGCAGAATTTGTTGTCAATCAAGCGCCTACCGCGACCACAATTTAATTGCACGGTTTCGACGAGTTGTCCTGAATTGGCCGGTATATCGCGGTGTCTTTCATGTCTGACATCGCTTATGGTAAAGCCACTAAAATGGTTTGTTTTGAAGAACGAGCGCTAATGGACCGGTCGTTCAGGCCATGCGATTCTCATTATAAAGAAGGGATATTTTAGGAGAGTTAGCGTAAAAGCGCTCTGTTGATTGCCGCGAATTATTCTTCCCCCGAGCTGGACTAATACTTGTATAAATGTATTAAAATATTGGCGGCTAAAACCGTAGACTCGTTTAATAGCTTGCATGGAAAATGTTGATGTTCGAATTTGGATTTCTCACTGGTAGACAAGCAATGGCCAGCCAAATTTTCTATTCAAAACATTTTGGGTGAATGGTGGCATTCTAGATCGTTAAAATGATATTAATTCTGTAGTATGGTTTTTTGAAGCATTTTCCGCGGACTGTTCAGTGCTGTGGCTTACAACTACAAATACATATATGCTGTTTCATTTAACGTAGATTTAGTTTCTTTATGCCTATCCTGCATTAGGTTCTTTGTGGCAACGGCGCGCTAACCTTCTCTTGATGCATCATTTGTCTAGTTTTTACAGCCTCCAAACTTCTCGCAAGAAAACTCTTCGATATCCGCTGAGCTCTTCCTGAGGATCACGCGCACAGTTTGCTTGAACATCTCAGGACCGTGCCAATATGGCCGGCTCTGTAGCCAGGATACGCACTATCGTTAATGCGGCGTTCTGGCTTAACTGTGGTTTAAATGCTGTGCTGATGACAGTCTTCTTGTGCGGCTCTCAGTCGTTCACGGCATAACCATTTAGCAGAGATATATGTATGGGCTTTGCATTTATGTTTTATTGAAAAATCAATTTTATCCTGTTCAGACAATGACATTGATTTGCATTACTCGAATAACCTGACGCTCTGCTGCGTATAGTGAGATACATTTTGACATACACTACTGATTAGTTAAAAAAGGAAATGTCTACATTTAAACAGTATGATGTAGCATACGTACGATAATAGCACAAAACAAACATCATTTGATTGAACTGATAAATGAAGGTTTCAATTTGAAACAAGAAGTGATAGCTTAATTCTAAAATGAATGCACAAATTTCTAAAGCGCACCGAAATCCAAACATATAACAACATAATTCATAACTGGACCCTATCAAAATTAAAAAAATGTTATTGTAGCCTTCATTCTTCGTTATATTTGCGAATTTTGGCCTAGCTTCATGTTTGCCTTGTAATCGTTCCCTCTTACCTGCTGTACGTCAGCTGGTAATTAATCACGGTTGTAACGACGCAGGTGAAACCGCAGCGGCATAGGAAGTTCGTGTAGAACTTCCATGCGCGTTACTATCCTGCTTGAATGCGGATGGTCCATTCTAATGCGAACAAGTTTAGCCGTAAGTTCTTGGGAGTGCGGCAAGTGCGACGATTGTGTGCCTGCTTGCATGCCCCTGCCCGGAACATCATTAAAGAAATGCACTCACTGGACCATCGAGTGTTAGTCTATATAGTGAACTGGAATGGGATCTGAAATGAGAGGGAAAACTGCAGTAGTTTCTGCAGAAGCAGTTCTTTTCAGAGTCCGCAGTCGAGACCGAACTGAAACAATGGAAGAATTCGCTTACTGGATCAGATCCAGTTGAGAGCTGGAGTAGACCATTTGAATGATGTATTATGTAGTTAAGAGTATGTGATTTAATTAAGAATATCTGATTTAATTAGGAGTATCTGACTCATTCAAGAATATCTTATTTAGTTAAGAATAATTATGCTGAGAATCTCCTAGTTAAATTGAACCAAGAGGTGCCGAGAGCTCTTGGTGATTAGTTCTCAAACTGTGGTACTAGTGCCGCTAGTGGTACGCGAATTAATTACAGATGGTGTACTCGTGAACTCATGAACAATATTGTGTTTTATTTGCTTCGCAAAAAAAGTTTTGCAGCCTAGCTTATTAGCACATCATTTAGAACGATTTACAACAGTCACACGCGTGCCACCTGTTCCCAGTGACTACCTCCCAATTAAAAGCCGTATTTATACTAGATTTTTTTATAATAATTGTATGTAAAGGAATAAAATGCAAACATAATACTTATTCATGAATAAATACGTGAGATTAGTTGGTTGTACGCACGGGATACCAGGTAGTACGACTTGACTGACGACTGCACAGTACCTCGAAGTGACTCGATTTCAGATAGTTTTTGAACTGCTGCTCAATAGTATCTTTCTGTTCATGGTAGCGCGCTGTTTATGGTGTTGGGGGAGCGAGCGGTGTTCGGAAGCCTAGCAATTTCATGGAATATCACCAGACCTGATGGGTGTTTTGTTTTCTGCAATATCCGTGACACTTTTCAGGATGCATCACCGGCAACGTTCATATGGCCTGTGACATTGCATGCTGATGGGTTATGATGTTAACTCCATCATGGGACAAATTTATCCTGCGAAATTGCTTTTAAACTTTTTTATCATATCGATCGGAGCAGGGTAAATAAATGGATCATGCGACCATGCCGGTGTTTATCTCCTTTGGTTAGAATGCTTTCAGAGCATATTTTTACCATGCACGGATGAATCTTGAATCTAGATTAAATTTTACTGACATTTAGTGTAGCAAAAATGTTGAAGATAAATAAGTAAATTCTTGAAAAATGTTCAATGCCGCATTCTGCAACAATCGCATTCGATTTTATATATTCTACACTTCGTGCGTTAATTCTCTATCGGTAAAAGAGTCATAGTCATTTGTCGCAAATTGTTGAATTTTAGATGAAGGAACATTTTCCTTTGAACGCATAGCGAGAAAATGAAAGGTTAAATGGGATAGGTGCGACCGATATGCCTGCTTTGTCATATCTGAACATTTGCTCTCATTTATAATTGGATGTCGTGGTTGCACTTCTGCTTCCCTGTTTTACGATGGAAAGTTAGCCTGGATTTCGTAATGAATTAGCATATAAGAAGGTATATGTTGGCACTATTTGTTAGGTACTTCTAAATAAATGTTTGTCGTAATTCTTTATCACAAGTAGTCTGAAATGGACCTAAGCCAAATAATCTAAAGAATAACAAATAAGACATCGAGCTTCAATATGATACTTGATAATTCCCAAGTTTCAGGACTAAATTTACATTAATTAGCTCGGTAGAATTTCGCCAACTTCGTTGCATCGTTAATTTTTTGGTCCACGCTGAGGAGTTAACGTCGTGCTGAAAACCTCGCTTATGTATTCAGTTGGCAGGTGTGTACCGTGGCAACGTCCCCCCGTATAGCTATCTTGCCGTGTTGCGCTGCCGTGTAAGCTTGCATGCATGCATTATCCGGCCTATTTGTCTTCCTGCTGTGTCTGCAGGTCGCGTTGTTGGAAGGTAATGTTCGGTGAAAATGACCTATTCAAAACTGTTATACGCTGGATTTTGGTCGGTAAAAGAGGTTACAGTGTTTACCGAATGCTATCACATGTTAGATGATAAGCTTGTATCAATTGAATATGATGAGTTTAGTTCGTGGCTGCTGGGACATTTTCCTGCAGTGTACACACAGTCTAATTATCGGTTGGTTAGTTACAAAGCTTGCTATGCTCGTGTATGCCTTATTTACTAATATTCATCTTTATTTATATTTACCAAAATTCACTTCTAATATGTGTCCGAGACGCCACATATGACGAAACGTTTCATCATAGTGACATTTGTTGCAAGTCAAAAGGCCGTCTTTAGTTCGGCCAAAGGGCGCTGACTGACAGTGACATTTGTGCTTGCATTGTAAATTTAGAACAGGAAAGCAAGCAATTGGCTGATTATATGTTGCTCACATCACACTAACATTATTTTGAGTTCTGATTCGACAGACGCCGAGTCATCATAGCTTGTGGATGTATAATCAAGTTATAACTTACGTATTAAACTGAAGTTCATAGACATGTTCATTCCTAACTTATATTTAATTTTTGTCTGTGTTGTTGAATCTTGTTTTACTCTTTACTCCATTTGTCCTATTAATTCCCATCACTTGAAGTATTTATGTTACTGTTATACTGGATATCTCATGCTATTGAACTATTGTAGATCTCGTAACTTTTTGAGTTAATTCATTAACAAGACCCATATCACTCTAAGCTCTTCCATAACGTTCCCTGTATGTAGTGGTCGTCCTCCTATCCCTCCTAGATAGTCCGGCAGCGCCACCAATCTGTTTGTTTAGGAGAGCGTGGAGCAGCACTGGCAATCTCGACTGTGTGCTCAACCAGAGGACATTTTTTATATGAGCTGCGCATCGACGGCTGTGGTTTACTGCTCTGCTTTACTGCCAGTCCATTTGCCGCATTTTGATCAGTGACGCGGAAGAGAATTTCTTGCGTCCATGAGTTCTTTTTTATTAATTGATATGATTCTGAAATAAAGGTCATGTGCCATCAGACGCTGTAGCCACATGTGGACTTGTGATGTTGATCGCATGACAAGTTAACCTCGAAGTAATAACAAGCGGCCTACAATCGAGAATCCCCGAGTTGATTACGGGTACAATCATTCCAGAATTTCTAATTTTTCAGCTATTTATTCATTATTCATTTCAATTTGTATCATCACATCGCTAACTATGCCGATGGTTTATTGCACTCTCGTCTACCGTTTATTGTCTAAGGAATGCTTGTACTCATTGTGTAATTTTCCTTTTTTCATGTCGTCCGTTATTAATTTACTTCATCTGGTTTGTTGGCCAATTCTATTTTTCATTTCTCTTATTTGTCTTCATTTTGTTTCACCTCACTCGTCAGTTTCTCTCATCTTTTGTTTCATTTGTTTCACAACGTTCTTTCTTTTCGTCCACATGGTCGATACAGTTTGTCTAGTTCTTCTACTGTACTGTTGTTGGTTAATCCTTCGTTCTCTCCGTCTCCCTCGCTCCCCTCTTCCTCTCAGTCTTACTCGATCCCCTCGTCCTCTCCGTCTCCCTCTCTCCACTCATCCTCTGTCTCACTTGATCCCCTTTTCCTCTCCGTCTCCCTCGTCTTCCCTCGTCCAACGTCTCCCACGTATCCCCTCGTCCTCTCCGTCTCCATCGTTCCCCCTCATCCTCTCTGTCTCACTCGTTCCCCTCGTCCTCTCTGTCTCCCTCGTCTTCCCTCGTCCAACGTCTCCCACGTCTCCCCTCCTCTTCTCCGTCCGTCTCCATCGCTCCCCTCATCCTCTCCGTCTCCCACGTATTCCTCGTCCGTGACTGGAACAGGGCCGCTGAAAGCAATATTCTTGCTACGTTCCTCTGCTATTGGCTCGCTGCCATAGGCGGTGAGTCAAAGCCTGGTCACTTGACTCATTGAGTCCTGTGCTGACTCATTTATCTCGACTCTGTCTAGAAAATACACTTATTTTTTATTTTACTGTAAAAATTATTCTTGTTGAACCGTTGACCGCTCATGGTGTCTACTGGGATTTTGCTTTCTAGGGGCTTGAAGCAATGAGATTTTGATTTTCCAGGTGCATTGTTTCTGAGAGCCCCACCCAGAGCTCGCGGTGCCTGACTGTTGGTATCTGTTGTGGGGTTAAGTTATTATGTAGGTAGGATTCCTTACATTAAGTTATTATGTATGTAGGATTCCTTTCATTTCCATTCTTTGTCTCTCTCGTGCGGGCAGCCGACGTCCCGTGTAAGCGACCTCTTGTTCGAGTGTCTTATATAGTTGCTGTTGCTTTTCACCTGTCTCTCCTTGTCACTTCGTCTCTTTGAGATGCTAACGCTGCTTCTTTCGAGCCAGCTTCAGTGGGCTGGAAAATAGAGATCTTCCGCTACTTGTGGGTTATGAACGATTTTTGATTTAAGAATATATCGATAACTGAGACCTTCCTCCTCATTGGTAATGTTCATCTTGACTTACGGTGAGAGATAGCTAAATAGCTGGAACGCTAGTAAACGTGTGGTCACTAAACTAAACTTGACGCGTTGACTTATAAATAAGCTAGTTGTAGCCGGTGACTCTTGATGACCATATTTAGTTCGCTCTTGCTTGGGTTATTACATCCCCGAAGATTACTCAATGGTTTGCAAGCTATATTTTTCCAAATTATCTGAAATAGTGTCAGTTTTTGCATAATTCTCGCGAAAATGTTTCAGAGAATGTTTTGCAATGTGTGGCTCCGACGATGTCGTCTAGATTATCGCATATTGAAAACACGGCCGAGTGGGGGATAAATGAGGCAATATCAAATTAATAATCGTTTATTAATTGACCGCCGCACGAACTACCGCATCGAGAGCCGAGGATGGCAGTGGCCATCATCGGCCACTGCCATCCTCGGATGGCAGTGGATGGCAGTAGCCACACTCGCCCGCAGTGGATGGCAGTGGCCACACTCGCCCGCATTCGACTAGAATAACTAGCTAATAGAAGTTTGCGCTGCGTAAAGGAAATGAGAATATTCGTTTTAATTTGAAATGTGAGAAGAATTATAGTTTAATACCACGTCCTAGCAATTCGTATAAGTCCCGGATGCATCAGCACAGTACCAGTTTGATCCACCGTGACCTCTTTAGCGCCCGAATGGTATAGCCCCCACCAAGCCCCGATCGCTCCACAGGTCTCTACTGCTTCAAAGAGACGATACTAAAATACAAGAAGTTAGTGTCCGACATCTCGACATCGACCAACGGAGAAGATGAAGAGATGATAAATCCTGTGTGCTGACTGTGGGAACGTTAGAGTGGAACTGCTTGCTAGGACGCGGAACAGGGGCAGGGAAGTTTTGTCTTTTGAGTCGTTATCAAAGAAATTAGGATGGCTCAGCTGCTAAACTGCTCCGTGTGCTCGAAATTATATAAAAGAAAATTGAAGCTTTATTTAATAAAGACATTCAATCAGAATTATCATATTTTAAGTCCGGTCAGAAATGGTTTGGGGGTGTTAATTTTATTCATAGCTGAGTTACAAGAACTAAATGAAGGTAGGAAGATACCCTCAGTTTTCTAGATCGCATGGACCGTTATTGTCGGTGAATTTCTGTTAACAATAAAACCGAGCGCTTCAAGTGCCGCAAGAGGGTGAATTTTAATGCTCCCTGAGTGTCTTCTTTAATCTTACGAGAATTTAAGTTAATCCCCCAAGAGTCCCGTAATGCGAGCGAGGTGTATTATTTAGTGCGGCGAATGAGTACGAGAATGTCCGCGTGGTCGACAGCAAGAAATTTTCCTGTGCACCGCCGAGCGTCCGGATTTAGCCACTGCATTATGGTAATTGCGACGGTCACGACCTCACTGCTTCATCCACTCGTGAGCCCCGAAGATTTTTTCCCTTTTCGTGTATCGTGGGAAACTCCAGTGCAAATTTATTTTGATGCGCGAAACTTCCATCCAGTAAATAGAATATCATGTAGTATGGTCGTATCTGCGTGCATGCTCGGTCTGCGCTGGAATTCACCGCTCACTGAAAAATTTTGCGAACTGCAGATACGGTGGCTGGCCTGACGGTCTCTTACTTGAACCCTGATTATTTGTCTCCGTTCCGCCTTCAATTACTAAAATAAGGAAAAACTAGCAACATGGCAAAGCTGTGTGGCGTCTGGTTGACATATTTATGCTTCACTTGAAGTGGGATGTTCTACTAAAATTTTTGTACATGTTGAAAAAAGTCCTAAAGCAAAATTTTGTAATTTATCATCGACGAAACCGCGCCGGAATGAAGCCATTTCATCATCTGTTGTGCACTCTCCAGTGATGGGGCATTCAATTGAGGGTTGCGGCGATGTAGGTGGCTTCATCCGAGTGAGTGCCGCGTCGAAGTTCTCCCATTCGCATTCTTGCATATTTGCGGCAGAATTTCCCTTTGGTAAAGATTTTTAACTTGTATATAAATTCCAATGATGATTGACGTTTAGAGTCAATTCAAACTCTATAATATTCCTCAATCTGATATTGATTCGGAATTCTAATGAATTCGCAGAAGTTTCACAGCGAAGAATAATATATTTAATATTGTAATATTTGCTTTCATCATGTTAAGTCGAAACCCTAACGCCACCAACGAATTTCCCTGGCTTGCGCGAATCCCTTTGTATGCGAGCTGTCGAGGAACCAAGTGAAGGCCGACATAGAGAAGCCGGCGAAGGAGCGGGGAGCAGTTCAATGGCATCTCATCACCATTAAATCTGGAGCCTTCCTTATCAGGCAGAAGGCGACACACTGGCCTGCCTAGATATCACTGCTGCAGACAGCGCTTGCTCGGTCGACCGTCTCGACACGCTTCGCTCACTTCCAGGCCGGCTACACGAGCTGCGTGCTATGTCACGGGTGTAAGACTAAGACCAAGTCTTCTCAAAATGTCTGCTCGTTATACTATGATATTTTTGAATAAAGCTTAAGTCTTTGATTTGAAATAATAAGTTTTTATCTTTTTATATATTTTTTTAAATTTCTTGGAATATGAGCTATTCTTTACTCTTTTTGCCCGCCTAGTGCAATTTCTTTCCAGGAGTTCCTTGCAACTGCCTCCGGACCACCAATCTCAAATGAATTAAAAGTTCTTCAGTACTCGCTGAGATACACAGTCGATCGATTTGAGCCCGACCGTAACTTGAATGAGTACGTAACCATTAGAAAATAGATTGCCAACTTTACATAAAGTGTGTGATTTAAAATCGGTCGCCTATGCAAACTACGACGTTAATGCTGCCATTTTTATGTCTATTAAATTGTCGTTCTTGGCCCGGCCCTGAAGCCATTACCTGCACGCAATGATCATTCGTTGCACGGACCTTGCAGTGTCACAGGTGAAGACGTCACGAATTTCTCTGTAGGAATGACCTAACGAGGTGTAATTATTTGCAGCCATATTTATTCACATGAGGATATTTGGTCCAATTCTTGCTGGAGAGGTTAAAACAAATGAAATATATATTTGCTCTATGAGATTGAAAGTAGAGTGATTTTGAGAAGATGCACAATATACGTAATTTCACGAAGACATCCATGAAATTTTTTCCTTTTACCGGTGCCAATTATCCTAACATTCATAAGATGTGAACTTGGGCTAAAGTTGACGCAGCGTTTGGTAAGGTGGTATTGCCTTCTCACGGATTATTTGCATTCATATTGTAACATTTCTCACGCAAGCGCAGTTAAGAGTTCTTATGGTATCTAAATGTTCTTATCTTTTCCTAATAGACGAACAAAAATGACGGAAGCTGAAAAGTTATGCAAAGGACTGGCAGGTCAGGTGGTGAGCAGGTCGCATTTCCGCGGGCCTAATTATAGGCTGGGCAGGTTTGGATGCAGCTGAGGATGAGGCACTGTAACTGAGCCATAACCTGGACACGCAGGCCTTCATGCTAGCTGCCCCCGCTCGGCAGCCTTCATACGCTGTCATTTCGCAAAAGGCGAAGATGGTCATCGGGGTTCGAAATCTTGAATTTCATTGAGATTTGGCGACGTTAAGTTTTTGTTCCAGTATCTGCAACTGTCACACTAAACGCTTCTGGTCTGTACAGGGGTATTTGTGTATGCAATCGAGTGACAAAATTCAAAGTATCAATGAATTGCGATTATTTATTTATACCACAACGGTTAAGAAATTAAGATGATTACCCGGTATTTAAGTGCTTGAGTTCAATGTGCTCGCAAGTTCCTTATTTCGTACGCGTTCTGCACCTATACTTAATAATTAATAAAGTGTAGGGGAAAGGGGGGTTCAGTGGGACAGGAGGCAGTAGGGTGGGACAGTGGGACACGTCCGTTTTTTTTTATTTCCGAGGTTAATATTTAACAACAGTTCAGGTTAGTAACGGAACACAGAGCAATGCATCGATTGACGTGGCAGAAAGGTTTTGTACCCTTCCATGTATGAAATATTTGACTAGTCCCACTGTTCCTTTCATACCCATTTCATGTCGATTACCAGTTATATAGATGAAATACATGGTTTGAAAATGTGTACTTAAATTTTTAATGTATTTAATATCGTCGTGTAAATTAATGAATGCGTAGATTAGGTCGCTTTGGTTAGTTGTGATGAAATTGAAAATTGGTTTCGGCAAAAATTATGGGGCTCCTTGATATCTTACATAGACTGAACCACCGATTCAGCCACAATATCCAGTAGAATTGTATTTCAAGTTTACCCAACTTTACTGATGTATAAAACCATTCAACTTTGTGCGTCGCCTACTACCAACTTTTGAGTGGTTGCCCAGTCAGTATTTGTTATTGTATTTAAATATTTTTTCCGATATTAATTACATTATATATGTATAAACTCACTAAAATTTTCCTGCCTGTTATTGCTTCACGATCTTAGTCGACACGATCGCAGTCGGTATCCCTGGGAGTCAGCTCTTATTCCGTATTACGTTGTGGCGTTCATCCTACGTCCATGCGTCTCGTGCACAGTCACAAATCTGTGCCCCATTGCTCTATTGAATTGGCAACGCTGTAAAATATCTCTCCTCTGGGACGAGGCGTCTGCTATGTTACGTACGCACCAACCAAAATCCTGGCCAAGCGCGAAGACTTGTCTTTATTTTTCGAGTGTAATTTTTACCCGAAACTTTAAATGAGTTTTTTGTCTCGTTTTCTTCCCTAACGCGACGTTCTGGCAACTTTGAGAACTCTGGAATTTCCTCGTAAGATTTTGTCTTTCTGCTGAAATGCGAAGATTTTTTAAAGAATACTTCTTTTGGATTCTAGACGAAGGTGGCGCTTGCGATCGCTCTTTGACATTATTCTTTTAACGAATGCCGGCTGTTCTGGGAGTTTCTGCGAAAGATTTCGTAGGGTCATTTTCAGTTTATTTTCCTCCTCACAGTTAGTAATAGTTGACAATTTATTTTCCTGATATTATTTATTTTTCGCAACATTTATCAAAATATTGCATGCTTGGTTGCGAGCTTCAGTAGAAAATTTTCTGTCGGCAGTTACGGAAGTTTCACGTTATAACCATTGCCTGCATACTCATGACAGCAATTCTGAAGTTTAACGGCTGAAGCTTCTTCTTCACTACACTCATTTTAGATGTTAATTCGTTCCATGTGCAATAATTATGGCCTGAAAGAATGAATTCGGTAAACCTTTTTATTATTCTCGAGAAGAATGTTTAAATTAATAATTTTCCGTTGCAATTCATTGTACTACTACCCTAGCTAGTCGTGTTTAGCATGGAAGTAGCGAGATGCGTTCACCTTTGTTCCAGGAAGTGGAAACGCCTCGTTTCTGTCGATGCTAATTCCTGCATTCGGATGTTTATTAAATTTATTATAATTTATACTGGTATTAAACCAAAATCAAGCAAATATATTCTCCCACATTTATTTTACATATATTGTCCTTCCCTTGGTTACTTTACACCTTCACTTTCTGTGTAGAAGTATACATGATTTGGGTACGTATTGTGTGCGCGGTCAAGTCAAATAAGTGTACGGGACGTGCTGCACGTGTATCAGCAGTTTTCATGGCTCACCATCAGAGTATCGAGTCGTATCGATTGGCTCATCGCTCACCCCCGGCCATATTGATCGCTTCGCCACGTGCCTGGCTGGCCGCCGCCTCCTGCGTCTTCTTGTGAACCTGCCATGCAGCTTCATCTTGGCGAACATGCCATTAATGCTCCTTATTGTGCTTCTCGGGCTGTATTACCAAAAATAGTTACGAGTTCGTAACTGTGTGTGCCAACCAATGCATGACGGCTTTTCAAACTAAACCCACTCAGGCCGCTATACGTGTGCTTCAGACGCTACGTGTTTGAAGGCCGCTACGTGTACTTAAGCCGCCGCTACGTGTACTTGGGCCACCGCTACGTGTACTTGGGCCGCTACGTGTACTTGGTCCGCTACATGTACTTGGGCCGCTGCGTGCACTTGGCCAATTACGTGGCCTTTGAACTCTACGTGTAAATGGCAAATTACGTGTAGTAAGAGCGCTACGTGTACTTACTTACGCGAGTTTTGAAATTACGGCTACCGGTCCTGTTAATGCTACACCAACTGCTCATGTACGTCTATTCTTCTTGCTAATTATTTTCTATTTGTTTCCAAAGGGAATTGGCATGTTTTGACATGCCAATTGTTTTGATCGATAAAATAAGCTATTGATAAAGCCAGGTTGTTTAAATGCCTTGCGTATTGTCTATACTCTCCATCATTGGATGGCAAAAATCGTTCAGCTGCTCGCAGGAAATGAGGTGAACTTTGACCCTCCGTCGTCCTCTTATTGATCGCGGACACTATTATTGCTCCGCTGCCCTACGTCACGCTGAATAGCGTTAACAGTGCGATATTTCCTTCCTATTTGTACATTTATACTCAAATTTTGTTTACGTAATTCACTTGTTTTGTTAGAGCCTGTGAAAACTACTATTTTTCTAGCACGCAGGACTTTTGCATGCACTATCGATGCCAATTTTGGATTTTTGGTTGAATAAGACCTGAAGAATTACGAATTGGAATTCAGTGTTACCCTAGAGTGAATCATAGATAATGGGTGGTTGATAGCCACAGTTTGCATTGATCTCTTTTTAATCTTCATAGCGAGCTGAGGCTAGACATGATTGTATCATTATATTGTTTTATTATAGAGGGTTCCTGCGAACAACGCACATCCTGTATACTGCCTGAAATGAGGTTACAGCACTGGCGAAAATTCTCGTCTTGGTCATTTTATTGCTAGAGCGCAAGTAGTCTTTTCGGCAGTCGTTCTCTTGGATTGCGTCGTCTGTATTCAGCTTGTTGCTTCGTCGCTCGCTTATCTGCTTGGCTGCGTCCGGGAATAAACTTCTTCCTGAGAATTTCTCTGGACCCTGGCCAAGTTTCTGGACCGTTCCATTCGGCCTTATTATCACCTTGAAGTTGCTTGTAGAAATTGTCCGGGTCGATTATTCCGCCATGCCTGTAGTTTTTATCAGCGATTTTGTTGATGTAAGTCTTGCAAAATGTGATTCCTTTGATATGGGTCGCAAAACTGTATGGGTTTATCGAATTTGAATACCTTAGCTCCTAGGTATTTTATGACGGAATCGCTAATACCTATTTTAAGACGAAATGACTCAAGGTAATAAATTTATTGCTTGGCCTAACGCTTTTATGGATAGAAAACACATCGCACACGTTATTTATTGTGTTATTTGTTGTTTGGCTCTGCACTGTCATGGCTGTAAAGCACGTCGTCGAACACGTTATGTATTGTAGTGTAATTTATTGTTTGAAGGTGCCTTGTGATGAAATAATCATAATCAAAGGTCCTGGAGTCCTGAGCTGCTTTACCCGCTGTTCTTATTCATCGAGTTTGCTTGACGCTTCGTCGTCGTCACAAAAGGGATTCAATGAACAGAGTTCTTCACTACTCTTTCTTTCATGCCCAGACGTCGCTTCAAAAGGAATTCCTTAAAACTTTCTTAACATAAAAGCTCCGCCTCTGTTTTCAATCCAAGGGATCTTATTCTTGGGTGTGTATAGGCATTTGCCGTGCAAGGCTGGCACAAACTCACTTAGAAGCACTCTTGCTTAGTTTTATGCTCAACGGGCGTTGTAAAATATTTGCCTTGAGGACATTGCATTCGTTGAAATGCACTTTTTAACAAATTTTGCAAGTAAAAATTATGAATAATCACTTGGAATTAATATTACTTGAATATGAATTTAAGACTAGACTTCAAAATCATCCTACAGATTGAGCGCATAACATGGTTATTCTAAAATTTAAATGATGGACCCAGTTTTGATTTATCAGTATTTACTTGAGTATTAATTCATATAGGAATAATTTATACAGCAATGGAAAGAGAGAGATCGAGATTCCATTTCTAACGTATTCATAAATGTTGCTGGATGACAAACAACTAAACGGTAGCCAAACTCGCCCACACATGAAAATGCATATCTTCTGTTACTGAGTGCACCGTAGTAGTGATACGGTTCTTCAGATCTTGTCGGTGTTTCAATTCCGAATTTTAGACGAAATGCCCCCTGCACTGAAACTTGCGAATTATTTTCAGCAAACTCAGAAACGCAGAAAACATTGTGCTGAATAGTTGCCATCGAACTTGCAAGTGACAGTGTAACACAAAGGCGGGTGGCTGGCGCGAGAACTCTAGCGGCCGTTTGTGCAACTACCACTGCCGATGCCGCCTAATAACGCGTCCGAATAGGTTAAAAAATTGAATATTTTTCTTTCCACTGGTGTATAAATTATTCATTTTGAATTTATACTTTAATAAATACGAATTTATGAAAAGGGGTCCATCGTTTAGAATTGCCCTATATAGTAAATAGAAAAATGATACGAGGCATGTTTTTTAAGTAAGGACCGTTTGGAATTAAAAAGACGTGCAAAGATATCGCAATAATTTTATATTTACACGAAAGCCTGTACCTTAATCTACTTTTCTACATAATTTCCGTGAATATTGAGGCACTTGTCATAACGTGGCACCAGTTTTTGAATTTGCACGTCTTTTTTGCACTTAGAAAACATGCCTCGTACTATCAGAAAATCGTATAGACTTATGATAGAGACTTATTTGTCTACTGATTAAGTGCGTTGTCTTTCATTATCACTTGAGATTCCTGAATAGACTGGCAAATGTTTTGGGGCGGTTTTAGTTCGTCTACAAATTCCGGGATTAATTTGTACGATCCGAATTGCCAGTCGCAAACCGCGTCTGGCAATCGGCCTCAGGCCAATCTGGCGTAGCAAGCAATGTTCCTAGTTCCTAAATTGTTCTTAGCTTTGCATTGGAACTTCGCTGGAATAGAACTTCCGGCCGATTTATTTGTGTTAAACTATGTTGGTTTGTAACTTGGTTCAATTCAATTCGATCCTCATCATGTATTTTTTAAAATTCATTTCTTATTCTGACAGAAAATTTTTACAGTAGATGCATTTGTTTACTGAGCTATTAAATCAATAAAATAATAATCGCTTTAGTATTTCAACGCAAATTATTGATTTGAAATAAAGCCGCGTTCTGACTGGGAATGCGTTCTTGAGGGGCGAGTTGGAGGTGATGTGCCGAGCGGCCGCGCGACTTCAATTGAAATTGTGGTGCCCTGACCGCCTTTGATGGAGAGCTGTCTGATGAACGCCTCGGATACATGAGCAGGGCTTAGTGACGTGTGCTGCCTGGGTATCCTGGGGAGGATTTGTGGGGACGGCATTAGGGATTGGTGGGCTGCTGGGGATGGTAGGAGTGGGACTAGAAGGTGGCGTGGAACTGAGGATTGGTGGGGGACGAGGATGTGATGAGAAATAGGTAGTCATGATCGGACGCGAGGTCATGATGGGATGCGAGGTCATGATGGGAGGCGAGGTCATGATGGGAGGCGAGGTCATGATGGGAGACGAGGTCATGATGGGAGGCGAGATCATGATGGGAGGCGAGGTCATGATGGGAGACGAGGTCATGATGGGAGGCGAGATCATGATGGGAGGCGAGGTCATGATGGGAGGCGAGGTCATGATGGGAGGCGAGGTCATGATGGGATATGAGGTCATGATGGGAGGCGAGATCATGCCTAGCGCTGCAGAAGAGTGACGTGGCTGGATACTAGAGTAAATATCTCTGTATTTGTTCATTTAGAAGTTGCCGCTGAGCGCTGGGGTCTCTGCACACATCGTTGTTGGTCTAACGGCGCCATGAGAGCTGTGCTCGTAGCCGCCCAATAGCCATCACCGTGTTGGTGGGCGCGCGATGGTCCGATACTCGCGCTGATAATTAACTTCGCTCCCCTGAAACTGCTGCGCTAACGAGCTTACCAGTTTACTGGCGCGTTATCTTTTTATCCTGCAGTAACCTCGTGTTCAAACCGACTTCCATAACTTAATATGCTCCTGTCATGCATTCCTAACGAAAAAGGTTTTGGTATGAGATTTTTCGATTAGTTGTTCTATGATTGCACGTGATGTAGATCTTAGTGTGCATTTTCTTGGAAGGCAACCTCTGAACGTAAAGACGGATATTTCAATTGAAATGCTGCAGTAATAATTAATTGTCAC
Organism: Hyalella azteca; assembly: GCF_000764305.2. Taxonomy (NCBI): domain Eukaryota; kingdom Metazoa; phylum Arthropoda; class Malacostraca; order Amphipoda; family Hyalellidae; genus Hyalella; species Hyalella azteca. The sequence continues at coordinate 339,086 of NW_025941113.1, read as the reverse complement.
TTTGAATGAATGCTATCATCTATTTGTGTGTTTTCTTATTTATTACTTATTTTTCCTGTTTAACTCGATAATTAACCTATAATACCAGGACTCGTCTGTGTTTAGAATAAATCAAATGAGTCGACGAGAACAATGCGAGGCAGATACATGTATCCTCGTGCGCATTAACATTGGACAGGTAATAACCTATAAAACCGTTTGAAAATGACTGATTCGTTGCATACACAATCAACCTCGTGCAAAAAATTAGTATTTGCTAACTACAGCGTTAAAATGACGTTTCCAATCTTGATGAGCACGGAATTGTAATCATTTTAACACGGAAGCAATGGAATAGAGTTTTTGCTATCGAATAGAATTTACTTTTGGTTTGTCTCCTAGAATTTCAAACGAAAGATTGTTTGGAAGAGTAGAAGAGAAGGAAGAGTAAGGAACATGGGAGGGTGTGGGGGAATGGGCGGGGGACAGACGAGCCTCTCCCGCTCCAATCTCCTGAGAGGATTTCATTTGCCTCCACTGGATTTTGCCTGCAATGAGTGGGCTTATGGTTCGTCAGGGAAATTTGCGTTCGTCATTGGCATGGTCTGAGATTTATAGTATTTTCTGATACAGGAATGCCTTATTGCTAGCATACGAAAACGTGCATTACAATAATTCGATACTTCCACTGATGGATAATTTTTAGTAGGAAATTTAAAAGTACAGAAATTGACCATAATGAATATTCAAGAGGATATAACGACCCGTTATATAAAATTTTGATATACTTAACGACCCCAGTTTTTACTCTTAGAATTTTGATTTAATTTTCCTCAAGCATTAATTTTACATTATCACGTGTCGCAACTCGCCTTCGCACGCTAGAACCGACTTCCTTGCCTCACCGAACAGTCCAAAATTGTCGCACTCATCTCCTGTGTCTCCACATCTTAATGCAACGGGATAATTTTTTCGGTGTTTTTTGGGGGACACGCAAAGAAGAAATTTCTGGAATATTTGTCCCTAGTGTTCAGTGCGCCGTCAGTTTGGTTTTGCAGAGGATTTCTCTTAAATAACAAGTGGCTGACGTTGCTTTTCTTTGAGCAATATTTTAAAACTAGTCCGCGCATCAAGGACGACTGTCAGCAACTTGAAAAATGCTCTCGTTTAATTTTGGCCGCAGATTGTCAGAATAATTTATTAAAGAAAATTTCATGTAAAATTGAAGCAAATCACAGAAATATATGAAACTGAAAAAGTTGCAGTGCTAGTAGCTAGTCCGAAATTGAAAGATGCTCTACTGCATTAATTTCTTTGGATTCTTGAAAACTTCTTATTTTGCTCTAATTTCATTTTAAAATGCGATACATATTATCAAAACGACCCGGAGGACGTCTCTGTCCTCCTGCTAGGATAACATACAATGTATGTGGGATCATGGCGGGATTCTTACACTGAGGGGTTCCTTCAGTTCTGTTCGAGGCATTATACGCTCGATCTCCACCTGTGTATTTGGTTTTGGGTAAGTCAACCGACTTAAGAATACATACTAAAATTTCAATTAAGTGACAGTTCTAATATTCTAACAATTCCAACGTTCTGATAAGTTAATATAGTGAACAGACGTTTGATTTTTGGCTTTCAAGTTTGCTGCATTTTAAAAATTACATTGAAAAAGAAGTTCATATAACCATGAACAAAATTTGATCATGCTCCTATTTAAAAATTAAATGGAGATAATTCATCTAGCTAGAATAAACTATCTCCCTAAATGATGAGGAAGCTCTAATGACTTAGAAAGTAGATATATTCCATGCCTGGTTATGGGCGAGTGTAATTTCAAGATCATGGCTTATTATTCCATTATCATAGAAGGGCCGGTTATTTTATATACGTTAAAATGGCAATATGTGTAGGATACTCATCGCACGTTCAGAGCTTAAAAAAGTTTCGCAAATAATTTGTATCTATTTCCCAAATAGTTCTGTAAGTGTTGGCAACTTGAGCATATTATTAGAGCCACTTTCTCTAACTGATATACCGTCGTACTGATGGCGCATGCTTATTGGGAGCCACGTTGCATTATTGGGAACAATTGCTGGTAATCTTCGTTCCCTGCGACGCAGCTGTCTATTCATAGCATTGAGATATTGGCGCCATAATCGGTGAGATAAGCAGGAAACCCTAACTCAGTTGGATATTCACAAAGATCGCATAACAACAATACTTGTTTTACTTGAATTCCCCAGAATTTAGTTTTTATCTTAGATGCATTTAGCGCATGTATATATTTCGTTCATTGTGATTTAGGCGATTTTTATTTACACTCGCATGTCGCACATATCGAACCAGTGCCCTAAATACAGTAGTAAGGTACATTCACTAGTGTGAACTTCTCGAAAAAGCACCCATCAAATTATTGAAACAATGCACACAACACATATACGCAGCGTTTTCTTGCAGCATAATAATTAATTTCGACAAAGAGGCACAATTAGACACACTAATACGTATATATGCTATGAATGACCATCTTCAATGTCCATTTATAATGGCATGCAAAATGAACGAACTGAATAAAACCCTCGAAACAAAACTTGTCGAGACACACGCTTCATACAACATTCATGATAACTACTCACTAATACCGTACACTGGACAAGTTCGTGCGGTGATCAAGCGTGCAGCGCGCGCCGCCATCGAACCCTTGAAACAAAATTTTCGAAACCCACACATATTGGACTTGGTGAGGTGCTGGGGATTTATGGGCTGCTGGGGATGGTGGTAGTGGGACTAGGGGTTTACGTGGAACTGCGAGTATTACTGTTGTTCATTTTTGTTTGTTAAACTAAATTAAATCACTAGTCTCTTGGTTAAAGTTCCATCCACTTTACGAGCCGGGATTTGGACATCTTTTATAGGCCAAGAAAGTATTCATGAGGATTATTTGGTGCAGTCATTGCACACAACAAACCGTATACTTAACAAATTATTGCTATAAGCAAGCGAGCGGCGCGAGAGTCGCGATCTCGGAGCAACAGGTACAGGAGGCTGGCCGTGCAGGCCGCCAAGACGACATCGTCGGCCATCTCCTCCCCTTTAAGTCCATCACGAGTCCAATGCTCGGTGAGACTTGGAGCGAAATACTCGGGCCAAATGCATGAACATTAATGACACTAATGGGAATAAATGGCAGGAAACTAATGTGAGATTAAATCTAAAGACATGAATGAAGAGAAATTTATGTGCTCAAAGAAGGCAAGCAATGAAAGGCTCAAAATTACAATACTACTGTGTATGAAATAATAAATAAGTTTTGTAATATTTGCCTGAACACGTCATAAGCTATTAGGCAGGATGTAATAAAAAGATTTTGTTCTTCATGATGATGCATTGCGTTAAATTTTAGGTTTCTATATTGATTGTTTCTGCATCTTGCTTCATTACATATCGAAACTAATGACATTAGTGGAATATTTTGGCCGCTACTGCCTGTACGGAATTCCCCTCCCCTCCCAATAATCACCGTTAAATGCCATATATATACCTGCACTAGAATACCTGTTTAAAATTGAAAACCTCTCATGACAGTGTAAATATTCTGTCCTTCCCTCTCAATAATCGTGATAAAATTCCTAATTAATTTGCAAGAATTCAATTTATAATTGAAGACACCTCATGACAGTGAAGCTATTGCGAGGGTCCGTAACCCTGTGTGAGTTGGCAGTGCTGTGGCGGCTCCATTAGAAGGCCATCCATCAGCGCAAGAATGTCTGGGCAGGGGAGCCTGCGCCTTGGCTTGCATACTTCGTGAGTTATGACTTATTCAGCAGCCGCCTGGCCTGCCAGGCAATATATATCCGTCAAACTCCTCAACCGTGCAGCGTCAGGCTCTGAATTTTCCAAAGTAATTACCATGATCTTCAGCTCTATTGTGAGAGAAATCGGATTTTATCGCGACTGGAAGACAGAAACGCTTTGTAAAATTATGATGATTTTTTGATGGAATCATGGCAGCATGATTGCGGGTCTGAATGTGGCGTTCGCAGAATAACCATTTACTTCACATAACGTGGTGTTGAGGATCAGCCAAGGCTTGTCTTTGTTATTAAACGCTTTGTGAGCTGACTATCCGTTTCCACAAGATGCCAGAATAGATCTGGCACTCCAGACTGCTCCCCCAACGTATTTTGCATTGGACATGCCGGTGCTTATCCGAGTAGCTACTGGCATTGATGTAGTTAGTGTAGTACGTCGTATTGGAGCAGCGCTGCCCTTGCAGTTTGCCCGCTTTACTGGATCGCGATCAATTATTCGCGCTAATGGAGCTTTGCGATGAGGGGCAGCTGCCAGCAATGCTTGATTGACCTGCACCGACGCTCGGTACGCCGCTGCCTGACACGTGGCGCTCGGTACGCCTTGGCTTGACAAACGTGGTGCTCGGTACGCCTTGGCTGGACAAACGTGGCACTCGCTACTTCTCTGCTTGACAAGCGTGGCGCTCGCTACGCAGCTTCTTGACAAACATGGCTCTCATTACGTCTTGGCTTGACAAACGTGGCGCTCGGTACGCCGCTGCTTGACAAACGCGACTTTCGATATAAATTATTGATTGCTCGATTACGGTCAAATTCATTTATTTATTACAGAAACGTACAGGAAAAATTGTACCATAAAATGCTGACGTTATTACAGATACATTATTCACTCGGACACTATTGGCAATTCATTATATGTTGAGTTTTTGCGTAAGTAATTTCGTAAAGAATGGCCCGTATACACATGACGGGATATTTTCCATTCAATTCTCCAATTCTCCATTCCCTTTAATTCACTTCAGGTATTCTTGTAACTTTCGCGAGATGTTCCGCTTTTTTTAGTCACAGTCAATGTATTCTCTAGCCCTGGCTTTAGTGACGCAACCCCAATTACCATGAGCATCATATTATTCCGAGAATATTACGAATGCCTTTTTGAAAATGTTGAAGATTTCGAAGGTACGTAGCTTTCCAGCTATTAGTCTGTGGAATTCTCGTCTGAGCGTCTTCCGTCCAGTGCTAGACAATTTACGGTTTCATGGTTCCATGTGTGTAAGTCCTCAGATATTATGTACAATGTAAATATATAAATTTTTCAGATAGCAATAAGTTATAATTTCCAAATTACTTAATACACTTAATTTTGAACACCGCAAGTAAGCGGTGGTTCTGAGTGTCACTTGAGGCTTTAGTGAGAATGAATGAAATGATCCCTCACAATGATCGCCTGCCCACTGAATTACAGTTACTGTTTTCATTTATTGTTCATATGCCTAGTCCGTGGTTGTCTGCAGGAGTACCGTGATGAGGTGATAGGGCCGTACTATAAAGCAGCTAATGATATAATATATGCCTACGACAAATCTACTTGTTGGTGTTCACATATCGTTTATAAACAGTTAGTGATAATGCGCCTACGCCTTCCATTGACTGCTTGTAAGCGCCCATCTTTTACGCAGCAGGCACCGAAAAATCATCTACGACCTCCGTCTACCTGGCGATTTTTACCAGCGGCAGCCTTTGATTACTTCATAAACTATACCGCCCAACTCACGGCCTCTGATCGCACGAGTTCGTAGTAACTTCTGCTATACAGCTTGGTCTTCGCAGTCACTGCTCAACCGCGACCCCAATTCCTTGTAGTCACAGTCAAATGATGCGATTAGATTCATCTACGCTCAGAAGAATTTAGTTCTGTTAAGAATTTGACTGACTATCGAGAATGTCGAAAAAATCTAATAAGTTTTAGACTGACTTGCCGTAAGTAGCTGGTCCTAAATTTGCTCACTTTTCTTTAATTTAATTTGTCTACGGACTCTACTGGCAGCATTTCAGTATGTTTTGGTGTGCGGTTGGCAATCGTCGAGCCCTTCAATTGAAAGCACTAATAATGTCAGCTCTGTTAAAGTCGATCAATTATCTGGTATGGGAACTTAACCTGGGATTTTATTGTAATGATCATAATCTTTCGCACGCAAATGTTTAATTTGCAGTGTTACGGTTTCGTGAACTGAGCCATCATTTTTAGAAAGGTTAGTAAACTTAGCATGCTATTTCTGTCTTGTGTTTACTAATTCTTTGACGTGTGTTTGGTGTTCATTTTAGACTCTACATGTAAGTTTTATTATCTGAATCAAATTCACTGCCAAAGATTTCTCATTAGGAATGCTGACGATGCTCATACGAGACGATGCTGTTATCATTCATTTTTGCGTTGTAAGTATTTTGAAGCCGATAATATCAAATTATTTACGGTTAATTACTTAATATCTAGAGATTCTTGATGCTTTTATCGATGAACGACGTTTTATATACATAGATACATCTATTTGTCGGCAATTCCGTCTAAAATTTGCATTTTGTATGCAATATACCGAACAATTTTCACGTCCAGCTAAGTTGAGACCAATAATCAAAAACTGGATAACATTTATATTTAAATGAGTAATTATGAACGACACTAATTAATTTTTATCTCTCGCAGCCATTTTCACGACGTGTTTTGCGCAGTAGTTTTCATCTCCCGGCTTTGCTGGAGATCAAACGGTTTAAAACTTGTGCAAGAAACTCGCGTGATATTTAATTCAAAGCAACGATTCAACATCGCTCTGAATCATCGCTGATAATTTTACTCCGTGATTGAAGTGAAAGTTATCTAGTTTTTATGGCGTGACTTTTGTTAAGTTTCTTGTTTATTTTTCATTTTATTTAAAACTGTGAAGTAAGTGTTTTGGATGAAACTCATAATTATCCCTTGGTAATCTTTGTATACGCATCTTAAATTTTATTTGATAAAGAATCCCAGTTATAATTAAAGGACTTGATTTGGAAGCGCGGTATCGAATCTTGTTTATTGATGTAATTCATTCTGCACCTCAGGCATCGAAACAAATCTCGATTTGAGTGACCGAGTTCGTGAAAAGCGATTGTCTGATCAGGTAATCGGATTCTTGATTTTAAAAATCCTTATAGGATTTTGAGGTGTAATATGACGCGATATGAGGCGATCATCACGCGATATGAGGGTGATATAGCGTGGTTAACACTCTTCTCTAGCGGCTGCTCTTTCGAGCTTTAAACGTATTTTTGAGTTGTGGCTATAATGTCAACAATAGCTGTTTTAGACATAAATCCTATAAAATTTATCATACGATTATATTCAAGGTTATAAGTATTGTAAGGTATCTAACAGTGGACGATTGATATACGCGCGAGCTGATGGGCACATATTTTAGAGCATGCACATGACGTATCGCGTACATCTTGTTGTCTATTAAGCAACCTCTCTATTAAGTTTGCTTCATAGACTCATCCTGGTTTGGTCACTGCCATTTTCACTTTTTACCAATCCGTTAACCCGACACACTGCATCTAAAAAACTAGAAACATTCTACTTTGTATCAAACCTACCGCTCAATTTTTAAACGATCTTAGATATTTCGACCGATATGCTAATTCAGGAAAATACTGCATTTGATGCAATTTCATGGGCAAAAACGTGCACAAATTCGTCGTCTAGGGTGGGGATGCGGGTCTCCCGATTGTGGCTTTTGTCTGCTCACTGCGCTTCATTAACTGAGGCGCTCCTGCGCCGCTTAATTGGCAATTTGAGCTTCGTCCATCAGATTCTTCCATCACTAGTCCATGCTATCATTCATCACCAGTTCCTGCTATCGTCCATCACTAGTCCATGCTATCATTCATCACCAGTTCCTGCTATCGTCCATCACTAGTCCATGCTATATCGTCCATCTTATAGTGATTAGCATCGGGCTCTGCTCTCCCTGTTTACTGTAGTACAATCTTTTTCTCGCTTCTTCTAAACCCTTTCTACATTGTCGGGCCTATCACAAAATTCCGTCTAGATCGCAAATTTACTAAGAATCCAAAAGCAAGGAAAATAGCCACAAAATTTACCATTTTTTATATGAGAAAAAGTTTCAGAGTCAGCTCCATCGTCAGTTCAAAGTAATATAAGACAAGCAGAATCAATTAGAAAATTAAATTCACATTGCTTTTAAATTCTGAGCAAATTCGCGATCTAAGCAGTCAAGGGATTTCACTACGAACATTCTGTCTGGGTTTCATCGTTCTGTTGTGTGGCCCTGCGCTTGGGGAACTGTTGTTTGAGTGACATCGCTTCGCTATCTTAGTATCGCAGACCTAGGCTGTACAAACTACAATTGTAATTCATTGGATTGTTGTGTCTTTGTTTTCACAGTGTGAAAACGCTATGTTCGTCTCTAACGCTGATACTCTTTGCCGCCATCTCACGGAATATCATTTCGAGCCATTTTATAATTTGTTTCTATTGCTTAGTTTATCTGCACAAAATGCGTTATGGTCGCCGAGTCAATTGTTATGTTCACCGTTTTCAGCATCGACGCAAAATTCCTTGCGGAAATATTGACCCTATGTTGAATCGTGCACCGCCTTGAATCGTGCTCCGGGTGTTCCACTTATTGATTGGTCTTTAACATGCGCGCTGCGCAGGAAATTCTTTAGCCAAGCTGGTGTAGAATATCTTGGGACGTAGGCGCTTAGCTCGTTTTCTTGCGTTAAATCCTATATTGAAATTGTTGGTGCATTCTTCAGATAATTGGAGAGGCTCTCACTTGGAGCGGCAGCGTTTTCTTCAAGTTATCCTTAGAGTTGGGGAGAATTTTTCGCATCCATTGTGGTGTGCCGGAGCCTCTGTGGCTGCCCATTACGAGGAATATTGGAGAAATAAACATGAAGTAATCGGCAATAAAATTTTCCTTTGACTCGGAGAATTGAGCCCCTTAAAAACACTTATGATCTGCATTACCTGGTCGTGCTTTATGTTCCATTTAGAATGTATATGTAGCATAATATTGCAAGTTCTACAACATACATTACATTGCTTGCATAACATTGTAAGTTATGCATTTAATGTAGCACTTTATGATGAAGCTTTCACGTTATTCACATCGGTCTGTGAAAATTAATTAGCAGTTACGACTAGCGCATTAGTCCCGTTCTCATCGTATACTTCATATCCGTGAACTGCGTGTTGCTTGGGTAAATTTTCGGTAGGTACTGCTTTTCGGTTATTATTTTTCTTGACTGTTTGAAGACTTAAGTTGTCTTCGACATTCCTATTTGCATTTCAAATGATGCGCAACTCATTAAGGAATACTCAATATTCGCTCGTGTTTTTTGTTGCTCTTTCTTTCCTCTTGAAGCTTCGACTGATCATCATTCAAGAACTTGTAATGATATAGTACGAGGACGTGAGCAGCTCGGCGACACGACGTTCTTGCTTTCATGTTTTGTATGCTGGGTTATGATATAACATTGGCTCACTGATGATCATCACAGTCTTTGTTCAGAGAATTTATTATTTAATTCGTGGGTATTTTCAGCTCTATATATTTACTTATATTTGAGCATCATACGCGAGTCATTTGATAAGGTCGTGCGTGTACAGCACCTGGCGGTAATCCCACCAGACGTACAACAAACGTCGCTGTATTTATCGAGAGAAATTCACATCAAAAACGTATTTTTCTACTGAACCATTGACTAAATTACTCTCTTGCATCGCAACGTCAACAAACACGTCTATCTGATTAGATTATTCAGAATTGAGAATCGACAACAGGTTTGACTTGAATGTTATTTCAAGTTTATTTCTACTGTCATCAGCGGCGTCAATTATATTTATGCGTTTCGTTCCGCAATGTAAATTGGACGTTCACAGAAAAAATGTAATGACTGCATACAAATCCTTGCATTGATGACTCGATTGCAATTCAATTAAATAGTTCCTTTAATCTACTTGTTATGAATTCAGGATGTCTGTATTCGGACCACAAAACATAAGAAATATTATCTACCTCGCTATTGTTTACATTTTCTCGCGATTGGTTCTGCTTTAGTTTTTTTTATGCAAGTTTATTGGTGCAATGTACACAGATTTGTCGTATACTTAGCTTTGCCTTACGTCGCTGAAGTCTCTGCGTTGCAGTGTGGATGTGCCTGTGAATTTTAACGCCTTTTAAGTTAGTAGGATTACAAGTAGTAAGGTCTGATACGATAAAATATCCTAGATTTGATGGAAATTGATCTCAATCCTACGCTTATGATGTTGCAAGACAAGAACTCTAAACTTTGACGTGGTGCTAATGTTATTTCCTTGTTAAGCGTCAACGCAAAGCAGAAACGTCGCGACTCCAATGTGTCAATACTAAATGGATGAAACTGGGATCTGTCACAGATAGGTAAGAATGGCGGAATATAAGAAAATGCTGGCAATAAATGAAAATTCTTGGTTGGTGTGTTTAGATGGTGTTGGATGGTGGTGTTTTGATGATGTTTATTTTAAGGCTGCGTGACGTCGTTATTCCAGAGGTCTATACAAGGTAGCCTCGTGACAGATCACCCTTTTGCTGCGCACGGTTTCCCCTGAAAGGCGAGTGAAGGGCGACGTAATTCCCTTACCAGGAACTGAGAGTTCGCTGCAGGGAAGAGATTTTCCTACTCGGGTTCGCGATTCCTTAATAATTCATGTCAGCCTTGATTATCGAGGCCACTTCTCCCGCTTGTTTTTAATTAACGCTGGCAGCCATTTCCCCGACTGCTGATGAAACTTTTTAATTTGTTTTTGAATGAAAATTGCGTCCTCGCTGACGAATATATTTTGGTTTCCAGACAAGGTTTTTGAAAATTCCATATCGATCATATTATCAAATCAATCATACATATTATAAAATTTAGAGATTAATTTTTATTGCTCTCTAGTATATTCTATCACAAACGAAGTATAATTGGAGGTAATTTACATAATTAGAAGTAGGTACGAGTCTTTCCTTCTATTTTATTACAAAAACAATTCTTATGAGGTAAATATCGTTGCACTTTACCTCAGAAAATTATTAACTGCAATCATGCCTTTAATCAAATATGGCAATCTGTTCGTCTGGTGGGTTATAAAGATCCATTCTCATCACGCAAAATGTATAGGTTGAACTGAAGACACTTTCTTTGTGAAGTGATTAGCCTGTTTTAGGCCGCTGAAAACAACAATAATAAATACAACAGAATCTGCGATCCGTTGTTCGTGTAAGTATTGCACTCCGCTGTGAGGGCATCAAAAGACTTCAACATTTTAATTTAACCGCTGATATTGCAGCACGGATTTTTGATTGTGGATCTAGAGCTGGGGTTGCCACGGTAACCAGCCAAGGCTCATGGGAAAACAAGCGAGAGCTGAGAAATCTTGGGCTATCTTGCAACCTGAGGTCATAACTTTGCTGCTTAGAGCTGTTCAAAAATACTCCGTGAAGGATATGTGAGCGGGGTGAGACCTCGTTTTTTTCTCCTATCCTTCTTATCGTTTCGGAAATGGCTTCAGCATTAAGACTGAGTATGGACATCATTGTCTTTAGTGACCAAATGAAACTGTTTAGCGCGTGAACTGTGTAGTAATATGCGACTGAAAATAAATGTGCAGTTTTTAAACTTGAGGACATCATTCCTGGTGAACTGGCGGCAGTTATTTTGCTTCGGTTAAGATGGGCTTCGTCACAAGGGCTAAGTTCAATAAGTCCTTTTATTCGGTGAGGAAACAAACTCTTAGATTGGAAACGGTGATCAGCAAATAGAAAAGGAACGTAAAAATGTGTAGGCGAGACTCGAATTTCCGCTATCTCATCATGATCGAGCTGGACCACTTCGGACCAAGAAAGAATAATGCGGCTCAAAATTCAATAGCGCCTTTGTGTCGTGAACGCATCGCTTTGAGCGGGCTTACTATACAGGCTTCTTTATATTAGGCTTCTATTAAGGGGTGGCCATTCCGTCTTGCTGAACCCTTACAGTTTTGCTAGAATGTTTCAAAGGCCGGCCAGAGATCCCACCTTACATCGGCTGTTGTTTGCAATAATGTAATCTGTGACTTCAAAGGACGTCATTTCTTCAAAAATATCACCTTTCGATCTCTATATTCGATGTATTTTGTTGTTTTATAACATTATTTTCAAAACCACTTGTCACCATAATTTTTCTTAGCTCTTTTTCGACGTTATCTTATTTGACGACCAGCGTTGAAATGAAATTTAATTCCTGGTGTGATTTCAATTTCCGATATGTTAAAATTTTGTGTGATTCTTTTTATTTGTATTGGATTATGGCGTGGAAAAAATTACTACTTTGAGACAAAACTAAGGAATTTTAAGAAAACAAATTCTAAAAAGAAAAAATTCTGTTATCACAGGAACGCAACGATAAGAGGCAGGGCTGAGTTTTCGGTCCCTATTCATTTTGAATTGAATTCTCTAGACGCTCTTGCTGACTTGGAATTTCAATAAAAGCATACCATGTTATGCTGAATGCCATGATCTATGTGCTGTAGACGCCATTTATTGCGATCATTCTGATGAAGTAGAGATAGCTTAGTATCGAAGAAGTGTATTCATATGTTCCATATGAAGCAGAATGCGATGATCGTACAACATTCAGCTTGCAGATGACACCTTCTCAAGCGAGGACCGAATAACAGGCGCGAAATGAATCTTTCCTGCGATATTTCACGATTCCAATAAATTTGAAGGGATTTGAATCTTGACGTTTGTAGGCAAATATATTGTCAGTGCCTGACATGGGCCGCTGCAAGTAAAGCTTTTCGATCTCTTCTCTTCTTATAAGAAAGCGCGCGCCATTTGTCAAAACACACACTCAGTAAACGCATGAGTCATATTGTCCAAGTATGACACACTTTCTAAACCTCTGTCACTGGCAGAGATCAGATCAATCGCTATTTTTCTAGGCTTTTATAGGTTGCGATGACCGACACAAGGGTAAACGGTGAAATAGGACAAAGTTTCCCTCAATTTTCTGAGTGTAATGCTCTCCTGGCGCGCCATCTGCGCCGCGTTGTTTGTTGTTTTTGGAGCCACGTTGCGTCGCCAGAGTGACATCTTTATTCGTGAAACGCTTCCTTATTGTTGGGTGTGAGCTGGCGTTATTTCCTGCTAGCGCCGTCGGGTTAATGGCTTCAATATCGACGTCGGTCGTAAATTGTTGCATCCCTTATTGGATTCCGCAGCCGCGGTGCCATCAAAAACACCATCGCCTCCTTACATGGAAATATTGATGCCCGTCGCGCTTTATGTACAACACCTGCCCTCGGAGGCCTCGGTATTTCTCTGCGAGAAATGTCAAAGATTTTACCAGCTATAATTTATTTAAAATAATAAACTGCCGATGCTTGGCACGTTTATCCTTAAGATTTGAGTCTTCGCGTTTCCTGGAAACCATGCAGGAAATTGTGATCTCTAGTCAAGTTTTCTTATTATTTTTTAATTTCTTGGCCTAGAGCAAGCTGATTAGAGCCGAGGTCAGACAGGGCAAGCAAATGTAGCTGCTGTAAGACATCGTTATCTCCGTGGTCATGTAGGTTGTTTGAAGCAGGACATGTAATTGGCATTGCACCAATGGTACTCTTATCCGTAAACATTTTAGTAAAATTGAATTGTTTACCAGTGCTTCGAAATTATTATGAGATTAATTAGCACCATATAACCGAAAGGGCTTTATGATAGTTCACTATAATTATCTAGTTAATGGCAGTTTTAATCAGGGAAAATTCAAATATGTAATAAATTATGCTCAAATCTTAATTTTAAATTGACAGGCCTCACGGTCACCAGTCTTCTCGTAAATGTTATTCATCATCGGATATGTATCAGTTGTGATGAGGTCATGATGAAAATAAAAGTGACAGAAACTCAAAGAAGGTGATCTGAGACAGAGTTGACTGGCTATAGAAACTGACACTCAGCGCAGTGATAAGTTTCAGAATGATTATTTAAGGATGAAAATCTTTCAAGAAGATTTGTGGCCTGTTGGTCTGGATTGTCTGTAGAAATTGGATGCGATGCGCAAAATTTCTTTATCGGAGCACATAACGACGATAGGAAACTGTATTACTTCCAACTTCGGGAAACTGCTCCGGAGCTCATTAGAAGGTAATAGCAACTTTATTGAGTTACGTCGCAGTCTTCTGAAAAATAGATCTAATGATGAATTTCATCGCTTTGAGCTTCTGCAATTGAAATGGCCGAGCGGAGGCTGATGCCGGAAGACCGAACGCTTTACTATTAGCTGCATTTTCATCCGTGACATGTGGTACACTGTTAACAATGCTGTATCATATTGAAAATTGCTGTTCCATGCTTGACATTGATGTGCCATCTTGGACATGCTGTGTCAAATTGGATATGCTTGTCTCAAGCTGGACGTAGCAATGCTATGATGGACTTTACTGTACCATGTGCATCATTTCCTTGCTGTGCCATGTCCACCGTTTCTTTACCACGTTGTACATTACTGTCTCGTGTACTACGTTTCAGTGTCATGTATAACGTTGAACTTTACGCTACAACACAAAAATTTGCCTGTGACCGAAGGGTCTTTGAGCAGTGCCCGCTAATGCAGGCTCTTCTCTGTATCACGGGAGCTTCTTCAAGAGAGGATCTGGGCCTATACTTTAAAAAAAGTTAAGAGATCGTAAGTTCATCAGCCAATCATTGACGGCCTTTCAAGCAAAATCCACCAATCATAGACAAGAAAATAGAGCGTAAGTACTTACGTTCACTTAGCAAGTTTTGAAAGTATGGGCCCTGGGATGATCTTGGTCTGTGAAGATTCCAAAAATGTGGAATCAGATAACTCAATTACTCACCAACCAAATTAGTCACTTTATGAGAGATCACCTGAATACTGTCATTTAACATTAATCGTTCAAAATCTTAAGATGCATTTTAATCTTTCCAGGAACGCACCTGGTTTCGCAGCAGTTTAATCCTATCCGGAAACGACATTTCCTTAATCGGTTGAACGCTCGAAACAAAGGGTCTGAGCTGGAGCACGTTGCTCTGGCGCCTCGTGAGCGCATGAGGAAAGCTGTCCCTTAATTGATTGATATTCCTTTTCAAATCCTCCCTGTCTCGGGCTGGAATATCATTACGTTGTGTTTTATCCTTGCTAGGTTGCCGTGTTAGGTATCTCAGCCCGGCACGTGTCTGTGCAAGACAATATTTGGAAATTATATTACTACACCAACAAGCAGCTAGAAAAATGGTCGTTTAATATTATTTGTGACTTCACAGGAAACTTTTAGAAAGGCTTAAGGTCAATTGTAAATTTTTAATTATGGAACAATATTGCTTACGATAGTGTTGTATCGAAAGCAAGAAGAAAAGCAAGAACATCTCATTAATATGAAATACATTAGTGTTTCACGCGTATTTCTGTTAATCGTTAATGAACGTGATGATAATTTATTTATATTAATACTGGAATATACGCGGTACTTAATAAAAAAAACAAATGCAGAATTAGGGACGTATTCGCTTGCGTATTATGTTTCATAAATCACTTACGTCTCTTGCAGACCTAATTATTTGAATGTTGCTAACCAGCTGTTTTTACGATGAAACCATACAGTAGAGAAATAGACCGTCGATCAATGTCGGCTGTGTAACTCCTTACAATTTCATCAAGAACCGCGTGTTTAAGTATGTCATCTTTCCTGTGATGATAACAATAAACATTCCTACCAAATATTTCTTGCTAGGAACCACGACTGGAAGTCTTAATTTCTTAAACTATCGTGTGCTAGTTGTAGCTCAAGGATGATATAATGGCATTCACTCCGTACTTTTTATTTCGATTTAAGGCGTGACGTGATAATTAGTTAAAGATATTCAAATATTCGTTCCTAACCTTCATTTATGTGCGGCAGGAAAAGATATCGTGTAACTCAGATATTGAAGCAACTTTATAACTTCGTTATGAAATCATACGACGTATGAAAATACGTGCTTGGTTAACATTAAATTCAATGATGACGAGACAAAATTTCTGCAAATGAATTGAGTTATTATGGTGCATGAAGAAAAGTTTGGGTGGCTCTAGATTTCCAACAACGAGGTCGTGATGACAGATTTTGTTGTGCGCGTAACCGTCAAAGTTAAACGCAAAGAAAACTTGTTGCGCTCTTAACGGCCTCGGCTACTGGTGAAAATACCAAAGTTATAATTTCAGCGTAGGCTTCTATATAATATAAGGGCAGTTTAGAGTCTGCCTGCCACGTCCTAGCCAGCCTCTAACCATGTCTGATAACCGTTTGAAATAGCTCCTGGGAGGTATATCACGTGGGAGTACAGTTCTATTGATGGAATTAATGTTTTGTACATTAATAATCTCCAATTCGGTTTGTATGAAATTGTTTAGCAACATTGAACGGTGACAGATAGCGATACATCAATGAAGCTTATTGCTCCTAAATACAAGTATTCTGTTGAAACTTTGGGAATAATATGAAATACGAATCAAAACCTAGCGTACAATTTCCCCATTCGCTGAAGCTGTCGAAAAAAGAGATATTGATGCTAAATGTTGAATATTTTTTTTTCAAAACAATAAATGATATATTTAGAAATGATTGATGCTAATAATAATATTAGATTGATAATAATAATAATAATATTAGACGATTGTAACTATTAATTACTATTGATCATGTTTAAGCTAGAATATCAATTGATTGAAAAAAGCCATGCAGCGGGAGCGTACTTGAGTTTCATGATGCTATGGTGAAATTACAGTAGTATTGGCGATGAATTAAATTTCTCGGCATGCAATATTTGCACCATTATTA
The DNA here is from genome assembly GCF_000764305.2 of Hyalella azteca. Lineage (NCBI taxonomy): Eukaryota > Metazoa > Arthropoda > Malacostraca > Amphipoda > Hyalellidae > Hyalella > Hyalella azteca. The sequence goes on along the minus strand of NW_025941113.1, from coordinate 322,382 downwards.
TTGTCAATCTGCACACCAATTTAGATCAACTTAATGCCACGTACGATTTTGTGCATCAGTTAGATGACGGGTATACCATGGTTGCGGACACCAAGCGTGTAGATGTACCGAGGCTGTAGCTAGTACCTATTCGTATAGCAAGGGTAGTACCCATGCAGGAAGCTAGTGTACTGATTGCGTAAAGGCTTTTATACGACACACGGACACAGAGGCTGTAGTTAGTATCATTTTTAAAAGGGTAGTACCCATGGCGCTAGTGTACCGACGGCGTAAAGGTTATAATCGGATGACTCTGTCCATGGGGCACAGATAGTGTGTCCTGAAAGCCGCACTTCGAGTAAAATTATTCTTCCATCGACAACCTATACATTGACGCGTCAGAGTGCCATCGAAAGCCATCTCAATTAGTTGACAAATAATTCCTAGTAACATGGTCCTTCGCATCTACTCGGCTACTCTACTCGTTCAGAGACAATATTCGTCCATTGAATTTGTAAGGAAGAAATTCGGTGTGTGACTAATCTTATTGTTTGAAACGTTTGATGAAATTTGTCCTCTTGTTTAAATCTTTACGTGGGCTTAATTTTAAAAACCTTTTACATTGAAATTGACCTCAGTTTGGGATAATATTCCATAGGGTAACAACCCAATAAGTTGATAGGCTTCAATAAATCACTTAGTGTGCGAAATATATCTCAGACTTTAATTTTGACCATGTCCTCAAAAATAAAACAACTCGTGAAATAATAAGTTTTCAAATTTGCATACACTGAAAACTCTTTACCAGCAGCTATTGAGAGATTTCGATTCGCTGTAAGCCTTGATTATGTAATCGATAAATGGTGACCTATGAATCATCGGCTGCCTACGATAAATTTGATCTGCATTCATTATGAACTCGGTTTATTGATTTTTTGCCGCCGCGTGTTGGCAGAAGTGACCCATGTACGGCAACCTAAAGTCATCGAGCCCCTATTTTTGTTGGGTATTAATGCATAGACCGGAACAATTTTATAACAATTATGAGGTGTCTTTTTGTATCAGGATGATTTCGTGGTCAATTTATTTGAATTTGTTGATTAATTTGAAGTTAGATTATTTTAATCTACCATTAATGTATATTGACATAAGCAAAGAAAGCGTATATTAATATAGTGGGGAACGGTATATAAGTGTTATTTGCTGATCCTTGTGAATTATTATGGCATGTGAGATCTCGCCCGCATTGATCATATAATGTCGTAAAATCATGATGCGAAATTCTTCCTTGTAGGAATATGTCGAATTTTGTTGTAGATAATTTATTTCCTGCAGCGGATGAAAGGCTCAGGACGAGTTTTTGCTGCGAGGTTCGTGATGTGACGCGGCAAAGCGGCCGCGCCGAAGCTATTAGTGTGCCCCGTTTTTAAATTCTTCAAATTTGCATACAAATGCGCGCCAAATGACATGAGCTGTGGCAATTGTGAACGCTGCATAATCAACTCGAAAAAATTGTCTCAATTTGAGCGCAACAAAACGTGGCTGTAGCTTCAGCTCTATTTGAGCTCGTCAATGCGGCGAGCCAACACCTCATTAGATTGATTGAGTGGGTTGCTTGTCGCGGCCATCGTGTGTTAATTGATGTTTAGTTATTAAATTGGCAGTGTCAGGGATACTGCTGAGTCATTATGCAGTGTCGAGGATACAGCTGATTATTTCAGTTGAAAGAACTGCATGATAAATGACGATTTAAGATAATTATTTATTGACAATTCGTAGCTCTTGATCGAGGAAATTTGTCAATCTGAAGTCTTATGAGAGTAATGAACAAATAAATTTTACATATCCTGTAGCTACGCCACCATCTTTGACCAACTCTAACTTTAATTCCTCGAGTTTATATTTTCCACGTTACTATAAGTGTTCACAAATTACATTGAAACTTATTTCTTGAATTGATTGCCTCAATTTTCCTTATTACCTCACGCCTGATTCAATTGAGAAAAGGGATGTGATCTCAAAGCAGCGTAAAGTTGTGTCACATGACAGACACAGACCAATCAATTGGCGCTCTGGGCGACTGACGTCCAGCGATGCTGTTTCTTTGCAGAAACTTGGAATTGATTCCTAGAGTTGAGTGAATATTAATGAGATGCCTCGGGAGTTCCTGGCAATATTGGTGGAGAGATACGAGCTAACGACGACTGATCCTCATAGCACGTAGATCATTCCTACCTGTCATTCCTTGCAATCAGCATATATCGTTCGATCATACCAGCAGGATGTGTGTGAAGTTCAGCTTTCCTTCATCGGGAAAATGAGTTGATTGTATGGTTGGAAAACTTATCTATTTAGTGTATAGGAACTGTGGAATAACTGTATTTGTTATATTTACTAAATGATTCTAGGTTAAAATAAAAGTATTGTGCACCTGTACATCGCAGAAAATTTGAATGATCACTAGGGATGTTTAAAAACGAAGCTTATGTGCCGCGAAAAGAAGAAACAAACAAATAAACTGAACTTGCCGCTCGATTCTTCCCTTGTCTATTATGCCATCTTTCTTCCACCGCCATTTGTCATTCCTAATTCTATGACGCCATGTGGCCTGTGTCTTCCATATGGTCGTGCATTTATTTTACGGACATCTGGGTAGCCGAACTTGATAAGTTTTGTGAGTCTTTCCAGACTCACCACCCCTAGCACCACCAGACTCACCACTCCTCCAGCACCACCAGACTCACCTCTCCCTCAGCACCACCAGACTCATCTCTCCCCCAGCACCACCAGACTCACCACTCTTCCAGCACCACCAGACTCACCTCTTCCCCAGCACCACCAGACTTACCTCTCCCCCAGCATCACCAGACTCACCTCTCCCTCAGCATCACCAGACTCACCTCTCCCCCAGCACCACCAGACTCACCTCTCCCCCAGCACTACCAGACTCACCTCTCCCCCAGCACCACCAGACTCACCTCTCCCCCAGCACCACCAGACTCACCTCTCCCCCAGCACCACCAGACTCACCTCACCCCCAGCACCACCAGACTCACCTCTCCCTCAGCACCACCAGACTCACCTCTCCCTCAGCACCACCAGACTCTCTTCTCCCCCAGTACCACCAGACTCACCTCTCCCCCAGCACCACCAGACTCACCACTCCCCCAGCACTACCAGACTCACCACTCCAGCACCACCAGACAAGTAACCCATAAGGCGTTGCTAGAGACGCATGGTGCAGTCGCGTGTCGCTCAATATCGTCCCCGACGTGTGCAATATTTGCCTTAAGGCCCTCACAGCAGCCGCGCTCCGACACAGCGTCTTGCTCAGCCGCCTGGGACGCACGTGGTGCAAATTGCATGCCAGACGACGTCATGCAATGGCCCAGAATTTATTGCCTCCGTCGTGATTGTCCTAGATATTGCGCTCGTAAATGACAGACGATTGCAACGTCCTGATTTGCTTAATTGGACTACGCTGTGTGTCGGATATTTGCATTTGATATTGTGTCGTATTACAGGGTCAATAAGCGTCTTGTTAGTATCAAATCTACTATGCTGTTATTCTTGAAAGGTAATCAGGCTGTTATTGACGATATATGTTCGCAACGAATTCTACAAAAGACCTTGATTATTCGGTGGTAGTTTTCAAGAATTCCTTTTTGAGAATGGGAAATTGATAAAGTTGGAAGAATAATCAGTGCCTGGTTTGCTCCCTTAAGCACAAGTAAAATATTATCTAAAAAAATAATGAAATAAGTCTATTATTTATCTAAAAAAATAAAATAAAATATCTGTGGTCTAAGTTTTGTGCCATTCACGAAAAGAAATTATAGTGCTTTGTTAGACGCTTTATTTTTGGTTCTTTAAAATACGCATTCGCAAACGTTTCCCTCTTTATTTTGTAGCCCTTGTAGAGAGTTGGGAAAGAAATACGTTTAGCTGTATTTTAATGCCCTTCACGGCATCTGTGTAATAAACTAGACGTCCATCGTCCCTATACCATTTCGTGCTGCCGGCTGCGAGAGCAACGCTGTGCGGACCAACTATTGCGCTTACCGGTACAAACTTGGATTGAACCTAGGTGTGTACATGGTTCTTTGTACATGGACATGTTTTTTGATTAAACCCAGCTTTCTACATGGTTCTTTGTACATGTACATTTTTGTTTGATTGAACCCAGCTTTGTACATGGGTCTTTGTACATTACATGTTTTTTGATTAAACCCAGCTTTCTACATGGTTCTTTGTGCATGTACATTTTTTTTTTGATTGAACCCAGCTTTCTACATGGTTCTTTGTGCATGTACATTTTTTTTTATTGAACCCAGCTTCCTACATGGTTCTTTGTACATGTACATTTTTGTTGGATTGAACCCAGCTTTGTACATGTTTGATTGAACTCAGGTTGTATACATCACACCAGCGGGTGTTAACTCATGTACTCTTCTCGTTCACGACACAACGGCTGGTCTTACCACTTTTTACCGTACTCATGACCTTGCCTTATGACGAGTTTGGGACTTGCTAGTGCACGGACACGTGATGCGTCGCCCTCAAGGACTTCACGACTTTTCACGATCACATAATATATGACAGCTGATGTACAATACATCACAAATGTAACAACTTCGGAATAACTGTGACCCACCTAATAATTTTTTACGGATAGTGATTCTGTCCAAGTGTCGTTGTTATTCCAAGTGAGTTATATTCATGACCTAATATTGTCTTCATTTCTTAAAATGAATTAGACATCTTTTGTCCTGAACACGTTTATCTATTTTCCAGGTTCCGAGTGGTGACTTTCGTACGATGGTGAAACTGAAATGGTGAGTTCCGTAGAATTAGAATTCTATAAACATGCACGTGCTCTTATTAGTATATAGATTGCCCTCGAAATACTTGATTATTACTTCAGAACTTTTTATTGGGCCTAAACTATAATTTAGGTTGGTTTTCAGCCTTTACAAGATTAATTACAATCAACTAATGTTAAGTAATATACAATTAAATCGTTTTTAAGAAATGAAATACGGATCAGAATCGGAGTGAAGTTAAAATAATATTGCTGTAGCTTTGTATTCTCTGTGCTATATATTCTTCGCTTGATTGGCGCACTAGATAACTACCATTGTTTTTCTATACGACTCAGTTATTAAAAATGTTCAACTCTTGTATAGATTTGTGAAATTTTATTTTTCAACTCCTATTCAATTTTGTTCTCTCTTCATATTTTTGTCGGGGTTTACCCTGATGAACTATTAGAAACTCCGGCGTTGCAGCACCGGTTCCCCATCGACCGTAGAATGTGCGACGATTATTCAGCCCTGATTTTCAACAGGGCAGTTGAATGGGATCTTCAATGAACGAAATGAAGGCTCAAGTTCGCTGAATTCTCTCATGGCGAGCTCGTGTTTGCTTTCAATTTACGCCACGAATAACTTGCCTGCGTCGCCATGTCTCCCGTGAGCCTGGGTCCAATCGTTCCTGTTCGATAATTCCTGCGCTTGTCATTCATTCTTAAGTAATTAATAAATTTATAAAACAAATTCGTTGTCAATTCAAGTTTTGAGTTCCTGCCTCAACCTAATATTCTGTCCTGTGGTCTATTGTAAATAATTGCACCCAGTATTTTTATTTTCTAAGAAATTTTGGTGTTAGGCCTCCAATTAAGATTCAAAATTTCATGGCCATTCTTTCTCGCTTTGCATCGGGGTGTAAAATCTTTTTTTTTCTTACTGCTAATTTTCCTCCGTTTGGTCTGCTCATGATCTTGCTAAGTTCATCCGCCTCCAGCATTATTTCAACGATGATCACAATTAATTTCTATTTAACCGATGAGTATCTCAACTAATGACTACTTAATATATATTGTCGTTTCTGAGAAAGGTTTCACTTATCAAATTTAACGGCATGAAGTATAAATATTCTGTCCAGCTGGCATTATGTGACGAGACGCGAGTAGAGTTACGTGCGACGGTATAATCAAGATTTACAATTATTTAAGGTGCACTATAAAAATATTCTCTACTGAAGCTTCACTAACGAGATTGCAGGTTCCGTGCTGCTGCACCAGCTTTGTTTGTGTTTCCTAAGGGCCTATTTTTACTCCATCATACATCTGAAGTTTATGAACAGTTTGTATATAATTATACGAATAAAATGCGTCTTGGCCATCACCTAGTTAAAGTTTGGAGATTTGTTTTCACTTAAACAAATGATGCCTGCATGAAGGTCTGGTAGAAATAAGATGGTAAACTAAGGCCGGCTAAGTATACCTGGTGTTTGTTTAATATTATCATAGAATTTTATTGTAGTTAAGTCGCGTTCTTATATCCTAAATTGTTCGCTGTCTGGGTACGAATGAGCGTTGAATTTTCCAAGTTCCGTTGTTATTTCGAAGCTATTAAATGATGAAAATTGTTATCGAGAAATATGTGTCAGAGTCATCATTCTCAGAAAAAAGATATAATGCTTCTCAAGAAACGATTTACACTACACGCAGCTTACTACATTAATGAGCATCTCCATATAATGAAAAGTATTGCTGTTTACTGGAAGATATTGTCTCTCTGTCAAGTACCCCTAAATAAGATAATTTTTCAGTTGCGCTTTAACAATCGTAAAAAGTTTCTTTTTTACACAACGTAATTAAGTGCAGAACAACCTTAGATAAGTGCAGATTGTAATTGAGTGCAGAAAGTGGAGTCACTGCCCTCGGAACCACACTCGGGAAATGTTGAGACTTTATCGGCCCGAATATATAGCGATACATTTTTTTTGTTCTTAATTTGTTAGGTCATCCTAACACAATTAGACACGGCAAACGTGCGTTTCGGTGCTACGTGCGGAAAGTGTGCCACTATTTGGGCAATATGAGCCATTCATTTCACCAGGTGAAGGGGTTGGTCGCTCTACTCCCTAGGCCTCCAACGAATCCTCGGCTTGTTCATCATGGCTAAAATGATTCTTGGCTAATGGTTTGAGGATTTTTTTTGCGATGTGTTTGAATTTTCGTTTATACTTTCTGAAAACCTAGCCTTGTAAAAATATTTAAGTGTTTTTTCTACCAGTTCTTGGTCTTGATTGGTCGCATGTCTCCGCAAAAGGAGAAAAATCTTTTAGATAAAATGCATTTGCATGAGCTGACTTCTCGCATCTGCGTTGCTGCATCGCGGTGAGGTCCTGCATATAGTCACTGCGTGTGGTGTACTGAGCAACCACTACAAGAAGGAACTTAGCTTCTGCATGTTGGCTGGATGAAAGAGATATCAACTTCTTGAACCGTTATAAGGGAATGGATTCATTAGGAATTGTTAACGTATCATTTTGAAGAGGTAATATTTGCTTAGAAATTTTCCATTTTTTCACATTGTCTATCGTCGTTTTATTTAAAGGGTTAACCGAACGGAACGTGCGGGAAGCTAAGGTTAGACGATTATTTAATTATTTGGTGCCACGTGGAAAGCCTCCAGAAAATAATAATAATAATAATGATAATAATAGAGATAATAATAGATAAATGAATAATATGAATTGAAATAATACTAGAAAGAGGCGGAGCGGGGGAAAGTCGTAAACTACGAAACTTGAGTTGAAGGATTTAACATTCATGATGTCTGATCGTTTATTCTTTATAGTTTACAGCGCGTGATTATATAACTTTTTAATTTATAAGGAAAAAAGATAACAATTTACGATTTAGACAGTAATGCAATAAAGTGGTTTGGTAATGATCTATCATTAACCAACTGAACCTGCACGGTCATGTAGGCAAGTTGTAGAGTTCCGTGGAGCTCCCTCACCATCACTGCAATATGCCATGAAGTGGTGCGGTCCCTATGGGAGAGCGGCGTATTTACATGCCCAGCAGCATCTCGTACGACAGGGACATCAATGCAGTAAATCCTTTGATGTTTGTCTGATGCACAGCGTGCAGTGGTGTGGCAGTAAAGATGGGCAGTGTTCGCAGCCACTGCACCACAACAGCGTGGCGTGCAGTGGTGTGGCACAGCAGCAAGACGGGCAGTGTTTGCAGCCACTGCACCACAACAGCATGGCGTGCAGTGGTGTGGTCAGCCACTGCACAACAACAGCGTGGCGTGCAGTGGTGTGGCACTGCAGCAAGACGGGCAGTGTTTGCAGCCACTGCACCACAACAGCGTGGCGTGCAGTGGACTGAGTTTACGACCTTCTCCCCCTATACCAGAGGCTGTAGTTTGGCTGCCAGGCCATAGCCTCGCTGCAAAACCTGGGCTCCCTAAAAATACGGGAACTAAATTTACTGCGGCCAAATTAAAGGTCAGCCGCTGACTACGCCTGATGACCGCCGTTAACGATCAACGACCGAGCCCCAAACTCTGCTCTCACTACAAAACTAGGAGAACATCCGTTTTTTTCGAACGTTTGTTCATACTTACGGTATTTTCTGGATCATTCTCCTATGCTCAATGGAAGTGACGAATAGTTGATTTTTATTTAGTAACCAGAAATGCGAGTTGCTTCTAACACCTATCATTGCAATATTCGTCTTTACTTATTGCGGGAATGAAACCCTTCTTATACTTGATCTATCATAACAGATGCACTTGTCATACAGAGCATATTTTTTGTTGAAAATTTTCTTCAGGTAGGAAGGAAAAATTTCTCAACATTTCCTTGCTGCCATGTGGTAAATGCGGAATGCGCATCCTTTTCACTCTCCGTCGCGAGAGCCGCCGCCCAGACATAAACCATCTGCATGACGTGCGCATATCATTGTCACTAGGCCCAAATGTGACGAATTTTTTGTGTTCATTGCTGCCGGTGCAATAATATTAAGCCCAAGTGCCGTAAGTGTTGTAATGGACGCGCTCAATTTTCGCATTGAAGCTCAAATTGGACGAACGATCGTGAGTGACCAAGTTGAGTTACCATCATGATTGCGAAACGCCTGAAAAATTTTGTCCATCCTTGACGAATTGGAGGACGATTGAAGCATACGTTCTGCGTTGACTGCGATATGAGGCGTAATGCATGATAGGATTATATTCTGACTCAGCATTATTATGTGATTTTAGGCTAAAGCAGGAATTTCAGAGATTAGTTTATGCAGAGCGACATTAATCTCCGTTGTCGACATCACAGATCTGTAACGAAATGCTAACGCGGTCATTACCTCACTGAGCGCCACACGAGCGTCATTACCCTCACAGAGCGTAGCTCGAGCGTCATTACCCTCACTGAGCGCCACACGAGCGTCATTACCCTCACAGAGCGCAGCTCGAGCGTCATTACCCTCACTGAGCGCCACACGAGCGTCATTACCTTCACTGAGCGCCACACGAGCGTCATTACCCTCACTGAGCGCANGTGGCTCGTGCAGACACGCGCACGGCACACGTGGCGTACATGTGTACGTGGCTCGTGCAGACACGCGCACGGCACACGTGGCGTACATGTGTACGTGGCTCGTGCAGACACGTACACGGCACACGTGGCGTACATGTGTACGTGGCTCGTGCAGACACGTACACGGCACACGTGGCGTACATGTGTACGTGGCTCGTGCAGACACGCGCACGGCACACGTGACGTACATGTGTACGTGGCTCGTGCAGACACGCGCAGGCTGTGAGGCCGACAAGGATTTTTAAGCCATGTCTAAACAATTTCAAAAAGTGAAGCAATAAAATCGAAATGGGGATTGGGTGGAAAGGCATCACTATGGCGTATAATTGGCAATTCTATGAAGCGTAATGGAGGCATTTGCATGAAATTAGCTTCTTTATTGGCCCAAGATGGCGGCGCCTGGGCCGAGATCACAGGCCCATTGCTGATGACCACACGTCGAGGTATCTTGGCCGCCCCCCGGCCGGCCGACCAATGAGTGACTATCGGCCCGTTTTAGGATAGACATGAATTTTGATGGCCGCTTAACCGTATTGGAGTCTCGGAAACCTCGTGCTGCCCATCGTACGTTGCCCCCACCTGTCATACGATAATAATTCCGAATTCAATTTGCATGGCGTTTCAATAACCCGCTTATCATGAACAACGGCTTGCGCCAGAACGTTGGCTGGATATTGGTTGCTTTGAATTGGCTTATAATAATTGCTAATTATATACCCTTTAATTACTATGAATCAATTATTTCTGTATAAGTGGGTGCAGGAAAATGTCTACTTATGCGTGTGATTGCGTGACTGAACTTAACAAGTCCTTCGAGTTGCCAGGAGGCATGGGGTCAGGAAAAGGGGTCGTATTATCAAAAAAAGTCTCGAGTTCGTAACTCAGTCAGCCAATCCCTGGCGGCTAAACCCTTCCAGTCATGGACGAGAAATCAGCCACTAAGTGCTTTCTTTGTTGCCGTTTGTACTTGGGCCGCTACGTGTACCTTAGAGAGTTTTGATAGTACGACACCAAATGACCCAGAAAGGATCATTCGGGAATGAAGGGTAATACTAAGCCCCAGGACGGGATAAAATCCATCGCAGCGTCTTTGGACAACTGTGTAGTGGTACTAAAGGTTTCTCGTGCTATTAGACTAATCACTATAATATGTACTAGTACAGACCACCATTTAAGTTATTTCACAGGCCAACGACCTCAAGAGTAATTGCCTAACATGTTCCAAGTCAGTTAAGACAAACCGGTTTGCCTACTGTATAACGGAGTTTGTCCACTGTATAATCGGTTTGCCACCGTATACTGTATATTGATGTTGTCGACTGGGTTCCTTTAAAGATCAAGCGAAGAGAACCGTCATCTTTCGTCAATAACTGGAGTGCTGACCATAGTCTATGTGTTGTGACTTGATGAAAGGGGATCTGGCGGTGCTCTGCTGTACTTGGATTTGATAAAAGTCTTCGATAACGTAGACAATGAAGTGCTTTTCTGGAAGCTCAAGCTGCAGCAGTTTGGAGGTGACTACACATTTCAGAAAGAGACAAGCTTCCGCATTCGCAGGCTCAAACCGAGCCATGTGAGGTTTAAGAGTTTTTGCCGCAATGTTTAGTTCCTGGATTAACTTCCTCATCTATATTACGGTATTTTAACGGTCGCGGGACTGTGCCGCCATCTGTGTCGTCGTTGGCGGACGATCAAAGTGTGTTGATGAAGATGAAGGTCAGACCGGAATGCGAGATTTTTGATCCTCGATACCGGACCGGTCTCGAATATAATTTTGTCGAACAAAGCTGCAGTTGGAGTCCATTCTTTGCGGGAGTGTTCCTTTCCCGCTGCTGAAACAAGACTGCTGAATGCTAGCCGTTTTAACTGATGGAAGGTATGTTTTCGCTAGTATCTCTCTAGAGGAGGAGGAACGTGTTCCTGAGCACAATCCCTGATCGCCTGACTCTGCCCCGCTGTATCAGCAAGAAGCAAATTAACGGCACCTTTCATCAGCTTGCACGACGCTGGGCAGACGTGCTTCAGCTTCGTAACATTGTCGCTGTAGCTCGGCAACTCAGACAGCGATGGCTCACCAGCGGTTGAAGCTGTCCAGAACTTTGCCAAGTTCATATAGTAGCAAGTGCGTGGTTGATTAGTGGTACGTGTCAACGCATGTGCGTGGTTGCATGGCGGTATTTGTCAACGCATGTACGTGGGTTCAGGCATGTCTGTGTCTGTTCACTGTGAACACCTACACTCGCATGTGCGTGAGTTTAGGACATGCTCGTGTTCGTAAGCGTGCGCGTGTTCACGCGGGCCAGGCTGCTGGTCGATCGCTATGGCGGCATCGACTGTCTGACGTTCTGATGATTGCCTCCACCGCCGCCACCTGACCTGTCGACGGCTTGCCTTGTGCCTTGCCTTGTGCCTTGTCTTGTGCCTTGTCTTGTGCCTTGTCTTGTGCCTTGTCTTGTGCCTTGTCTTGTGCCTTGTCTTGTGCCTTGTCTTGTGCCTTGCTTTGTGCCTTGTCTTGTGCCTTGCTTTGTGCCTTGTCTTGTGCCTTGCTTTGTGCCTTGTCTTGTGCCTTGTCTTGTGCCTTGTCTTGTGCCTTGTCTTGTGCCTTGTCTTGTGCCTTGCCTTGTGCCTTGTCTTGTGCCTTGTCTTGTGCCTTGCCTTGTGCCTTGCCTTGTGCCTTGCCTTGTGCCTTGTCTTGTGCCTTGCCTTGTGCCTTGCCTTGTGCCTTGCCTTGTGCCTTGTCTTGTGCCTTGCCTTGTGCATTGCCTTGTGCCTTGCCTTGTGCCGTGTATTGTATCTTGCTTCTTTCATTGATGACCATCGATCATTTAATGATTTGTTCGTTCAGTTTCCAGATTTTTATGCAAATAAAGTAGCTTTGCAAAACCAAAATATTCTTATAGCTCAAGCCCCACTTCTTTTATCGTTGGCATGCAATTTGCGACCAATGATCTCACTGCTGGAGTTGCCGCACGTAAAACGAACAGGTTCAGCGCGGAACATCTCTTGGTTGCGCCGCGTCGGGCAGGCAAATGTTATCAGGAATCGATGCGTAACTGCGCCGGCTGTCGACAATGACCTGTGCTCGATTGAATTCTTCCTGAAGCGGTCCACTCTTGAGTGTGCATTCGAGCCAACTCGTGTCGCAGTTCTCGACGATGGACTGCAATTACTCCCGTAGGTATATCATAGGAGAACAGATTGCATCGTTTATGATCACTGCTGGTACCCAATTGAATGGGGAAATATCGTTGGTCGACTGTCGCAATGTTTAAGATTACGTTCTTTCATTGGAATGTTATCAGTGGCCGATAATATAATGTTTGAGATTTATTTTCACGATTGGAACATTTTTACCATATAATGATTACGATAACATTTCATAGCAGGCCGATGGCTTTCGTTATTTTAAGGAGATAATCCGCATTTTGATATCGATTTTTGGACTCGACTACGATTTTCTTTAGAATAACTTTATTACTGCGCTAAATTTTTCCCCAGTGAGCTGCACATCTTTTAGAAGTCTCGGGAGGCTGACTGTCATGTGCGATTTGCCTGCAAATATGCGTGGGTTGCGTTGCCGCTGGAAGTATATACTGATTCCTGATCGAGAGCTGACGTTGCCTCTCCAAATCCTTGATAAATCCGTGACCGTGTCCTACAGCGCCAGATCAGCAAACTTGTCATGCAAAACTGAGCCGCTCGCGCCAAATCCCTTCCCGTCATGACCATTCCAGCTCCAAACTTGGCGTTGCTGTTCCTTTTTTTACTTATTCAACTTTCCTAATTTATTTCACTTTAGTTTTGGTTCCGACGAACGGAAAGAGTAGGCCTTGTCACAGTGAATTGTGAGCTCTGTTTTCCCCAATAAAATTGTTATTTCTTTGTCTTCATGTAACAATATTCCATGTATTTAACTGTTTATGTTCAAAATAATTTCTTTTTATTTTCGAACTGCCGGTAATTTATGTTTTTTCTCGCTTTATCTCGCACAGTTAATTTCATTTAAAATGTTCGAAATCAAACTTGAAATTTTTTCTTATTCATTTGTTCGATATCTTCATCGCTTCATTAGTTCGATATCTTTATTAGTATTATTCATCGCGATATCTTCATTATTCAAGAGTTCGATATCTCCATTGTGATTTCTATGGTTCGACGTGAGAAGACTTGTTGCCGTAGCTTCCCGTTCAAATTTTGCATTTTTAACATGGCTTTGGTTCTGTAAAAAATTGCAATTCTAATTCTTATATTTTTGTTTCCATTTCCTTTCTAGCTCTTTAGTTCATTAGTTTTTGCCAACTGAATTTTTGATGTACTTATTATTGAGCCATTCTATCCTGTAATTTATTATAAATTAGTGTCAGTTTTTACTTTTTAGAAACCTGACACGCACAGAACTCAACTGCAACTGAGGCCCATAACATATATGAGGCCGATACTATGTTTGGCCATAGGTAGCGGAAGAGCTGGTATGGAGCACCGCTACTTAGCACCTGACAACTCGGAAATCGAAGAGAAACAACTTGTTCGTGATCTAGGAGTGTTGATGAATACTCAGGTCAATTTTGGTGATCACGTAACGGCAATAACCGCAAGAGGTAGGCGACAGATGAGGTGGATCTGGCGGACGTTCAGAACAAGAGAAGCGGAACCGATGATTTAGAGCCCTTGTAATACCAATTCTCGAATACTGCTGCCAGTTCTGGACCCCGTTCGCACTCGGCGCAGTGCGGCAACTGGAAGGTGTCCAGCGAACCTTCACTTCCAGGATCAGAGGGATGGAAGAGTTGAACTACTGGGAGAGGTTGAGGCGCCTGGGTCTGTACTCACTGCAGAGGAGACGGGAGAGGTATGTCATTCTGTACACATGGAAAATGATAACCGGAATGGTGCTAAACTTTGAGAGCGAGACCTTCAGGATTGAGACATATCACAACGAGAGAAGGGGGAGACTGTGCAAGATCGCCCCATTACGTAACAGATCCGCAGTCAGATTTCAATCCCTGAGGGAAGGATCACTTTCCGTGGCAGGGCCAAGGCTGTTCAACGTCCTACCAAAGGATCTAAAAGATGGGGAGTTCACCCTGGAGACCTTCAAGAGACAACTGGACGTTTTCCTGGGCACAATCCCAGATCGACCTCCCCTGCAACACTACCAGCTGCGAGAAGCAAGCAACAGCATCGTACATCAGGTGGCCCAAATGAGGGCGGATGAACGATAATCAGAGGCGGCGATTCATCGTGGCCTGGGACTGCTACGTCCCAAACAAGTACCAAGATTCTACGTAAAAACTGGGACCTGAAGTTGTCACGCGTTTAAATAACTTACTTATGTATCCAATATGTTACAACATTGAAATATCCGCATTGACATTTCGAGATGATAATTCGTCTAGAATAATTTCATCACATTGCCCGCGTACGTTCACTGTGATTTGAACATATTTCTTACACACGAATGGCAGCTATAATCTCTTGCTGCTTATCGTTTCACATCAGCGGTCAATACAAACATACTGAAATGCTGATTACTTTTAATCCATACTCGACGATGAATTGATTTAGTTTCATTGTAGTAGAAAATGTCTCAGGACATACTAAATTTTTAGAGCAAACCATCTCAAAGAGTGTGTGCAAATTTCATATCACATTGGATGTTGGATTGAAGAGATTAATTAAATATTCATTTGAAATATTTTATTCCATGCCTCGATTCTATTACGTAAAGTGTAATGCTGGAGGTGAGAAATTCAGAGCAATAATTCTCCTTTCCCTGCATATTAAATAAGCTTGAAACGTAATATCATTAAGAGGGAGTGATATCGCTGATGATTTTGCCTTTATTTATCGGCTACAAAATAAATAGCCGGTTATTATCGGATTTGAAATAAAAATTTGTCCCATAATTTTAGTATTCTTTTTTATTATCAATCTCTAGTTCATTCTTTATCGTAGAATTGATCGGTTATGTTTACAAAGTTTTGCAGGCGACAGGGCTAAAGAATCATTACGAACTCGTTGATAATATTGCGTTGATTCCTCTCGTGTTCCACGTTGATTTATAGCGAGCATTTATTTGTAAATTGGGCCTTGAAGTGCGTAGCTGAAGGCAGTATTATCACTTAATGAAGGTGATGGGGCTGCAAGGCAGAGCCTTGTATACCATGATTTGTGAAGGCACTTTATTTCTCTGCAACGTGTGCCAGTATATCAGAGTTCCCTGCACCGTGTGCCAGTATATCAGAGTTCCCTGCACCGTGTGCCAGTATATCAGAGTTCCCTGCACCGTGTGCCAGTATATCAGAGTTCGCTGCACCGTGTGCCAGTATATCAGAGTTCCCTGCACCGTGTGTCAGTATATCAGAGTTCCTAGTTCGAAGTAGCACATGCCTTTCCTTATTACATGTCACAGCCAACCCTTATGGTAAATGACGGCGAAACAACCTTGCTTTCGAGGGGATTCCGTTGAAGAACGTTTAGTCAACGTTATTCCGACTTCAGTTTTCTGATGATATGCAAGTTCTAACTGTTAACGGCGATTCATAGACAGCTGAAAATCGACTCTGATATGTTTACCGGACCGCGGACCAGATCACGCTTACAATTCTTACAAAAAAAAATTCTCAAAAAACGAAATCCTATATTCTTTCAGTAGCCAATTTATCTCTGTGATTTGTTAAAAAAGTTGATTAATTGAGTTGTACTTGATTATGAAATTCTTTAAATTAATCTTGGAAGAATTTAAATGAAAAAATAGATGAAAAATAATTCTAGTTCTGATGCACATGTTCTTTCAGTAATAACGCCCTAGAATGGTCAAATATTTCGCTATTTCATGGTATACGATGTTATAATTGCGTTATATCAACTTATTGAGAATGACAGCATTTCTCAGAATGAGTTTTTGATTCTTGTTGCCGTGAATTGGTTCTCATTTTATTTCTTTTTAAGCCGCAGGAAATATTGTAGAATTTGTAATATTTCTTTTGAGGTATTGGTATTGATTCAAACAAATTTTGAATTGTTTCCAAAGGAATTTTAACCCATTCTTCAGTTAAACTCCATCCATATCTTTCAAAAACGATGGCGGCGGGAATCGATTTCTGAATCGACCATAAATACTCGCACAGAGTATTTAGGTCTGGTGATTGTGGTAGCAAATGGGATGCTCAACTTCATAAGATTGTTCCTCGTGCCATTTTTATCCATGAATCGGGGCAATTTTTTATCAAATCCATGAATCGGGGCATTATCATCTTAAAAGATCGTGTTCCCCTCCGGAAACAGTGTTAGCACCATTGTATAAACTTAGTTCTCCAAAAGTTCTAAATAGTCAGGACTGTTGATCCTTCCATGAAGAGAAATCATTGGTCCGCCGGATTTCCAAGAAATAGCATCCCATATCATCACAGATCCCCCGCCATGTTTTACGGTTGGGAGGGGGCAGTCAGGATTAAATGACTTTTGTCCCAAACGTAGATTCGGCCAGAGGTTGGAAGTAAGTTAAATGGTGATTCGTCAAAGAAAATGACATTTTTACACTGCTTGAGGGACCAATTCTGGAGGTTTTTACACCATTCTATACGCTTTGAAATATTTATATTTGAAACTAGAAGTTTTCTAATTGCAACTCTTCCATAGAATACAGGTATGTGCAGTTCTTTGCGGACAGTCTTTGTGGAAACTGGGTTCTGTAGGTGTACATTGAGGTCTGCAGTAATTTTAACAGCCGTGGTCTTTCGATTGTCCCTCACAATTCGATTTAGGGGCCGACGTTCTCTCTCAGACAACTTCGACTTTTGGTCAGACCTGTGATTTGCTGAGGAAGTTTTTTCTTCTTTTTCAAAAACACTCATTACTTTTGAGACAATACATCTAGAAACGTCAATTATTCGGGAATTTTCTGTCACACTAGCACCTGCCAAACGGGCACCAACAATTTGGCCTCTTTAAAAGTCAGAGAAGTTCGTCATTTATAGGTTATAGGTTAGGTAATAGACAAGAAAATTTACTAAAAACATCTGTGCAAGGATAATCTATTAATTAGCAACAAAAATGACAATAAAACATTAAAGTATTTCACATTTTCTTTATTTAAACACATTAAAAAATTACGATACTAAAATGTCGGTGTTTCCCTTATCTCCTAATATATCAGGGGTGTTTGTCCAACCCCTGTATATAGTGTAGGTACCGATTAATTTTGGGTTACGAAAAGTTTTAATTTTATTTTCATATAACGCTTTCAGTATAGTTTGTTTTGATAATGATATTGTCTGTACCTAATGATATTATTGTACATTCCTACAAATGTCTGAAGTCTCCATAACATGCTAGTATTGCTTATTATATTACATAACTTTGTATGGTCTGGTCAAAATAGCAAAATTAAATACGTACAAGACCAATACTTGAGCAATGCACCAGCCCATGGTGCTGCGGGTAGCGGTCTCCAGCCAGGGACGGCATCCTATACACGTCGCTGCTGCCCTGACGCCTTCATTTCCTGGTCATTGTGCTGTCGTTACCTTGCTCCTAAAACCGTCTCTTGGCCGACACTGGACGAAGGCTCGCCCGCATCTGGCTACTTTTCACGGATGATGTTTTGTCTTATCCTACATGAATAATACATAAAGGATCTATTAATTTTACGTGATCTGCTCCCAACAACGGACATGAAACTTTAAATTTAATATCACGATTGCTAACATTTCCTACATTTTTAATTAAGCACATTTGAATTATAACAGAGAAAGCTGCGGTAGTGAAAAAAGCCTCGTTGCACCAACCAAAATAAGACCAATTGCAAGGCAGCTCGATATTTCAGCTATGCCCACATAACGTCGCCGCTGGTCCACTGATCTGACCCCACGTCCTGTTTGAGCAAGTATGCCGCAGTCTGGAGGTGCCACACGCTTAATTAGTAACTGATTTCCCTCCCAATCTTGGACAAATTAAATCTTGCCTTCAATTTTGCCGTGTAGGGAACAAATTCACTTATATACTACATATACAGGAATTTTGATGTTACATGGTCAGTCGGTTAGTCCACCGGTTAGTCCACCGCATTTGCGACCGGTTAGTCCACCGGTCGCAAATGCGGGCAGAATGAAAAGTTATTATTTGCATGGGAGGCTGATTATCATTCTTGATTGTCGTCATTATGTTTACTGAAAACAAATGCCCTCTATATTCTAATCTTTTAAAGTATATAATAAAATCTTTATATAGATAACTATACCTATGAAACAGCGTAAAGGTGACAACCTAGGCTGCCATTTCAGCTCACGGTGTCATCCGCCACGTGACGATGCTCTAAAGCAGGGGTCTCCAAACTTTTTTCACCAAGGGCCAAGATCAAGCTCACTGAAACCTTCGCGGGCCGGAGAAGTTCGTGGGTGGAGGGAAGGGCAGCATAAATTACGAATAAAATTCGATAGTCAAAATTAGCGCACGAATAACTATTTTATTCTGCAATTCGTCTTACGGAGCAATTGTACACTATCTTCCGTCGCTTAATTATTGGCGCTCATTAATTGGCGTGATAAGCACTGCTCCTAAATACATGGGGGACATAATAATTATGGCTATAATTATTAGAGTGTAATCTTGAAGAATATTCAACGTGAAACAGCATTAATGAGAGGCATAGAATTGTTTCTTTTCATACAAAATAGCATTGAGTTATGGATCAAAATTACTGCTTCCTATGATCAGAATGGATTGTAAATGTTCGTCGGATAAGGCTGCCATGTAGCTAGACTTGACATACTTCATCTTAGAAAATGTTTGTTCGCAAAAATAGGTTATGCCAAAAACGGAAATAGAATCACAAGCAAAGGCTTGTAGATGAGCATACTGCATATTCATCGCTTGGTCGACACTTGTAAAAGTCAATCAGTTTACCTTCTCTGAATCTGTCCTTCAATGCGTCATTGGCTTGCTGATCAATTACTTCCAATTGAAGTTCAGATGGCAAATCTTCAATGGAACAATCAAATGGATTTTGGAAAATCTTTAATTGCTGCAAATGCATGACGTTTTTGAAATTGCTATTTCAGATTGCAAATAATGCCTTGCGCAAATCTTCTTGGGAATGAAGTTTCTCGCTCAAACTTTTCGCAACATGAAATTGCTTGAAACAGTTCCTCATCAACTGGGTGTCAAACAAATTAAATAGCTTTTGTCGGAACGCCTTCACAATTGGGTATACATGTCGCAAATGAGAACTGTTTTGTCCTGTAGTCTAAGATTGAACTCGTTCATGTGTGTGGGCAGATACACAGAAAAAGCTAATTTCCAATGTGAGTAGCGGCTGGGGTCGATTCTGTTCATTCTGAAAAATTTCAATTTCTGCCTGGAGTTAAAAAAAATCGTGACCACATGAATACCTTGCCACAGGTAAGCAAACGAACGGAAGTGTGATACTTAGGTTAAATCTGGATATTCTGCTTCTATCTCCTCCAAGAAAGCACAAAACTAACGATGGTTAAGTCCGTGAGAACGAATGCAGTTTACTATTGAAACAACAAGTTCCATCACAGAAGATAAATCCATATATTTGCCACAGTGCCTGCTGGTGAATAATGCAGTGAAAAACCAAACGCTTGGGACAGCCCGCAATTGCAATAGTTTTAAAAATTTGTCCAACTAACCCTTTTCCAGAGCCGCACATGTTTCTTGACCATCGGTTGTGACGCGCTTGAACCGTTTCTACTCCAGGCCGTAATGCAGGAGAGATTTCTCGACTTCTTCGAAAATTTCCTCGCCTGTTATTGTACCGCGCATGTCGTGCACCGTGACCAACTCTTCAATCACTTCAAAATCTTCTCTGACCCCACGAACATACAGCAACTGCGAGGTAAAAGTGACATCAGTTGATTCATCAAACGCGAGAGAAAAGTACTTGAATTCTCTGGCTTTTTCTTCGAGTTGAGGCACTATATTTATTCCAATATCTTCAACTCGATGAGCAACTGTATTTGCCGAAGGGCTTATAGTTTTAGGCAAGTCTTCTTTTTCCGGACAGAGTTCGTTGGCTGCTTCAATAATGCATAATTTAATTAACTCAGAATCGGTGAAGGGCTTTCCTCGTTTTGCCAAAAGATTTAACACACGGAAACTTGCTCTTGTTGCAGCTTCATTCTCGGCATTCTTTTTCTCGAACAAAAATTGTTGCTCTGCAAAGTTGTGTCTCGGCGCTTCCAGCTTGTCTGCAAGAAGCTTTCCTTTGAGTTGCGAATAGTGTTTTGTATCATAATGTCTCCGAGTGTTGCTCTCTTTCGGCACTGCAATATGCTATCATTGCATATTAACCATAATGCTTTGTTACCAACATATCAAACTCGATAACAAAGTATAATTCTTTAATAGCTATCTACTAAGCGCCGCGCTTGTGTTGCATGAGGCATGGCCCCTGTCAATCGGTCAAGAAGCGCATGCAGAGGCTGCAAAGCGCCTCTGCATGCGCTTTGAGGCACTTGATTCTCGTGTATTGCCCCTAGTGTGAACGGGCCTTTATTAGAATGCTGGTCAGAGCCCGTCTGAATTACGCGGAAATGTTCCGGAAATGTAAAATCAGAAACGAGCGTCGCAAAACTCGCCTCTTGACGACAGAAAACAAGAAAATTTATTTTTGCCCGCAAATGTTCTCAACTGTTCTTTTATAGCAATTCATTGTGTACATTTATTTAATGAATGATTTTCGTTTTTGAAATACAAGTAGTATTTAGATTAAAAAATACTTGAAGAACAAAAACTTTCATTCATAATTCATTATTAACGTGATGAATTTCATCCAGTTTCATTTTAAGGTGGAGTTTAGCACTCTATACGGATTCGGAGAAGGCTTGTCCCTAGCCCACGAGATATCATAGTTCGAAGCCTCCCGTTTGCGTTCATTTGCCTTTGAGGCTCATTCAGTTCGATAACCGGCGCTTGCCTTTGAAGCCTCCTGCTCGAGGCCGCTGTTTGCCATGCGTCCTGCTTCGATGGCAGGTCTATATACTCAGATATAAAACGGTTACCCCAT
The DNA here is from genome assembly GCF_000764305.2 of Hyalella azteca. NCBI lineage: Eukaryota > Metazoa > Arthropoda > Malacostraca > Amphipoda > Hyalellidae > Hyalella > Hyalella azteca. The sequence goes on along the minus strand of NW_025941113.1, from coordinate 300,976 downwards.
AACCTCGGTCGAATTTCAACTCTTTAACAGCTAGAGCTGTTAGATTAGGAGAGTTGGGATTTGTGGTGAATTACTCTAGAATCTAGATCAAGCAAACTCGTAATACGCGAAACTCCTTAAATGCCTGCCTATCGATTACTCACTGTGCAGCACCATTGTTGTTTTCTTGCCTTTATTAGCCGTAATTTCTGCTAGTAAACTGGTTCTGGAATAAATTAGTGAATTAAAATCGTGATTCTTTCGTCCCCAGAACTAAAAATGACTAACGATTAATCGAAACCCTCCGGCAGAATTTCTAGTGAGCTCGGTTCTGCCGCTCGTTAGCTCATACGAGCTCATCTAATTCGTGCATAATTTAATTACCAATCTTTTTGGTACAGGCCTGGAATTTCTAAGTCACTTCTCGTTTAAATGCTGACTGGCATAATCCATTTGAATGGACCGAATAATGACTGGAGTGGAGGATTCAGTGACTCCAGTCCAGTTTCTGTGTATAGGAAAGCAGGCAGTAATTCGTCCATGACTCTCGTGTGGATACCACCAGACATGCTTAGGCATATATATAGGCTAGACATGCTTATAGCGACTACATGTCATAGGTGTTTAACGGTTCCTGCAGTTAGTCTTTTATAAGTGCTATAATTTTTGCAATAAGTTAACTGCATAAATTACATTTAAAGTTGATTTTTTACCTTACGAAATTACAATTTTATAGTAGTACCAGTTATATCAGTCTTTTCATTTATTAGTGCTAATTTAATTTGAAGTGGTCTAATGAATTCGTAAGGTTTGATACTAAATTATTGGATTCCAAGTTGGCAAGTTTACAGAAGTATTTTCAATGTTTATTTTTGAGACCAAAAATTTTGTTGCTTTCTTTCTAAGCAGTAACTTTTTAGTGGTAATTGAAGTTAGAATTTCTTTTTAAATGTTTTCTCTGGCCCTCTATTGTAATCTAAAATGTTAGGGAAACTATATCTCTGTACTTGTTTTCGTTATTTTTGAAGGGTTCCAATGTCCAGGCTTTAAGATGAAGAATTTCCAGAGTGCCAGAGCGCTCATTAAGAGCTACACGCCTTGTCAATCAGCAGCGCTCTTAAGCCTCCGGCGGTGACGCCTGGGCCATAATCTTAAGCGCCTTCCTTCGACGCGACTTTATTTCTGATGCTGACGGATCGCTTTGTGTACTTTTCCTTTCTTTTATGCCTTACATGGTTCTGTGCTATGACTTTAAAGCTTACTTTTTAAAGTAATTTCAGTGATGATTAATTTTAATCTTGCAGCATTCAGAAATCTATCAGTTTTAACTGTCCAAATAGTGACTCACTTTTTTACTCACAGCACGAGCTGAGAGCAGACGTACCATTGATATGCCTTTTCCCCGGGCTAAACTGGGTCAAGATGACCGACACTAGGTCCAAAGTGCACACTATACAGAAAAGACTTCAAGCATTTCTCTGAGTAATGCTTTAGTTTAAATGAATTTTACGAATCACTTTTCTATCGTAATGTATTTATATAGATAGTATTTAAAATTTGAGACTGTACTCTGTGTACAATTGGGCTCGGAAAAGTTGAATTATTTATTAAATTTGCTCTGCATTAAGAAGTTGTACTTGAATTGATTTTTGTTCTTGTCTTGTTTGCAGCCTAGTGCGATGAGCGAGAGTGCGGCAGAGCAGAGGGACAGCTCGGAGGTGGAGATAAGTCGGTTATTTCCTAAATGCCGACCTCGCAGCACCCCCACTTCCCCCAGCAACCCACCCAGTATCCCCAATTCGTTCTCAACATCTCTAGCGCCTTCTGACTTCTCTTCATACCCCGTTCACTCTAACTCGACGGAAGAATTTTCGGCGAGTCATTCTACGAGCGCCATCATCCACGCTGCACTCAACAGGTCGCCTCACATCAACCCCAACACCATAACCTACTCAGCTAACAGCCTTCCCGTCCACTCACTTTCCAACACTTCGGGCATTATTTCCTCTTTGACTTACGATCCTACTGTGTATACTTCGAACACCCACGTCCTGCCGTTCAACGGAAAACCCTCTTCCGTTTCTGCGCACTCCAAGCCACATAACTTCAACTTTATAGCCGAGTCTGATGCGAACGACAATTACGAGAGATCAAACACGGACGAAGTGCCTCGCATGCAAGAGTCGAGCACCGGTAGTAGCAGTAGCAACACCAGCATCGGAAGCAACAGCAGCAGCAGAATGTCAGTGGACACAGCGTCTTCGAACTGTTCGCCGTCCGGCGGTGTAGTGCAAACTTCCATGAATAACAGCGCTGACGCCTCTGTCATTAGTGGGTATCACGAGGTAGACCATAGCCGCTCTACTGGTTTGGATTCTTCCTACGAAGACGTGTCGGTTCAACAATCGCGCCGAGAGCATTTTAGACTTAGAGATTCTCGTATTGAGGCTGCTGGAGGCCGCGAACTTTACAGTCATAGTAGAAGTCGAATGCATCGTCATCGTGGTGGCAGTGCTTCCCTTGTGACACCTCACAGTAACTCGATGATTATCAGTCAGCAACATTCCAAACAGCAACAGCAGCAGCAGTTGGTCCAGCTGCAGCAACAAAACCAGCAGTTAGGACCTCAGTCACTTAATGCGGTAAACCAAGTAGAACAGCAGATGCACAAGCAAAATCCGCTGGATCACTCGAGCGCCAGCAGCAGTTGCAGCAGAACAAGCCGTGAGAGCGGACTGCCCCCAGACTCTCCTCTTGTTTACGAAGCTCGTCTTGCGGGATCTTCGGAAGTGGTTTTTGATGATATTGGGGAATGGAGCGGCGGGCTGACCGTGCGAGGTGTCGACGGACAAACTCACGCGTCGTCCACGCCAACTTCTGGCCCTGACTCAGAGTCGCCCGAAGTCTCGCCGTCGAGAGTCACGAAAATTGGCAACGTTCCCATCGCTGACTACGAAGGCTCTCCGCGCAGATATGGGCCACGGTCTGGCAACTTACGCATCAGTCCCCGCCAAAATCATTCCATGAGGCCTAGGCCGGGCTTCCCACGACGAGTCTCTACTTTCCCAGAAGATAAAAAAATAACGATAGAAAAACCTGGAATGGGATTACCTCATTCCGAGAACCATCCAAAGAAAGATAAGTGGGTAGGAGATAATGGCGTCCCTAGTAGCGTTTCTCATGTGGACAAAATAGAATCTCCAGTGCCTCATATGATATCTACTCTCACCTCTGTTTACGCTTCCACTCTGAACGATACTATGAACACAAATTCTACAACGTCGACGACCGCATCTGAGAAAGCCTCCGCACCCGTGGATCAGGAACCCATCTACGACTACGAAGTTTCCGAAACCCAAAAGGTACTTCAAGATTTTTTTAAGGATTCTCGTGTTACTCGTACTCCTACACAGGCTTTTTATGATTTAGAGTATCACTTAAAGCGTCATCATGGCAATAGCTACGTGGGGCAGCGTCTGGCTGAAGAATACGAGGCCGACTTTTCAGTTCGCCTGAAAGACGTCGCCCACGAGTCAGCTGAGAGCGCCAGTCTTCCGGACAATGTCCGCAGAAAATCTGACTGTGCTTCTGATGACCAGGGACTGGCTGTGGGTGGTGGATGCGAGGGTCAGGGCGGCCAAGTTGTTAAAATTGACAACTTAGAGGTAAGCACTAGATTGGATTCTACGTTCCGCCACTATCCTCCTTGCTTTAATCGCTGTAATTTGACTCAGCACAGAATGCGGAATTGTAACGAAATTTGCAATGCCGCTTGCACACCCACCTCACTTGATTCGCCTACACACAAATCTAGAGAACTTTCATCTCTGTATTCAACTTGCCATACTGTTCTCCCTTCTCATAACGTTTGCTCTTTTGTTCCTGTCGATGGGAGTCGTGATTCATTCGTTTCATCGGCTAATTTGATTGCCAACATATCTTCATTGCACGAACAATTCAATTCGACACAAACTTTGTCTTGTGGTAAAAGAGGCGAAAACGAAACCATCGTCAGTCTCATCTCATCAGCTCACGTGTGCAACCACGCCAACTTCTCCGAAGAGTGTTGTGCTTTACAAGAGGATTTACTTCAGATTACTAACTGTCGGAGGCGCGAGTCTGCCTCTTCATCACCTTTGTGCTGTGACGAAGTTTCATGCGAAGTGGAAACTTTGATTAGAAAAGACGTAAATGCCGAACGTAACGCCCAGGCGTGTTGTCTAGAAAGTGAGAATGAGGCTAGTGAAAAAGATGAACAAGAAGAACTTGTTGACTTAGAGGCAGAATTGAGAATTTCACTGAAGAGAGACGACGATGAATCCGACGTTGAATGTACCGCTGCTCCCGATTTACCAATGGTTGATAACCTCCTGGACCTTCCAATCGATTTCTCATTGTCTGATGATTTAGTTCCTCTATCGAGTTTACTGGAATGTACCACTGATTTGTCTGTGCCTCCCGAGTCATTCTTAGATGATCGCCCTGACCAGAACGACGGGCCGCAAGACCCGTCCGTAGATAAAGCCAACTCTCAGAAAGAGAAACTCGCTGGAACTTTGGAAGCTTTCCTTTCTGAAGCAGGGCACCAGGTAAATGGTGGTGCATCCTCTTCATTATTCAGGCCTGCATCCGTCATCCTTCTCTCCCTAGTCTCTGTAGAGTCTTGTATCTTTAACTAGAACCTGGTGAAACTTTTGATTGATATGATTTATCAGAACGATACTGAAAGAACTTTCCACATTCTATACCTTGTAGACATCCGTTCCTATATGGTGAAACCTAACCAAGCGATTCTGGGGTTCGCCGCCGCTATTCAAGGCGGAACGCAGTTTATTCTCAGAATTTTCAGTGACGAATACTTGCAGTTCATAACCAAAAAGTTGCCGTCTGTCATGCTTTGGTGAACTCTGACCTTCGCTTTAAGTGATAAACTTCCCTCTAAAAAAATCCTTTAAACACGTGTATTCCTCCGGTTCGTTTAAAAAATTATCGCATTGTGGATTTAATAATCATTAGATAGTATCGTGTTAGTATGTTGTTGCAAGGCAAGAGACTAGTGTGAAAGCCACTACACATGTCAGCAGACTTTTCTTCATAGCAGTTGTCGGTTGGGAACTTTCGACATCGACTAGCTGTTGGCTATTGGTCCTTCAAAATTCAAATTTTTGAAATAGTATTCTTTGTGAATGGGCTTGCCTGTTGGGCTATGATATTTCATTCCTGTTGCATCTAGGTGTTGTTCTCTGAATTGTTTCAGTGTTAGATCAGTCTCTCCTAGTTGTTTTTAGCCCTTTACTTCCCAGCTCAAATCAATATTCCGCAACGAACATCAAAATAAAAATGACGATTATTAAATTACTTCAAGGGGAGTAACGGGTTAGAAAATGTTTTTATCTGGCCGTTAAATCATTGGCATCAGTCATTGTTTCTTGTGTGTGAATTATTTTCTACTGTGTTTTGTATTATCAAAAGCGAATCAGGTGAGTTATATATTTTTGACTCCGGTATAGCATGTGATCACCTAAGTATCCCTTCAAAATAACGTGCATGCTTGTTTTATTTAATCGTGGTGGATAGAATTCACCAGAATTCCATTTATTTTTTTTTCTTTTTTCGAAGTTACTTGCGAAGTTCGGCCTCACTTTAATGTCAATTACTCGTGCGAAATTCACAAGGATCGCGAGAGAGCCTACACCTGGTCACAATTGCCGGAGTTGGTTGAAGTCATTTGGCCGCATTGAGTTCACACAGGAGTGTCTTTTTCTCGCTTTCAAATGGCTGTGGCTTTCATCTGTCTCTACCGACTACAACTTTTCCTTGCGTGTGTCGGCTCTTAATTGTTACTCTGAGGGATTTTTGGACGGCTGCAAATGGGCCTCTCTATTACACGCAACGCGACACTGTTGCCGAGTGCATGCCCGTCTCCGATACTCGCTCGGTCAGCCTGGCGACGTCGGTAACATTTGCCTGTACCGGCTCTCCTTAAAACTCCTGTGCCATCCTGATTTCCTGCGCCAAAATTGATTTCCCTGAAAAAGTTTTGATATTTTAGCAGAGTTTTGCGTTTTTCTATGTTTAATAATGAAAATTCATTAATCTTAACTCAAAAATTTAAAATATTTGATCTATTCGATATTCCAGTAAAAATTTTTTATGATTAGCGGCTATTTATGTCAAAGCATAAAAGTAGTAAGTATTCTGAATGTTGTAGCTCCTACATTCTTTTGCTTACCGACCGAAGAAATTCACATTTTTATGAACGAAAAACGAAGTACCATATTCTTGTATTTAAAAAAAATTCTGGTTTTTAAATAACTTCACTAATTCTCCGTCAGTAAATATCGATCTGTCCAGCTCTCTGAGATATTATTTCTCGAAACAGCTAAAGTTAATCTCACTGTACTTGCGACACACGTAACTATCGTTACCAGGATACATCCTACCTTTTTGAGAGCGTTCATACTTATGGAATACCTGTTGTTCATCCTTATGAATACCTCAACGTTGAGACTAAAACAACATAAAGGTTTTTTATTTTAATTATCCACATTTTAGCTACTATTTTGAGCCTATCAAATTACTCGATTAATTACGATTTGAGTGTTACGAGTGTTACGATTTGAAAATAGTCTGAATTATAAAATCATTTGATCATGAGCCACGCAACGTCAACAGCTCGACATGTGTAATTTATAGTTTAATTAGAATTCAAATGACCGTGCTAGATTCAAACGTCATTTGGATCAAGTTACTTTTTATCACTAGTTATAATTTGGAACGGTTAATTTTATTGGCCCTTGACATGGAAGTCTAATTGGAAGGTTGCTTGATGAACACGTTTGTTATGTAAGACTAAAAGATCCTTGGCGTCGGTTTCTATAAGGACTTGCTAATTGATCACTCCAGTCGTGCCGACAATAACTTCTCCTATAGGTTTGCTTGAGCTTAATTAACACTCCAAGTTCTTTATATCTTATTACTCTGATTTCTGTAGTGGCTGCCATGTCTTATTACTTGTATGGCTTCTTTTAGTGGTCTGCAAGATTATTATTATATTAGCTGTGGCTACAAATCAAGTTTTTATTGCACGTGCGTCTTATTTATTTGCTTATTTTAGTGTTCCGCGAGATTCTAATAATATTATTTCAACTAACGGCTGCAAGCCTTTATTGGCACGCACGAGGGCTGCAAGAACTCTTTATTATCCATATTCTCATGAAAATTTGTGTGGGCGCTAGAGCTTGGCTGCCTATATATATGAGCTCTGGTCTCTAAACTTGAATCTCCTTGTTTGCCTTAGTTATTTTTCTGTCAGAATAATTCTTGCCCTGCACTCCAACTTTCGTAAACAATTTATTTCTTATTAATCTTTAATTCTTTGCATGTTAAAACACGTGTTATCGATTCTCTGTGTGGAGCAATCTTCGATGAATACTGCGAGGTAACGATTTTTAAGATATTTTCTCCTATTGACGGAAATTTGACTAATTTGAAACGGATTCAATCCCATTTTCCTCTGCATTTGTTTTTTGTAATGTGTCGTGTACATCTCTAGTTTAAGTCTTTGGTCTAGACTAGAACTGTTTTTATTTTAGTCCTTTACCTCACATTTTTCGTAATTTGTTTTTGGTCTTGTACTAAAAATTTACGCATTTTCTAGTGTTAACGGTGAACCATGTTCCAGCAATTGTTGCTCATTCTGCGTACTGTTGTTTTGTTTCATCAAAGTTTCTAGTCTTACAAGATTTTAAGAAATACGGCGTTTTAAAACCAAGTTCTCAACGATGCAGACTAAGCAACTTCAGAGGAGCTTTGATCACCGTATGTCAGATTTTTTGAGGGTGAAATTCTCATGTTAATTACCATTGATAGCATAGTTGAGTTAGGTAAAGTTCCTTAAAGGTGAGTTTATTTAACATTAACAATTTTCTGTATTTTTTACGATAGAAAATTAGCATAGATGTGAGTTTATATGTTTCTATTATTCTTTACGTAAACTCGTCGGGCCCGTGCCACAATATAATTGTTGTTTCGTAAAAATCATCATTTTTAATTTGGCAAAGTGCCCTCTAGAACATTTTGCGGCCAATTGCGTTACGGACAATTATAATCGACCGTAATTGATATTATAATATCACTATAATATTATAATATACCGGCACTATTATAATGATTAATAATTATCAATCAAGAATATCCGAAGAATCATCTCTTGTACTTCATCGTTCAGCCTCGATACTTTGACAGTATTGAATGTGTTCATAATGTTCTGAATTTTTTTCACTATTTATAACTAAAATAAAAAGCTATAAAAACAAAACAATTTTTACTTAGGTGCCGTAGGGTATTTTTGCCTGATACGAAGTTGGTTCTCAAGCCTGAGCCTCAATGTCAATTTAACAGCGAGATTGTCCACCTTGTCAAGATCATGCACATTGTACAATCCGTCTATGAAATCTTTGTTTAATATTAAGTGAAGAAATGTCTTAAATTATTTAATTTTATTTTAGAAGTTCCAATGCTTGTGCAATAATTTTCCAAAGAATGACTGAAATATAATCAAGTGTTATTAGTTGTATCCTTTGCATCTATTCTCATGCATACTAAACATCTCTTAATAGAAATAGTTTAGAGTCTTGTGACGTGTGAGACTTTCTGATGTCTCTGATATCTAGCGGTCATGTTTATACGTGATATTGTAACGTTTAGAATTTTTTTAGCCTCCTCAAGTTAGCATGCAGATATTACCGATCTTATTAATTGCACCCAAATGATTTGTATGTCACATATATCGACGTATAAATTCAGTTATTTATCTGACATAGTTATCGTAACTTTTACCTACTCATTCTAGCACACTTACAGCCGACACTCCCTCTTCTACTAACTCACCCTGTCGTGTTCACTTCTCACCCTTCATCCATTCACTGTGCGGCCTCACTCATTATTCCTCCATCCGCTGTGCTGCCTCTAATTTTTCCCTTACCCACTGCCCTGACTCACTCACCCTTCCTCCGTCCACTGTGTTGACTTTCGTACACCATCGTCCATCCACGGTTTTTACACTCACCTTTCTCCCATCCACCATCTTGATCGTTTAACCCTTCCTTCATTCCTCCCACTTTGTTCTGAACCCCTTTCGTCACCTCATTTTCAACCCCATGACTCGAACACCATTTTCCTCTTCACCGAGCTGACCTACCCACCACTTCCGTATCCTCAGCACCAACAGACTCACCTCATTTCCTCTTGCTCCCATCCTCAATCGTCTATCCCCGCGTGATCCCCTACCCTCAATCGCTACCTCCTTCCTCGCATCACCTCTCATCCCCTCACTCTCCTCCCCTTCACCCCACTAACATCCCTGCCCCGTGACGGGCGTCCTCAGAGTTCGAGGAACTTCACGCTGTCGCCGGACTCGACGTCGTGCGACAGCGGAGAGGTGGAGAGCTCCGAGTTCAGCGGCGGCGAGGGCGAGGAGTCGGCGCGCTCGTCTTCACGCGGTGGCCACGGCTCAGCCATGCCAGTACTAGAGGACGGCCTCTCCTCTGGTCAGTACCGCTGCTCGTACCTGCAGCTATTATTGTTCATTTAATTTGTATTGAAGCTTGTGACCACATTCTGTGGTCACATTACACATTTCTTAGATTGTTTCTGTTTAGTTAAAAATGTGTAACTCTTTTCCAACAAGAATATGCAAAAAGGATCAATAGAAACGTCCGATAACGAATCAAATCTCGCAACGTTAGTCTTACAATCAGGGTTGGCAATGATTAAATCAAAATGATTAAATCATGTGATTTAATCACTTGATTTTTTATAAAAAAATCATGATTTTTTTTATTTTTTCGATTTTTTTTTGATTTTTTGATTTTTTCATATATATAAAAATATTGAGAGGCAGTCTTTAATTTATATTGAGGTATTGTTATTCATGCTTTAGTATAAATGTACTATGAATGACAAATTGTATATAAACTTGTTGCCTTTAGTGTGTATTAGGTTTCAATAAATGGAATGTTTTTGGTACAGAGGCATCAAGAGTGCAATACATTGTACGTAGCTAGCAGGTTAGCTAATTCTTATAAGGCTATAAGTAGTCTTTACCTATTTGACTATTTGTTATATATTGATAACAATATACAATTTAAATGTGTTAGCTAGCTTATACAGGGTGGAGCAGAACTGATTGAACAGTTTTGAGGCAAAATAAAAGAGTAATGGAGGTACATAAAGAAGAAAGTTTATTTTTCTCATTATTAGCATAGCATACCATTCAAAATACTTATGTTTTGAAAACAATATCAGGAAGATGGGGTTTGTTAGCTGCATCACACTGTTGGAGTTGTTCTCGGAAGTTTCCTACAGCACGTTTACACATATGGCGAGGTATGGCCATAACCTCTGCTACAATAATCTGTTCCCTTTGCTGTGGTAGGGTGTGAGGGCAACTTCTGAACCCCTTTCTTTTAGATGTCCCCAAAGAAAGTAATCGCAAATGTTCAAATCAGGTGACCTTACAGGCCACTGTAAATCACCCCTCAGAGACACCAGACCTACGGGAAACATGCGATTCAAAACATTGAGTGTTATTCGAGCTGTGTGAGCTGTAGCCCCATCCTGCTGGAACCACACATCTCTCAATGCTTCATTTTCAACAATGTTTTCCATCATGGGCTGTAAGAAATTTTGCCGCATAGCGATTGGAATTCACTGTTACGGTTACTCCCTCCTCTGAGAACAACTCCAACAGTGTGTTGCAGCTAACAGCCCCATCTTCCAGATATTGTTTTCAAAACATAAGTATTCTAAATGGTATGTTATGATAACCTCTAGGAAAATAAACTTTTTGAAGCCAGTTAAATGGTCAATATTTAGCTCATTACCTTGCTCCATACAAACTTTACAAAGCTAATGAATAGACTTTTCAATAATTGTTTACCCAAAAATCCCTAAGTGGTGAACACCACCTTGGCCTGTTGGCCATTACTGAAGGCAATAAGTGCCCTTATTAGCCATCCATTATGATCCATGTACTGTTATTGTTAGTAGGCTAATTGCAACATAAAAAATAACTCCTCAAAAATACAAAAAAGCTGAAAAAATCAAAAAAATCAAATAAATAAAAAAAATCATGAAAAAATAAAAAAAATCATCGATTTTTGATTTTTTTGATTTAAAAAAAAATAAAAAAAATCGCCAACTCTGCTTACAATTGATTTTTGTTATTTGAACAATCTTTAGTCTTTGAAAGTGATAAGCTGTAATACAGACTATGGACACCACAACAATTCTATATGTCGTTTTGTGTCTCGATCCGTGATATGATCTATATTTTAATCTGCTTCTATTTAATAAATTTAGTTAATACCAACAGGCGTTTCAAATGCGACTGAAATTCGTCCAATAAAGTCCAATATTCGGTCTAGTCCGATTTCCATCGTACATGTCTGATCCTTTTTTGTCCCTTAGGCCCTTGAAATATGAGAGCTTGGAGGCGAATTTTCACTGGCTGATATCACTACAGTTGTGCTCGAGAGGCGGCGAAAGTGAAATATGAGCTGAATATTTTGTTACCTTTTTGCATCATTTTGGGCCCAAAAAATTAATGGGCAGGCAGGGCGATTTTTTAAACAATATATAACGATTTATTTCATTATTGAACCATGAAAACTCTGCATTTTATTGATAACTCTGCTCTTATTCTCTGATTTTAAGTTAATTCAAATGGCCATTTCTAAACAAGATCATCTCTGTTTACAATTGGCTGGTCTAGAACGTATGTCAACACATCAGTAATAACGACCATCCGATCTCTTGTCTTAGCGATGCTTCCAACTAAACCATCACCACGCTATGTTGTCCTGACACTCGATCCAGCGACACGTTCCTTATTAGTTCCCTTGATTAGGTTGTTCTCCTTCAATATTCTGTTACAACTGCAATTTGCTGACCATCTTCTCAGTGTTTGTGGCAATTTTGTGTCTGGTATTCTTAGTATCAAATTCAAGATCTTGTGCAATTACGGTTAGGATTCTGTTGGTTTTTCCTTGATATAGTAATTGAGCTGAGCTTCGAGGTTCATTTCGGTGGAAGTTACATGTATTTTCATTTCACGACCTTTTCAACAATACTCTCAGGCTTTCTTGTCTGATATCAGATTTGGTAACCAATTTACATTACGTTCTCATTGCCAGGAACTGGCCATATTCGTTGCGGGCCACGAATTTTTATCTGCTCCCTTATTTATTGTGCATAGTAGTACATTTACTGTGAATTTCTATTGAAATTCTGTCTCGTGTGAAGAATGGAGTTTCTAATTTGCTCACTGAGTTCGCAAACATGGTGTACATTTCTATTAACTCTTGCAAATGCTGTCCGTCATAACCTGAGCATTCCAAATAAAACTCAATATATAACAATGAAGATCTGGTACGACTCAATATATAATTGACTTTTATTAATTGTCTAGTGATATTTTACTCACGGCTCTACTACACAGGCATTCCATGAAGTACTTGCAGTTCTGCCTGCCGAGGTTCTTCTTAATCTTTTATTGCATCAAAGGGATCGAAGCCTTGTAAATAATATTTTTCTGTGCCGCGCTAACTGAAAGCCCGAGCGAACTGAACCAACTTTCCTTTGATTGTTTGCGATTTAATTTTTTCGACTAAAGTTATCATTTCAATTGAAAGTTTGCGGATAATTCGTTTGAGGTTGGATGCCCTGGATGTGAGCAAGTGTTTGATGTGAGCGAACTTATCTAACTTGGTCTGCTAGCCTCGAACTGGAGGTCTAACTTGGTCTGCTGGCCTCGAACTGGAGGTCTAACTTGGTCTGCTGGCCTCGAACTGGAGGTCTAACTTGGTCTGCTGGCCTCGAACTGGAGGTCTAACTTGGTCTGCTGGCCTCGAACTGGAGGTCTAACTTGGTCTGCTGGCCTCGAACTGGAGGTCTAACTTGGTCTGCTGGCCTCGAACTGGAGGTCTAACTTGGTCTGCTGGCCTCGAACTGGAGGTCTAACTTGGTCTGCTGGCCTCGAACTGGAGGTCTAACTTGGTCTGCTGGCCTCGAACTGGAGGTCTAACTTGGTCTGCTGGCCTCGAACTGGAGGTCTAACTTGGTCTGCTGGCCTCGAACTGGAGGTCTAACTTGGTCTGCTGGCCTCGAACTGGAGGTCTAACTTGGTCTGCTGGCCTCGAACTGGAGGTCTAACTTGGTCTGCTGGCCTCGAACTGGAGGTCTAACTTGGTCTGCTGGCCTCGAACTGGAGGTCTAACTTGGTCTGCTGGCCTCGAACTGGAGGTCTAACTTGGTCTGCTGGCCTCGAACTGGAGGTCTAACTTGGTCTGCTGGCCTCGAACTGGAGGTCTAACTTGGTCTGCTGGCCTCGAACTGGAGGTCTAACTTGGTCTGCTGGCCTCGAACTGGAGGTCTAACTTGGTCTGCTGGCCTCGAACTNCTCTTGCACTGAGAAGTAATTTGGTGCTGTGCTCCTGCACTGAGAAGTAACTTTGTGTTGTACTCTTGTACTGAGAAGTAATTTGGTGCTGTGCTCCTGCACTGAGAAGTAATTTGTTGCGCTGGTGTTGCTGATTAAGATTGTCTTAAGCTCCTGGCTTTGCTGGCTGGACGGTGAGAGAAATTTAGCTTATAACACCGACGTATTAATGGCCTTCGCACCCAACTCGGCCATGCGCTCTATGCTTTTTGTTGCATTTTAAAGAAATTTATTCCCTGCACAAAGTCGTAAATTTTGTTGTAAATTCGCCACGGGTGTCGCGCTGTTTTACGTAATTTCTCGCGTCCGTGGCATAGGCCTAGGCTTGCATGAAAACGTGGGGCTTGAATGCTGTTGTTAATAGTGTGCATAAGAAGCCACGATGTGCTATTATTGTGTATAATGCATATCATACATGCGCATTTAATGAGCAATATTGTCAATATCAAACACATGCTCAGTGCTTAATCTTAGGGCAGCCAACATCAAACGAAATATTCATTAATTTTAAATTGGAATAAATGAATTTTTTAAATGAAATCGCAAACAATCAATTTCTCGAGGATTTTGTTAGCGTGAAAGAATTATTACCACACTGTTAGAAAAATGACCGTTAACGGTATTACCGGCGTTTCAGTAGCTGGTCGGCACGTGAAAAGAAACGCCATGTCGCCGTTTTTATTTCAATTTAACACTAGAAATCCGCAAAACATCTGATAAAAACGGCGAAACAGTTTATTTTCACGGGGCGACCGGCCACTAGAACGCCAGTGCACTTGAACAGGTGACGCAATATTCATACTATGCCGCGACATAATATACGTTCAGAACTGAGAGCTACGTATCTCGCAGCGTTTTCTTTTATCTAGATATGCCCTGGCTTAACTCAACAACTTTCATTTGTCGGTCCAAGTGTGAAGAAGGAGCGTGCATTTCCTTGCCGCCAGAGTGTTTTAGCGCCGTCGAGTAGACAAATATTTTGGAGTTGATGTCGGCAAGTTAAGTAATTTTATAGGAATTATTTGTTAAAATCGTATTCTTGATTGTATATTTCATTCATTTTTTCCCTCACGCTATTCTGTACTTTTATCAACGTATTTATAACGTATCAATGTTTTTTTTCTGCTGGGAGAAAATGACGATTTGCTCGTATTTCAGGTGACGAAAGTGAGATGGGTGAGCACCTTGCGACCATTGCTCCCCCGTCGATGCCAGCACACGTTCACCCGCACTACCACTACGCTATGCACCCGCAGCTCTACCAGCAGCCTCCCACGCAGCTCATGGAGGAACCCGTGGGTGTGCCCCCCACACCTCAAGCCGAAGAGAGTCTCACCTTCGAACAGCAGCAGATGAACGAGAAGCTCAGGGAGCAGAAGCAGATCATGCAGCAGGTCGAGGCAGAAGGTAAGCTGCACTACAAACAGATGCGCCTCATTGAAAAACAGGCACAGCTAGAGCTGCATAACAAGCACATCAAACAGAAGGAGTTGGAGAAAAAGCAGCAGCAGCAGCAGCTTAAGCTACAACAACAGCAGCTGAAGTTACATCAGCACCAGCAACAGCAGCAAAAATTGCTGCAACAACAACAATTGCGTACACACCAGCAGCTGCAACAAGAAGAGCAGCCACAGCACAAGCAGCAGAATTCAATTCTTTCCAGCGAGACGTGCGACGTCAATGAATCTGTTGCGCCAAAGTCTAAACTGCCGGCACCTGGCGACGAGTTCACCACCAATGACAAGCAAATAGACGAGGCCGCGTATTCAGGCTTGTCTGTTCAGACTATTGGTGATTCTGAGCAGAAGACAAAGTCTGTTTGGGCGCCACATAATGAACAAGTTGGCAGCAATCGGTCGCCTGTGTTGGATAAGTCATCCTGTGATGTACTACGAAGTGAGTCTGATATTTCCACCTTGGCACCAAGAGCCGATGATTTTTCTCACCTTGAACAACAAATGCAACAAAAAAACTTACAAGAAGTCATGGGGCCCAATCAGATGTTGCCTCGAAAAGATGGGACTGAAAAATCATCAGGGTTCACGTCTCTGTCGGGACGTACCTCACAACACAAACAATCTCTCGGCTGGAGCGACGCGCGCGAGGAAGAGGTAACGCTGCAACCCACGCATGCTGAAGTAGCGCAGCCGCATCAGTTCGCCTCCTCTCAAGTTGAGGTAACACAAGCTTCACAGTTTAGTTCAGAACAAATGCACGAGCCTCAGAAGCACGACGAGAACGGCAACACCCCTGAGGAAGAATCTATGGCAGACGACGATTGGTACAGGAAGAGTGACAAGCCTCAGTCCAGAGACGGCTTCGTCCTCCATCATCAAGAGCAGATGCAGCAGAAGCGCCAGGAACTGCAGCAGGTCCTCAAGGAGCAGATGCTTCAGCACGAGCAGACATGTCAGGAGGAAGCGCCCCTACCGAGTTGTGCGATGCAGCAGCATCTGGAGGAGCAGCAGCAGCAGAAGATGTTGGCTCAGCAACAGAGAATGCGTTCGTTCGAAGACAAGCTCTGCAGAGGAGAGCTTCCTCCCTCGTCTCCTGGTGAAAAACTAAGTCACGAGCACAACGTTGATGCGCCTGCATCCAATAACGCCCCTTCAAGTCAGGAGCGTGAGTACCAAATGAGGACGTCTGGTAACGTTTCATCAGAAGCATCTGCCAACTCCAGCGTTACTTACGACATGGACACGACGAGCGTTGCTATGACAGCTTCACCCATCGCCACAAGCTCGCCGCTGATCGCTCCCGTGTCGTACGCTAACGGATCGCTGTCGTGTGGCAGCTCCCCTCACGCAGCGTACCCTTTGTCGCAGTCCCTCGGGTCCTCGCCTCATATACCCTCGACTCGTCCTAACTTCTACACGAGAGGTGCACCACATCCCTACTACGAGACCCGGACAATGCCTGACCATCAGACTCGTCCCATGGCGGACCATCAGACGCGCCCCATGCTTGACCGTCAGACACGTCCCATATCGGACCATCAGACGCGGCCCATGACTGACCATCAGACTCGTCCAATGTCTGACCATCAGTCACATTCCATATCTGACCATCAGACTCGTCCCATGTCTGACCATCAGGCTCGTCCCATGCCTGACCATCAGATACGTCCAATGTCTGACCATCAGGCACATTCCATGTCTGACCATCAGGCTCGTCCCAAGCCTGACCATCAGACTCGCCCAACGCCTGGCCATAGCTTTGCCAACAACTTCCAGTCCCCAGACGCGAGTTCCCATGTGATCGCTGGTAATACCTATACATCCGGTGGCAATTTCCACACCTCTAGTGGCATTTCCTACTCATCCGGTGGCATTCCCTACGCCTCAGGTATAAATAGTCTCATCACTGGAAGCTTTTCGCACATTCCCGGTACGAACGCCCGGATGTTCAGCAGCAACAGCCACGTGCCTGCGACAAGTGGCTACGGGTCGGCAGGCCATTTCGATATGCTGCCCTCACCGCCATACCTCAACCCCATGATGTCAGCCAACGGCTCGGCTGCGACATCGCTGTCCTCGTCCACGCTGAACCTCATGAAGAAGCAGATCACGGAGATCGAGCGCGAGATCGCCCTGCGTAAACCCGACCCTTCGTATGTCGCCGGGTCCTCGCGACATGGGGACCTGCCCGCGGGCCCTGTCAGCTCTACCCTCGACCTGCAGCTCCTCGACCCCCTCAGTGAGGAGATCTCCTCGTATTTTGTCTTGAATTTTGAGTATGAGGTAGTGGTTATTTTTGCGGTGGAAATTATCACCACCAGTACCAGGGTAGAGAACCTCTTACGTTGTAGACGGCACGTTTCGCTCATGGTATCGCTATTTTTCAATTAAAGTCAGATTATTTGTGTGTCTTTGTGTAGCTTTGAATTAAATTTCGTATTCCTAGTTCAGCTTTGTCCTTTTTTCCATCCTCAATAATTTCAGAACTTCCAGATTAGGTTTTCCTTATTTTACTTTAATTAAATCACCCATCGATGAGACGAAAGATTTTTCAGCTTGCTCATGACTTGAAGAGAAGTGCTTTTATCTCGCAATTCTCGACAGATAATAAACCATTACGTATTTTTTGAAGATACTTCCCGGGTGGTTCACTCCGCCGTATTTAGCTGCATTTCAACTTGTTAAATAGACTGGCTTTTTAAGACCAAGCCACGCCAGGAATTTTAATTGGTCTACTGGAGTTACTGGTAATAAAGATGGCACTAATGCCATCTTTATTACTTTATTAGCGTCTAACCGGAATTTATTTGGGATTGCATCTAAACATGTTTCCTTCACAATATTGTGTTCATATGACTGTAGTTTTCCTTGCCTGTTCGTATTACTGTTTGGCATGAAATCTTTGTTGTAGTTTACCATTAATTCTCATAAGTTTCAAATGTTCCTTGTTCGTGTGTTTTTCATGCTCAGCTGGCGTGAGCTGCAAGATTCATGGCGTCTTATGCCTGTCAGGTTATCACTATTCCATTTATCACTATTCCATTTAAGAAAGCTGTATACTCTTTCGTTACTAACTATAAATAAATCTGTGTTGAATTTTGAATTCCACTGAGATTAGAACATCTATTTTGTGCTGCATGTACTTATGTAATCTTTTGTGCTAGTTTGTAGTAGAATATGGTCTTCTAAATAGTTTTTTTGTGTCCCAAAATGCCAGCTTATTTGTCAGTACCCTTATTTTATTGCAACGAAATCACATTTCCAATTTTTTAATATCTAAGTGACTAGACTTAGCTCTGTGCATCAGTGGTACGAAATGTCACTTCGCTCCTCGTGCTCTATTCTGTACAATTTACCTGATTTGTACCACACACCTTATTTTGTACCACACGTCTTATTTTGTACCTCACACCTTATTTTGTACCACACACCTTATTTTGTACCACACGTCTTATTTTGTACCTCACACCTTATTTTGTACCACACACCTTATTTTGTACCACACACCTTATTTTGTACCACACACCTTATTTTGTACCACACACCTTATTTTGTACCACACACCTTATTTTGTACCACACACCTTATTTTGTACCACACACCTTATTTGGTACCACCTAATTTTTACGTACGTAGAATTTCAAACCACTCTTCTTTGTAAAAATTGATCGAATTCGTCGTTTTTGCACGAGTGAAATATTTTGCATCGTGTTGTAGTACAAAGTATTTAATTTCTTTTATGATATCTATAGTTTCCAGAGTTCAGGTTTCATGTTAAATTAAAATTTTAATTTCTTTATTTGCTGATGGTTGCCTGCCACTCAGCGCGACTTTGAACGTTTAAATACATATATTTAGCAAAACGTGTTAGCCATTTTTATCTTGAATTTTGTCTGCTATTATGACTCACATGTTTGCTATTCGAGTTAATAAATGTTTATATTAAATACGGTATTTTTTAAGCATTTATGTCTATTTATTTCTTAGTTATACACTAAATTAATGTTTTGTTGACAGTAGATGCTCGTATAGTTCTTCTTTATAATGCAGGATGAACTATCAATAAGAGTTTGTCAAATGCATCCTGCGTCCTACAGGATAAAGCTTTTCACTAGACAAATAGAACAAATTAACCGAATATTAGTGATTTCCTTTCTATGTTCAAAATATATCATGGTTTTAAGGAATTTCTAACGTGCAGATGATAAGATGGGAGAACCTCCCCCGCCCCCCGCCCCCCACCCCCACCGAGGGGGCGGTGCTATCCTTGAGAACGGCACATTACCGCAGCACAAGAGCAGTGTACTGCACAGTCCGCACTACACGCCGAGTAAGAATCATCATATACATCATTACATTATTGAATAGTGATGTTATGATGGCGATTATTAGGCCGATATTCTACCCAATAATCGCGGGAAATCTGATGGCTGCGGGAATAATGAGCTAATATAATATATAATATTATAATTCTGCGGGAAATCTGATGGCTTCTGAGATGACCTGATATGAGGTTAATTGATAGTGATAATCAAATGTACAATTCATAGGCAATATTGATGTTATCAGAGGAACTCATGCACATGTACAGAGCAAGAGAATCTGTGTAGAAGAAACTCGCTGACTGCATATTTTGATCTGGCCAGTCATAGCTAGACTAGTCGTTCGTTGGCCCGTTAGTGTTCAATATAAAATTTTTCACTAATACCTGGCAATATGAAAAAATAGTAGCCTAATTATAATAGCATTTGAATATGAAGAAACTGAAATGTGACGAATTGGTCACTTTTGCCGCTGTGTTATTTAATGTTCGCTTCAATTGGTTCGACTTGATTGGATGAAGCGTAAGTTGGATGAAACAGGTATACTTATCAGTTACTTGTGGGCAGTTACTTATCAGGTGGAAGTTTGTAATGACATAACGCAAATCAAACTATTTCCTAATAATTTTATTGTAAGGAAATAATTTCATTATTATATCAATATTGAATCCGCGGAAAGTTATCCGAAGTTCCAACGATCTCAGGGCGACGTTCAAATTTAGAGCCGAAATGTAAAACGGACAGTATAACTAAATCAACGCAATGAGCTTCTGATATCAGTGAGTAAACAAATATGTCAAATTTTTCTAAATTCGAACGGCACAGAAATGTACACGGGTAATATTTTATGGCATGCACACAAACGAAGTAGGCAGCAAGTACATGCAGTGTAAGACGTACAAGAATCAGAACTATACTGAAAGTGATGAGTAATAAAACTGTTAGATCAATCTTTTGAGTCTGACATTTGAATTGTAAACAATATGCACAGAATATGATTATAATCCTAATTATTTTAATGCCTTCTAAAATATTGCTGTAGGTTGTATCAAGTAGTGGCGTAATGCCTTTTAGTGACGGTTTAAATTAAGGCTAGGGTAATAAATAAAAGGTCGGCCGAACCTCAAGAAGATTGTGGTTAGTAAGAGGCCAGTGGACGGTCGTATGGTGAAACGTTTAATGCAATATAGGGATCTGAGTTTTCATATCGTGACCGACGGAATTGAATACTGGCTTGAGGGCCTTCCGGCAAGCTTTGGAGCAAGCTATAAACGACCCAAAGGCAATAAGTAGCTAGCAAAAGGGGTGTATCGTCACACTTTGCATAAACAGCTCAAATCATGGGTCACCACAACCATTTACCCCGAATCTTGTCTAACAAAATATCGGAAACCTATGATTTAAGCTGTTTATGCAAAGTGTTACGATGGGTAATATTCGAAATAAGATTGTGAGTAAATGAATAGGTTTTATTCAGGGGTAATTGGTTAATTTTGTTAGACAAGATTCGGGGTAAATGGTTGTGGTGACCCATGATTTGAGCTGTTTATGCAAAGTGTGACGATACACCCCTTTTGCTAGCTACTGCAATATGTTGGGCCGAACTAATTAACAGGAGTCATTTTCATTCATAAATTCAATGGTGCTTGCGGTAAGACGTCACAATAAAGACGAGGTCGTCACCAATGCATTCAATGTCACCAACTCCGAAGTGCTCGCAAATCCTATTCTATTCCCTAATTTCAGCTACCTAAACCTACACTTAATCTTCCTAGTTGCTACTACATTAAATGAAAAAAAATTTCCTGGAAGTTACCAGTCAGTGAGGTGCTCCAGTACAGCTTCTCGTTTGCTGCATCACTATCCTCCTTAGTTCCTGTGACCTATTATTATTAGTAGTTGCACTGATTAAGCTGACAGTATCTGAAACAAGTGTAGCATGATAAAATTATGTAAATACTATGGTGATACATTAATGCTGAACAACACATGCAATTTGTTGAATAATAGACAAATAATACTAGGAAGACAATATTTGTTTTATAATAGCCAGACATGTACTAAACGTGTTCGGTGTTCAGCGTGCGACGGGGCGCTGCTGCTGAGCTCCCTGGGGCCCATCACCAGCCCCGGCCTGCCCCCCTCTGGCCTGCCCAGCTCTTCTGCTCCTCCTGCGTCAGGGCAGGACCCTTCCTCCTGCACTGCAGGTCTGTAGAGCCTCTTGCTCTGCAGGGCAGTTCCATGCTTTGTTTTGGAACTACGCTTCATAAAACAATTGATACTCAGTCGTGCTATTAGCTAAATAATTGATTCATGACATTTTTGTGTATGATCGCTCGACTCAAAATGATTAACTTGAGTCAATGTGTGGAGAGTTATCTTGACAAAAGTGTTTAATTGACAGTATTGTCTGACTGTTGAAGAATGGTTTATTTATGAATAATTTTTCTCATTGGTAGTCAATGAAAGCGCAGGCCACAAAAGAGAAAGCGTAGCTGCGGCCATCGCGGACATAAAGCAAGCCATCCGCCGGACCAAGAACCTGCCCCTCAAGTCTGCCGCGGACCGCAACAACGTCGGCCCTGACACGCCCGTCTGGGTGCCCAGGTGCGTAGAACTTGTCTCCTGGGTGCCCAGGTGTGAAGAACTTGTCGTCTGGGTGCCCAGGTGTGTAGAACTTGTCGTCTGGGTGCCCAGGTGTGTAGAACTTGTCTTCTGTGTGCCCAGGTGTGTAGAACTTGTCTTCTGGGTGCCCAGACTTGAAGCAGCCTGCTCAGAGTAAGCGGCCTGTACAGATTAAGCGGCCTGCACAGAGTAAGCGGCCTGTACAGAGTAAGCGGCCTGCGCAGAGTAAGCGGCCTGTACAGAGTAAGCGGCCTGTACAGAGTAAGCGGCCTGCACAGAGTAAGCGGCCTGCACAGAGTAAGCGGCCTGCACAGAGTAAGCGGCCTGTACAGAGTAAGCGGCCTGCACAGAGTAAGCGGCCTGCACAGAGTAAGCGGCCTGCACAGAGTAAGCTGCCTGCACAGAGTAAGCGGCCTGCACAGAGTAAGCTGCCTGCACAGAGTAAGCGGCCTGCACAGAGTAAGCGGCCTGCACAGAGTAAGCTGCCTGCGCAGCTCGTCGAAGTATTGGCAGCGTCGGCGTCTGGGGAACTTCAGTGTGTTGGTGCAGGGAGCAGCTCCTGTGCTGCTCTTACCTGGAATGTTGTTGTCTCGCTCCCGCGGGTGTTGTGCTTCGAAATTACGTCTGCTTACGCTGCCTGCCTTCTATCAAGCCTAACTCCGCTGCTTCTTATATTTTTTTTCACTTTTGTACATTTTTTACGAATTTTACATTTTCCCCACTCACAACAGGGCAGTTACAGATCACAAGATACCTGTGTTTTCTATTCATCTGTTGACTGCCAACCTTCCGATTAATGACTAAACCTTACTTCAGAGCTGGGCAAACCTCAGTCAGAGAAATGAGGGAGACGTTGTTCAAACAACGATGCACTGTTTGCCCTTGTGTATATTATCCTGACTCAGTTGGACCCGAAAAATTAACAGTATTACGGCTGCGGCACCAATGTGTGTAAATGTGTCACTATTTGGGCAATGTGACACATTCATCTTTGTGAGTGTGCGGCCCGAGGGCAGAACGCTAGCATGTTGTGCGCCGCACGCGCTTATTGGGATGCTATGTAGATTCAATTTGTTCATTTATAAATGAAAAATTTTCGAGTGGTTCCACAAACAGTAAAATTTCGATCGGCACTCACTTCACATTAATTTTCATTTAGCAGCCTGTTCTGTAAATCAAGTTGATGGTCTTCATAACTCTCATTATTGACAAAATTAACTTCAGTTAAGGTAATTCTGAACAGTTAGATATCATTACCATATTAATGACTGGTCTAATTATTATTTCAAAATGCATTGTGAATTGAAAGAAACTCAAACACTATTGTCATTATTGATATACATTTTATGCATTCGTATTTGCAGTTGACTTGTGCACAATAATGTTTGGCCATATAAGATATGGGCATATGGCCATATGATATGGTTATCAGTACAGCCTTTTGTTGGAAAACTTTGTCACCCTCTTGCATTTCTCTTCTTACTCCGTCATAATACATTATTTAAATTAACATTACTGCGCTATAATACCTGATCAAAATTAACATTACTGCGTTATAATACCTGATCAAAATTAACATTACTGCGTTATAATACCTGATCAAAATTAGCATTACTGCGTTATAATACCTGATCAAAATTAGCATTACTGCGCTATAATACCTGATTAAAATTAATATTACTGCGTTATTATACCTGATTAAAATTAATATTACTGCGTTATTATACCTGATTAAAATTACCATTACTACATTAATTAACATTAAAATTACATTACTTCTTATCCACTCAAGGTCAAAAATCACCGATTTATGGAAAAAGTCACACTCATATCTCTGGTGTTGAGAGCAATGTTACATATAAATGAGTCAAGTTTTCAGTTTTATCCACGATTTCTTGGGGAGATTTGCCTTTAGGAAAAATTAATAGAAACAAATTAAACAGCAGAGTACACAGGGGTATACAGATCTCAAAGAGTACACAGGATGTACACAGATTACACAAAGCACACAGGGGGTACACAGATCTCACAGAGTACACAGATTACACATAGTACAGAGGGGTGTACAGATCTCAAAGAGTACACAGGATGTACACAGATTACACATAGTACACGGGGGGGTACACAGATCTCACAGAGTACACAGGATGTACACAGATTACACATAGTACACAGGGGGTACACAGATCACACAGAGTACACAGTATGTACACTGATTACACATAGTACACAGATCTCACAGAGTACACAGGATGTACACAGATTACATATAGTACACGGGGGGGTACACAGATCACACAGAGTACACAGGATGTACACAGATTACACATAGTACATAGGGGGGTACACAGATCTCACAGAGTACACAGGATATTCAGAGATTACACAAAGCACACAAGGGGGTAGTAAATTAAATGTTGGGTGTATTGTCCGTAGATTTCCATGACAAGATGCTATGTGAGTGACGACTAATTCAGGCATAAATTACTATGTGTGTTAATAGTTCGTATGCATGTATATGTCGTGCCGAAATCGCAGAATTACCAATTCCATAGAATCGGCAATTCCGCGATTTCGGCACGACATGTACATGAATAGTTCTATTTCTAGTTTCATATCATTGGCTTTGAAGCTATCTAATTATAATTTGCCCAATTAGGATTCAGCTGTATTCTACAATTATGTGTCTCTTTGATGGCTTGAATGTGTTCTCGAATCGAGATTATTGTGTTAATTAATGTATTGATAGCCTTCCCAAATATTCCTATCACCTACCTAGTAATAAGCTGCCTATCACCGTCATATGTTACCGTACGTTTTTCATGCAAAATTCAAAGGAAGCAAAAATTCTTGCTGTTTCATTTCATTTATTTTTACGATTTATGGAGAATTTGTATTTTTTCGTAATATGTTGTCAATAATTAGTATTTGCGTCAGAGCCTCGAGGAGAAGTGACGGGCCGGTCCTGGGGTCCCCCAGCGACGGGCCCGTGCCGCTGTCCCCGACGTCGTCCTCGGGCGGGACGTGCAACCACGTCGAGAACGGGCCAGCCCGGCCCGACCAGCGGCACGATGAAGGTACGTACGTCTCTTTAGTGCGTCTCTTTAGTACGTCTCTTTAGTGCGTCTCTTTAGTACGTCTCTTTAGTGCATCTCTTTAGTGCGTCTCTTTAGTGCGTCTCTTTAGTGCCTGTCTCTTATACACATCTAGATGTGTATAAGAGACAGTGGTTACCTTGAAGAGAAGATTTATTGCCTGCGCCTGCAGGAGAGTATAACAACCAAAGGTCTGGTCGTGCTTTAATCTAGATGTGTATAAGAGACAGCACTGGTTGCCTTTGAGGAAGACGAGCTCGCTCGTCCCGTTTGCATGAAAGGCTCCCCACACCATTACACTGCCCCCGCCATTTTGGCGGCTAAAAGCTGCCTTTGGATCATTCCTGCGGCAATGCCAGTAGTACTTCAGACCATCTAGGCCATCCAAATTCCATTTCTTCTCATCAGAGAAGATGGTTTTGGCCCAGGTGTCATCACTAGTACTTGCATGCTTTGTGCCCCAGGCGACCCTTGCATGCTTGTGAGCATCGGTCAATTGGGGGGCCTTGTTCATCTTCACGTATTGGAAGATTCCGGAGGACGCGAGGGTGCGAGAGACGGTAGACTTGGAGACATTGAGCTCCAACTTTTGGACTAGTTTGGGCGCGGTCAAGTCGCCGGGCGCCGCAACTCGGAAGAGGCGACGCGTGTCACGGGCCGACACCTTCTTTGGGCGGCCTTTGGTGTGCCGCTTTCCGTAGTTCACGGGGTCCTTGAGATAGTTGAAGATGGCTTTGCGGCTACACCCCACTTGTGCCTCCATTTGACGCTGGCTAGGACGCTCGCCCTCAGGCAGCGCCATCAGGGCTTGAATGGCACCTTTCTGAAACTCAGTTAGAGGCTTTCCTGCGTCCATTTCTTGCCTAGGTGAGCATAAGATCCGTGCACAACTACTACGCTGTGAACGCACCCTTTGCAGCGAGTCTATACGCTGCGTCCTGTCCGCAAGAGCGCCAAACTTGCAAAGTGGGGCTAGCCTTTTGCGTCAGTGCAAAAAACAGACCGCTTGATTTTTCCGCCAGTAATTAACTTTTTCACCAAATTTCACCTGCTATAGATTACTGAGACCAAGACGATTCGTTTGTCACCATTTGCACGTTGAAACTGGCAAAACTCGTTGTCTTATGATGTTTTAAAGGGATGGGGCTAACCTTTTGCGTCGGGCTGTAGTACGTACTTTAGTACATTTATAAGTTTTGCATTTTATATACTCTAGTACATTTCAATCATCATTTTTGATATTAATTAATAATTTGATTATTAATAAAATAACCGTGGCCGTAATAAATTTGTTGATTGACTATTGACAAATGTATTATTATTGTGTAATTCAATTATTATTATTATTATTAGCGTGTATCTCTGGGAGTTGTATTAAGTGCCCCTAACTATCGTTAGCTGTAGCCTGACTATGGATGTACTGAGAGATATGACTGAGACTTGTCCAAACCACGATGCACTTTTGGCCTTTCTGTGGGTCAACCTGACACAGTTTTGCCTGGCAAAAATGGCGTAGAAAGTCTGTTACTATTGTGAAGATAAGACTCGCATATTTTTCTGGGTGAAGTGAGGAATTATTTTCTTACAAAGAATGAGTGAGCTTCTGGCGTGGAGCTGCAAGTGGAAAATACGAGTAAATGGATGATTGCAGTTTTCAAGTGGTGAATTAACGCGGTTAATTAATATAAAGTGGGATTTATTTAACGCAGTTAATTATTCGAAAGTAAAATTTATTTAACGCGGTTAATTAATCTAAAGTAACATTTATTTAACGCGGTTATTTAATCTCAAGTAAAATTTATTCAACGCGGTTAATTAATCTAAAGTAACATTTATTTAACGCGGTTATTTAATCTCAAGTAAAATTTATTCAACGCGGTTAATTAATCTAAAGTAAAATTTATTTACGTGATTTATTTAAAGAGAAAGTTATTTAGCGTGGTTATTTAATATAAAGTAAAATTTATTTAAAGCTATTAATTGATCTAAGGTAAAATTTATTTAACGCGGTTAATCAATCTTAAGTAAAATTTATTTAACGTGGTTATTTTATCTCAAGTAAAATTTATTCAACGCGGTTATTTAATCTAAAGTACAATTTTTATAACGCGGTTAATTGATCTAAGGTAAAATTTATTTAATGCGGTTAATTGATCTGAAGTAAAATTTATTTAATGCGGTTAATTGATCTGAAGTAAAATTTATTTAATGCGGTTAATGGATCTGAAGTAAAATTTGTTGATAGTTGCAAGGGTTTAATGATGCATCGCGAATCCTGCACCGAACTGTCATGGCCGACGCGCGTTGGTGGCAACGACGTCGTGTGGCGGTGGCGCAGGTACCGCGCGGTTGCCTTTCTTACCGTGCGTTACCGTGTCTCTTACCGTGCTTTCTTACCGTGCGTACACCTAGCTACTGTCTCTACCGTGCAGCAATTTTATAATTACCGTGCAGCAACTGTAGGTACCGTGTTGTTACCGTGGTTGCGTGGCTAGGTCGTGGTAGTTACCGTGGCCAGGTCGTGGCGCAGTTACCGTGGCCAGGTCGTGGTAGTTACCGTGGCCAGGTCGTGGTAGTTACCGTGGCCAGGTCGTGGCGTAGTTACCGTGGCAGGTCGTGGTAGTTACCGTGGCCAGGTCGTGGTAGTTACCGTGGCAGGTCGTGGTAGTTACCGTGGCAGGTCGTGGTAGTTACCGTGGCCAGGTCTTGTTAGTTACCGTGGCCAGGCCTTGGCGTAGTTACCGTGGCCAGGTTGTGGTAGTTACCGTGACCAGGTCGTGGTAGTTACCGTGGCCAGGTCGTGGTAGTTATCGTGGCCAGGTCGTGGTAGTTGCCGTGGCCATGTCGTGGTAGTTACCGTGGCCAGGTCTTGGCGTAGATACCGTGGCCAGGTCTTGGCGTAGATACCGTGACCAGGTTGTGGTAGTTACCGTGGCTGATCGTGGTAGTTACCGTGGCCAGATCGTGGTAGTTACCGTGGCCAGGTCGTCGTAGTTACCGTGGCCAGGTCGTGGCGTAGTTACCGTGGCAGGTTGTGGCGTAGTTACCGTGGCCAGGTCGTGGCGTAGTTACCGTGGCAGGTCGAACACACGGCCTGTGAGGCGCAATAATTTGATGCGTGGCAGGCAGTGAGGCGGAGGCTGGGGAGGCGGGAGGTTGTGTTGTCCCATTAGTGGCGTTCTCTTGGGGCTGCCTCGCCCCGCCTCAGAGGAGCTGCTGAGGCTGACAATGAATTATGGTGCTCGATGGAGAGGCTGAATGATGGCAGGGATGAATAGTGCTTGTAAACGCTCGTGAATTTTGATGGTGAATGTAAATCGTGCGTGATTAGTGTTGCTGAACCTGGTGCGGAATGGATGATAGTTTTGCTATGTCTTCCCATCTCATTGTGTGCTCTGAAGTGATGTGCAGTGCTGTGTGTGCAGTGCTGTGTGTGCAGTGCTGTGTGTGCAGTGCTGTGTGTGCTGTGCAGTCTGCGCACGGCTGAGTGTCTGTGTTGTTAGGCAGTATTGTGTGAGCTGTGTGCAGTGCAGTGTTTGGGGCAGCGCTGTGTGTACAGTACTGGGTGTGCAGTGTTGTGTGTGCTGTGCAGTCTGTGCGGGGCTGAGTGTGTTGTGTGAGCTGTGTGCAGTGCTGTGTTTGGAGCAACGCTGTGCCTTCAGTGCTGTGTGTGCAGTGTTGTGTGAGCTGTGTGCAGTGCTGTGTTTGGAGCAGCGCTGTGTCTTCAGTGTTGTGTGCAGTGCTGTGTTTGGAGCAGCGCTGTGCCTTCAGTGCTGTGTGTGCAGTGTTGTGTGAGCTGTGTGCAGTGCTGTGTTTGTAGCAGCGCTGTGTGTGCACTGTTGCGTGTGTAGCGTTGTGTGTTGTGTATGCTGTGTGTCAGTCTTCATTACCATGCGCTGCCGTAACGTAATCTACCAGACAGCCGTAGCCGCAATACCTGCTCGGCGTGTTCCTCTCACTATCATGCAGCGTGGAAGTTGAGAGAAGCTGTCGCTTGAACTTCATTGTTTGGAATTCCAATTTGGGGACATTTTCTACCAGGCAAACTTAGTGCACGTGTGCTCATGTAAATTTCTGTTCCGAGTCGTTTTTATTTTACTATTCATGTAAAATACAATTTGAAATGCTTGAGATTTTTTTTAATACAGGAAAATTATACTAAAACTAACAAAAAGCCAAGGCAGATGAACGGAAATGAATGAAAAATTCATTCAAATGCTTGGACACTATTGGTTCGTGAGCTCCGAATGATTTGCGACTTTGTTTGCTCACTCCTGAAACCCTGGCATCCAGGATCCTTAAGATGGGCTTGAAAATAACCAGTTTACAACCTGACATTCTAAAATATTAGAATGTCATGTCTTCAGCCTTATAGGTGACTCCCTAAGACTCGGGAAGCACGTAAATCAGCAGCTATATTTCCGCAGGCTTATTCTTTCGCATTCCAAGTCACAGCTTCTAGAGTTTCGTCTCGTTTCATTTATCATGATGGCTACGAGCAAAAGCAAAATTTTTATTTCGTCACAAGCAAAGAATGATATGAGAGGAAAATTTAATGCATTCATTAGTTGATGCAAATGGCTGTTGCAATCGTTGGATGAATAAAAAGAGCGTGCAAGTAAACTCAGTCATAAAGTTTCCTGCTTAACACGTGATATTTATCAATGATTTACCATACTCCGAAATCCTGCTCCCATTATTCACTTTGAACAATACAATTACTTAATTCTCTGATTATTATCAAACAAAGTGAAATGAGGCAAAACTGTTGAGATTATGAGGTATGTGATGTCTCACGATCAAATTTGGTACTCGATTGACTAAATTTAGTTTTCCGACTCATGCTAGGCTATTTTATAGTATGCATTCGCATCGCGACTCGTTTCTGGTGGTACCCTGAGACTATATATTAGCGCCAATATTTCCTGGATCACAATGTTCGGGAACAATATATACGGCTTTCGAAGATTACACCCGTAATCTTGAACTGATGTTCACGATTTTTTCTTATGAACTAAAACGAATTACGAAACGAACAATTATGTACGCATATCTGCTCCGACTAAATTCTTGTGCCATGGTAAGCAATGGTAAGAGCTTACGCACGTGCTTCTGAAGAACAAAGACGTAAGAGCTCGCGCACGTGCTTCTGAAGAACAAAGACGAGGTAAGAGCTTACACACGTGCTTCTGAAGAACAAAGACGAGGTAAGAGCTAACACACGTGCTTCTGAAGAACAAAGACGAGGTAAGAGCTAACACACGTGCTTCTGAAGAACAAAGACGAGGTAAGAGCTAACACACGTGCTTCTGAAGAACAAAGACGAGGTAAGAGCTAACACACGTGCTTCTGAAGAACAAAGACGAGGTAAAAGCTAACACACGTGCTTCTGAAGAACAATGACGATATTTTAGTGGATGGATCCTAGATTTGCCTCGCTGAAGTGTATGAATGCTGCCAGGCTGCCGGTACTAAGTGCACTGCTATTGTGCTCGCCAGGATCCTATCTGCTGGCAGGATTTAGACTGGATCTTTTGTGTCCAGAGTTTTGCCCGAGATTTTAATGAGACGATCTCGTCTGCAGACACGACAGTCGCTCGGCCTGGAGACAAAGCACGTAGGCTCGCCAGTCTTTTGATTTTGTTAGCTAATTTTTTAGGTTTGCAAAATTTTCGGCCGTCATGACACGTTTTATTTTTAAATATCGTAGGAATTGAGAGTTTCGAAGTATTTTATGTCAATGATCATCTTAGATCTCTGCATGGTTCCTGGAGTTCAATTTTTCTTTTTATTTCATTTCTAGCTGGATGATTGAATTATGTGAAATGGTTTCTGCTGATGGCAATAGAAACAATTTTCAATTGTTTTTAACACCCGAATATATGATTGTTGGACGAGTGAAACAAAGTGAACAAATTCTCCATCACTTACGAAATATTTCAATATTGGTATGGTGAATATCTGCAATGGTATTTTATTACTTGCCGTACGGAGTCTGACTGCGATATGGACAGGCGAACCGCCCGACGTGAAGGCAATTGATTTACAAATCAAATGAGTGAAGTAATTCGTAATCCATTTGATGTGCTGCCGAGTTTAATGGACGCCTTGATTCAATAGAATCGAACACAAACCTCGGGTGTGGATCAAAGATGTGTGGCTGCTTCCCTTATTCAGTGTGTAGTTGTATGCCGGTCTGTGTTCCATCAGACGGCGCTGATTTCGGTTGCCTTGAATATACAACTGCGTAATTAGTTGAAAAGTGCCATATTTTCATTCACTTTTATATGAACAAAGATACTTGATGATGATCTTGTCGTGATTTGTGACGACCATCAAGAGTGACGAACCATCAAGTTTTTTTAACCTTCCTTATCGTGAATGGTGTCGTTTTTTCTCATCATGTACTTTTATAAATAAGAGTCCCTTCTAGTTCATTGGCGTTGGTACTTTTTTCTCTGCTTCTGCAGCGAAATGAATGCATTAATTTGAATATAAATCGTTAGTTTTAGAGAGGGCTTACGCAAGCTTACTTTTGAGCCTCTTCTTTAGCACAGCTTGCTTTTACTTCGCAGGCCAGCGCTCCAGGTTTATTATATAGCGTCAGACGTGCGACGTATATTCTGCTCTGTATATTGTGCGCGTCTCTGCTCAATTGCTTGATAGATCACATCACATCATCGGTGCAGCCTTTGTGTCTTCAGTGCACATCATCGTGCGGTGGAGGCACTGCAGCCTTGCCTGTACAGTGCACATTCAGCACTCCTCTAAACAGTCTATAGTGTAACCACGCCCAGCTTTGCATTACACATAGATAAAGTGCACTATATTCATACACACCCTTCTCATCCACACACAGAGAAGGGTCCACACACCCTTCTCATGCTCACACACCCTTCTCATGCCCACACACCCTTCTCATGCCCACACACCCTTCTCATGCCCACACACCCTTCTCATGCCCACACACCCTTCTCATGCCCACACACCCTTCTCATGGCTCGTCTACACACCGCCACACCCAGACTTGTGCCCTCACACACTCGCTGTTGTCGGCAATCACTTCAGGGCGCGGGTATTGAGTTATAGAGGCAATCTTGCGCGTCGCAATAGATTGTCTTCCCGACACCGCCTCCTCGCTCACTTTTTTAGAATTATTTTGTTCTCGTTCACTTGGTCGTCTTTGTTGTGGCCGATGAATAGACGCAAGTCACGTGTAAGCATCACGTGTATTGAATGCTATTTTCCAACAGTCGGCATCGTTATCTTACTTATTTTTCTTCGAACCTCTTCAATTTTTCCTCTCTTAATGAATGTTCATAAAATGTTTCACAGATTCGTTTCGGGTCTTCCCTTCATTTCACATCAGAAAGTTTTGTTTCATCACACAAAAGTTCGTTGTATTTTCTTCATGTCTTTTTTGGCCGGAAGCTCTTGAAGCTTCCCCCGAAATTCCCATCCCCGTTACGATAAGTTAGCTCACGATCATCAATCGCGTCAATCAATCCTTTGTCTAATGTGAGCTATTCCATCAATCACTTGATCTTAGCTGGCTACCAAACCCTCCTTTTATTCTTTCTTCGGATCTGTCGTGTCTCTAATTTTCGGATTTGAAATTGCAATGATTTCTTTGATCTTTTTTCATTGGTTTTAATAATTTCTTGCGTTCCGTTTAGCCTTTTCCGCTTCCAATTGTTAAATTCTTTTGTTACGTACCGTGAAAAATTTTGTTGCCCAAAACTATTTCCCTGTTCGTGTTTATTCCACGAAGAGATTGATTTTGTGTTTGTGTGGCATAATATATTTCCGTTCAAGATGAAAGCTTTTATGCTTTTAAATTTTTAACTTTCTTCGTATTCATTCTTCTGCTCTTTATTTAACGAAAAAATAAGTTGGTATAATAATTCTATTCATGTTTATCATCAATGTGTAGTATTTATTGTATTATTTAAGATTTTATTTCGTTTTATCAGTGATCAGACGGCCAGAAAGCATGGAACATTTTCGTTTCCATAGTTTCTTCAATGAGCTATTCAAGCTTTAATTTTGCTTTCGTCATCGTGAGGTCTACTCAGTCTAACGGCGCCTAAGTTTAAACTGATTATTGTTAAAGAGTAGTAGTAGTAGTAATAGGAAGCGTGTTATCTGTGGAAGTAAATGGGGTCCCAGCATTGAGGTTAATTCTGACCTCATCAATTACGTTCTCTAATTAATACATTGATACTGGCACCTCCTGCTGCTATTGATTGCGTTGTGTGAGGTGATGGAAGCCTCTTGCTTGTAGCGCTAAGCATGTAATGGATCACAAGTCCCGCGTGATTGATAGCATTTCATTAGGAAGCCATGTGCACCCCAAGCTACCATGCATATTAATAAGCCCCCTTCATCTGGCTGCGATAACAACACAATATTGGCTGCTTTCTGAGCACGTCTGTTGCCTTGACCTGTTCATCATGAGGTACTGAAGCCCTCAAACTTGCCAGGCTTTGATGTCGCGCGCCTCTTCATAAAAGGGCAAACATTGGCCTCGTGGCGTCACGGCCACACGCGCTCGACGCGGCAACTTAAGCGAGTTTGTTTGCTGTCATCAAGCGCTGTGTGCCTTACATCGGCCTCATAGTTGCTTTTTGATTAGGTTCCTCTGAAAATCGTGTATATCAAAATTTCAAACCATGCATTTCATCCGTTTAAATATATGTAAGCACATTGCCTTCAAAAATTTAGTATAAATCAACAAAAAGAAAATACCCGTATTAAGGCCCTTAATTATATAAATGCCATGAAAATACTCAAATTTACTCTTATTTGGAGACTAAGTAATATAATATTCCATTCGATAAATCCTTCAGAGACTAATAGGGGCACGCTGATTTAGACCCTCATGTCCCTCCCTCACAGACCTGCGCATTATGCTAATACTGCCAAAATTTTATCTCTTCTCCTTTGAAGCTCGTTAGACTGCGACGCCTTGCGTCGTGGTTCTGCGTACTGTGGCTGCAGTTTTTGTTGCGGCTTTAATTATGCGAAGCTTCGTGTGTAAAAATAGCTGTACCGCGTTGTAGGTTTATTGTTTTTAGTTGAATAAACGCTACTTTTTGGTTAATGAAATTGGGGCGTTTTGTTTGTGCGATAGTTCGGCTAAGGGAGTCTTGGCCGGTTGAAGACATTTCTATGTGTGTGGTGGAAGTTGTACTAGTTGCGATCAGGGTAAACCGTTTAACCGCTATTTTTATAGTTTGTTATTTTCTACATGCAATAAATCGTGCTATTTATGTGTACGTTTCTAGCCTTTATTTTATGGATAAGTAGAGTTGAAGATTTTGGCTGACTCGTGATGAGTGTACTGAATATTACTTTTCTACTCGACTGTCTGTTGCTGTCTTACTATAACTGCTACTTTTGTGTTTGACTTCCCTTGACTTAGTCTGCTCAAGCTGACAGGACTGACTGCTAATTTTGCATCTGACTGCCAATGATTAGTATTCAGTCTCATTCTGACTAGACTGAACTCTGGCTTCTGACTGTCCGTGACTAGTAGTCCGTCTCATACTGACTTGACTGCCAATTTTGCATCTGACTGTCAATAACTAGTATTCAGTTTCGTACTGACTGGACTGACTCCTAATTTTACTTCTGACTGTCCGTAACACGTATCCTGTCTTATTCTGACTGAACTCTTGCCTCAGACTGTCCGAGACAGTCAGATCGGCAAGTGTGCCTCACGAGTCTCTGACGTGTGTAGCGAGCCTCTCATTTGTGTGCCACTCTTAATATTTCTGCCGTTGAAATTTATGTAATTTTCAGTCTGGCATCGAACAAAATTCATGCCCACGTAATGCATGCATATACTCACATGTTCCCATGCCATACTCACGTGTTTCTACGCTATATTCATAAGTTTCCACACTATACTCATAAGTTCACGAGTCTCAGACGTGTGTGTAGCGAGCCTCTCATTTGTGCGTGTCTTGCGCAGGTAAGAAGCTGTTAGCCTGGCACGGGTGCGATATGGCCGAGGCTATAAGGTGAGTAGCTGCTCTTTTTACCTCTCTAGAGAGTTTTAGAATAGAATAGAATAGAAGTGTCGGCGTTGAAGACATAGGCCCATGGCCTGTTGCCGATTCTTGAACTTTTCGTGACTTGATTCACAAGGGATCCGGCCTTTGGAACCCGATCTTTCCATATTTCCATAGCTGACGATTGATTGAGATAGCTGCTGGACTTATTGCCTGCTCCGTAATTTGCTAGGCATTTTAAGACTGAACATATGCTCCTGCATAGCTTCGTCTGGACTTATTGCCTGGTCCATAATTTGCTAGGCATTTTAAGACTGAACATATGCTCCTGCATAGCTTCGTCTAGTCTGCTTTTGAAGATGTTCATACTCGGAGCTTCAACGATGCTATCAGGTTGTACCTAATGTAGCTCATTTATCATATCCCGGTTAATAAATTTGGCTCTTTGAATCATTTTTCAACTTTCCTCTTAGAAAAGTTCCTCTTTATAACGTTACCTCTACAATAAGCTACCCGGAAATTTTATTTCATCGCATTAATTCGATTTTTGCGAGGACATAACTGGATTTACATGAAGTTCATACGAATCTAACGACAATTGTTAAATTGTCTCAATTTCTGGATTTCTTTAGTATATTAATGGAATAATTTCCAGCTGTTAATATATCTGGATTAAAATGATTGCTAAAAATTCAGTGCTTATTTTAGTTTTATTTTAAAATTTTTTATCTTGATTATTCAAGTGTGTTAACTCGTGTATTCAAGCATTTTATCAATTTGATTTGAAATATCGTGCGATAATTTACACTATGCACAAATTGTAATTATAAGTAATATCTGTTATTATCTTCAATTGTTACCTCGATTACTGTAGATATTTTTGGTGAATGTTGTTTAGTTTGATCAAATATTTGATGTTGATCATGTACATCAATTGCTAGAAGAGAGAGTGAGAACGATACCTACTATATACCGCTAACGTTACCGTAACACGTTACCCTTCATGCATAATTACACTGTTTTTGGTTACAGTGGCTTACTGTACAACATTTTGTCCTTGTCGGTGCTGCGTGTTTGAATTTTTACTTGCGTTGAAAGTAACAATACTGTTTTGCTGAATATTCTACTGCGCACTGTAGAGGCAATGCTGCATGTCTGAATGAATTACTGTGTTACACGATGGCATCTACATAATTAATTATATTGGAGGCGCTGTTGAAGGCTACATTAGGAGCATCACTGCGTTACAGCTCGCGTCTTCCTGTCATTTAAGGTTCAGTCTTCGTGTCGTCAATTACACGTCATTACGTGACACGCAAGACGACCTTGTCCACACCTTCCCGTGGCGCGGGCGCCGGTCTCGAGGCTTCAAGACGTGCTTGAGTTATCTTAATTATGAAGGACGGCATCTGGCTGCCTGTCACTTCAATTAACTGCTGCTTTCCACACCCTCCTGATTTTTGTGATCTTGTGAGCGTGATGTCACTGTCGTTGTGGTGTGACTGCGTTGTCTTCGCGCTTGAGCTGTCCGTCAATTCCGTCAATTAAGATGCCATAAAAAAATCCTCAATTTTGACCAGCTGTGGCACGTAATGACTTGACAATGCATCCATTATATTTAGCTGGCTCGTATTCGGAGTTCGATAGTTGATTATATGTAGAAAATAAATTGCAATAAATAAATATTCATCTATTTTTACATTAAACACGAAAACAGATCACGAAATTTTGTAGTAACCACCCTGAGGAGCTTCAGAGTTTTGCTCCGATCAGTGTTCTTACCCCTTGTCGGACTGCCTAATTTTACTACGTTGTAATCGTACCGACTTTAGGAACTATTATATTTTCCATATGCATTGCGACACGCATGAAATCATTCAGCGTGAGTTACAGTTTGTTCATTTTTCCTAGACATAGCTGAATAGAGAAAGTACGCGTTCACTTCGCTCAGTATCGTAAGAAATTTTCACTGCTGCGAGTGCGAGTGACTCTCAATCGTTAAATTATTCGGTATGATGCTACCCCTTCTCATCTTGGGCGTCGTCATAAACAACATTAGGATTTATGAAATCGTTGGTTATTCAACTCAATTTCTACCAACTTCTTGTTGAGGGATGCCTCGAATTTGATTCATTCTCACAGATATCGTAACGTTATTTGGAATATAAAAGAAATTGTTCAAAGCTTTTGCCTCCCGAAACAGCTGTATAGGGAACTCGAGTTGATGTCTTGGAAAAAGTTTATTGCAATTCATTTAGTTTCTCGAATTCTTTTTATTAATTAATTTTTTTCTTGAAATATTCCGGGTTTGGTATCGTAAATACGGCCTTGCCGATCACAGTTAGCATGATCAAATTAATTTATGATAGTCTTCCATTATGATATATGTACATAATTTTGAAGTATTTTAAGTGAGTTGATTTTACCCAGCATTGTAGACCAAATATTTCAGCTATTCACGCCAAACACAAAAGTATTCAATTAGCAAAAAAATTACTTATATTGACACGCCCCTCGTCGCACCCCCAAGTCGACCCTGCCTTTGGACTCGGTGCGCTTTTTTCTGTCCACTTCGAGCGTCGAATTCTCTTTGTTTTTCGTCGATCTTTTCGTACATTTTTCAGACGGTCTTTTATAGAGCGAACTTTCCCTACATCCTATTGGGGGAATTTTTCCGAACGAAGTTGCTCAATTACATTATTCCTTGTGTTGAAATCTCGTAGACGATTCGCGGCTTCCGTGAACTTCTGCTTAGGATTTTTTTTGTTAAGAATTTTAAGTTACGGTAGACAAGCGCTTTGCCACGGGAAGGGCGTTGAGAGCCGTGAAGGCTGAAAAAGCTGAATGGTAGGTTGAAATATAGCAAACGGTAACAAGTTTAATTGCCTGCAACTCGAACCTTCTGAAGTTCATTCAGATGCTTTTGAGAACCTCGAAGTTTGATGGCTGGAAAACTGTGCAGCTTTTCTTCAAGTCCTATTGGTTTGTAAAAGCATCTAAGCATCTATAGCCCGCTTGTCAGCATACAGTCGCACACTCGAAGATTGAAATTGTAGAATAAATTGCGCCGATCAAGTGCCTGGAAGGGCTTACAAACTAGTTGAACAACTTAAAGCTGTCATGGCTGAAGCGTTGAAGAGTTCATGTCTGGAGAGTTGGAAAGCAGTAGAAAGCAGAGCTGCTGAGATGGCGCAAGAGGTAGGGGCAATTAAGTCACAAATTGGCGAGCCTGACAGCAACGCTGCTAATGGGCGTCTATTTCTCTAGATGGGCGCCTCTTTCTCTAGATGGGTGCCTCTTTCTCTAGCTTAGCGTCTCTTTCTCTAGATGGGCGTCTCTAGCTGAGCGTCTCTATCTCTGGTTTACGGCACTATTTTTTGCCAGAGTCCTGCGTTGCCAATTGATGCTTCAACGCCGACTGGCTCATAGTTCAGAACGACTCATTCGTAATTGCCACGCAATCTGAACGCAACAAAACATCACTGCCAGCCTGCACAATTTTGTCCAGATATTGTTCACACTTTCTCCACCCGGCAGGCCAATACTGAGGATATTGTCTGGGACTCGCATTGTGCGTGTTTACTTTAAGGTTCCCTACGATGATGTTAACAGATTTTAGGTTGTCGGTCGCCAACGAAAGGTTTGAAAAATCCTCCTAATTCCGTTATTATTGACCACTTAATGAGTTGATTGTGCTATCGCTGTGGAATGCACCCACTCTAAACGTAAGAACCTGGTATCAATTATATTGCATCAAAAGGCCTATAGTAACGAGAATTAACGCAAGTAGGTAGATGAAATATACTGAAAAGTAAAGAAATTTTGGTACATTAGCTGATGAATAAAAAGAATTTCCAATTTTATTCATACCCTGAAGTTATTCAATAGTGTTGTGATCGAATAGCGAAATTATAATCACACTGAATTGCTCGGAATTATTCATGTATTGTTATTTGAATTCTGTCGTATGTGTAAATGCCAAGATTAGAATGACAATTTTTGATGAAAGCACTCCTTATTGCCGAGAATCACCAACAGGCGGTTATAGTCTATATTCCGAAGCCGTTTCTGATACCGACCCCAAATTACGGTTGATTACATATACATCGCGCTAGATTGACATTTTATTCTCCTCTGGCTTGAAGAAATTTTTCCAATTGAACCTCTTAAAAATATCAATTGAATCCCAGTGAGGTAAAGGTACTGTCGTTTTCCTCTGTGTTGAATTGTTGAATAAATTTTAACTATACATGTATGATGAATTGAAATCGGTTTACATCGCAATTTTGTTTTGAGCTGGCGCTCAGGGTCTGTACTATCGAAACTTGATTATAACACTTGGCGACCGATTCCTTGTCTCTAATTGGTGGAATTATCTTGAACAGCTGTCAGTGATTTGGTGACAAGTTAAGCATTCGTCTCATATTTGATTATTTTTCTACAATTTTTAGTAGTAAGAAATTTTGTCATGACTTTTTTAATAGCGCGGCGTCAGGGCAGTGGGTCTACCGCCGTTATAACGTAGTATACGGGAGCTTTACGCCAGTCTTCGTTGCGGCGTGACCGAGGCAGGTCGTCGATGTGCTGGCCTAGGTCCCCGTATCACGACCACCTCATGCCTTATGCGCCAACTTCTTAAGCAAGAATCTAAAGTGAGCCTCCGCTTCTCAAAACATTCGAAAAATTCTGAATACGTTTAGCTGGCGCTGTTCGCGGAAGAGGCCTACGGGAGAATCTAACTTCCCTCAGCGCCTGGTGATGGTTTCCTGGTAAATAATCTTGTTATCTCTTCGAGCGCTGCAAGTTAGCGTGATTGTGCAGAACTTTGACGAAAGTGTCCTTTCTATACTATACTAACTTCTAACAAGTGTCGGTGCAACAGGTTTCCAAATTTTAAAATTTATCTTTTCAGACATGACAATTTTGCATTCCAGGAATTCTTTCAATAGTACCAATTTGTTGTTTTTAACTATATAAGATGCAGAAGAATTTCCATGCGCCTTTCTGAAATTTTTACCTTGAAGCCCGGACTTAATTTGCATTAAAAGGTTTGACAATGCACTTGTGAGCTCTTAGTTTCTAATTTATTGTGACATTTCAAATTGAGTGTGTATCATTATGAACACGTGCTCGCAAATCACCCCCTCGTTATTTTGTTCTCAAAATAATTAAGCAGCTCTCCATATATTACACCGCAATGAATTTTAAGTTTTTAACGCAACTCTATTAAACCAATGCTTCGATCAACGTTCATTCACATGATGCACAACGTTTGTTAGCTCGCTGAAGTCACTATTTTATTTAGGATCCGATTTGTCAATATACCCCGCATGTCTTTTTGCATTAAGTCATGCAAGAAAAATTCGGAGAGTTCTTTCGCCTCAGATCGCGATTGCTTCAAACTGAAGGACCCAAAAATTCTACTCCAGCCACATTTATGTTCATGTTCCGTGAATTATGTATGTACGACGGAAGAGATAAATAGGTACATACATGTCAAGTCACGAGTGTCTCATGTCAAGTCACGAGCGCCTCTTGTCAATTCACTGGCGCCTCATGCCAAGTCACCGGCGTCTCATGTCAAGTCACGAACGTCTCATGTCAAGTCACGAGCGCCTCATGTCAAGTCACGAACGTCTCATGTCAAGTCACGAGCGCCTCATGTCAAGTCACGAGCGTCTCACGCCAAGTCACCGGCGTCTCATGTCAAGTCACGAACGTCTCATGTCAAGTCACGAGCGCCCCATGTCAAGTCACGAACGTCTCATGTCAAGTCCCGAGCGTCTCATGCCAAGTCACTGGCGCCTCATGTCAAGTCACGAGCTTCTCATGTCAAGTCACGAGCTTCTCATGTCAAGTCACGAGCGTCTCGTGTCAAGTCATGAGCGCCTCTTGTCAAGTCACGAGCGCCTCATGTCAACTCACGAACGTCTCATGTCAAGTCCCGAGCGTCTCATGCCAAGTCACTGGCGTCTCATGTCAAGTCACGAGCGTCTCATGTCAAGTCACGAGCGCCTCATGTCAAGTCACGAACGTCTCATGTCAAGTCACGAGCGCCTCATGTCAAGTCACGAGCTTCTCATGTCAAGTCACGAGCTTCTCATGTCAAGTCATGAGCGCCTCATGTCAAGTCACGAACATATCATGTCAAGTCATGAGCGCCTCTTGTCAAGTCACGAGCGCCTCTTGTCAAGTCACGAGCGTCTCATGTCAAGTCACGAGCGTCTCATGTCAAGTCACGAGCGTCTCATGCCACGTCACGAGCGCCTCATGTCAAGTCACGAGCGCCTCATGTCAAGTCACGAGCTTCTCATGTCAAGTCACGAGCGCCTCGTGTCAAGTCACGAACGCCTCATGTCAAGTCACGAGCGCCTCATGTCAAGTCACGAGCGTCTCATGTCAAGTCACCGGCGCCTTATGCCAAGTTACCGGCGCCTCGTGTCACGTCACGAGCGTCTCATGTCAAGTCACGAGCGTCTCATGTCAAGTCTCGAGCGCCTCATGTCAAGTCACGGGCGCCTCATGTCAAGTCACGAGCGTCTCATGTCAAGTCTCGAGCGTCTCCTGACAAGTCACGATCCCCTGGCATGCTGCTCAGAGGCTGAGTAACGCGTTGATAATCAAACCTGAGATCGACACGTGACGTCATTTTTTAATGAGAATAAATCATCAATCTATAGAATTTTTTACTGAATTCTTTACCACTTGGCTCATTTGAAAGGAAATTATAAACATCTGCGTGGGGAACACACTGGTTAGGGAGCACACGGAACAGCGCGTTCACTCACGGTGCTCCGTGCAGAAGGCCCGAAATCACGCGCACTGTGAGCGATGTATGTCATGTTCAGTTGCGAGTAAAATATTATGTCGCATGAATGATGAATGTGCATGAGTGTTGCTTTCATGCGTGCTGGTGTGCACGTTGGCTTGTGCATGAATAATGAATGTGGAGGGCTTGATATTATTCATCACTTATGTTATGTACATATATACGCATCTTTGTGCGTTAAGAGGTGGTCAAGAAGATTGAACGTTAAACTGACTCGTTCTCAATTCATGACGAATTTTTCTGAACACGATGCTTTCTGACTAAAAATTGTGAAACTTCATGCTATTGCTGGCTTTTTATATTTTCATCATTACGACCGTTTTAGGATCACTGATCTTAAAGAAAAATACGTTCACCATGGGGAGCATTTGTCAAATAAATAGCACTGTACTTGTCCTAACTGATGATTCATTCTGACCTTTTAACCCGATCGATTTTGCACATCAGACCACTTTATTTGGCGTAAACTGACGTACAACACATTTAGAACTACATTGCAGTGTTAGTCTAGCGATCAATGATGATTTAAATAATATCATGTGTCTGTGATTTATCGAGCTGATCTGAGCTAAATGAGACCGAGGTAAGCGTTGTGCTGTGTAGCAACAAAGGCTTTGTTTTGGTGACGGCTCTGATTGGACTCTGTTTGGCAGCAATTTTACGCGCCCATCTCCATTGCTTTGGCAGTATCATGGCTGAAATCATCCCAATTCAGGCCGCAGTTGAAGTGATTTCGTCCCTACCTTCTATTTCTTTGTCAAATTATGCCCGTGTACCTAGAACGTTGAAATATTTAAAAAGATTTTAGGAATACACCTTCAGAAATGGTCTTCTGTGTCTGTTCATCTCATGATGTCACAATGCGTTTTAATCTCAAATAACGACGTTCTGACAACACATCAAAATTAAGTTTCATGCTTCAAAATCTCACACGAGCGAAAATGATGACTTCGAAGACCAGATGATCTCACTGCCATTACGTTTAAATGTTTTCACTTAATAAATTCTATTGAAAACTCGTACACAGATTTTTACTTACAGAAAATAATTAATTCGTCATGCATGTGAATTTGATGGATTCTACAGAGGCCTAATACGATATGTCATGCGGGGACCAATAATGCATGAATACGCCTAGTGAAACAAATTTAAGTATCAATCCGAAGTCTTTAAAGTTTGCTTCTCAACGCCCATTGTTTGGCTTAGTTACAGGACTATTCATCCGATTTCCTGTTTGGTTTAGCCAAACTTATTAGAGATTCTCTAACAAACTTGCCTACGATTTCTTGAATAATAGGGGATAAAGCCTTCGGCTGCACAGTTGCATACTGTTCTTCGCAGGCGTCATTGAAGAACTTCTTGTGTAACTTCTTGAGACTATACGTCCATTGTGTCTCTGGCTGCTGCCCGTGTCAACAAATTGGGTCGAGCCGCGACTCTTTTCCTGCGTGCCACTCCTTCTTTGTTGGCACTTCCGCCTGCATCGTTATGCGAGTTCACTGACTTCACTCGCGCTGGCTTTAGGGAATCACAGTTCAGGGTCTACGCGTGATCGACTCGACCATCTGTTTGCCACGAAATTAATCTTATTTGTACTATTTTTTACCATTTTTCAACGCCGGGTCGAGGTACCATTTCCCACGAAGTTTGTTTAGATTGTTTTCTGTTGCGGTCGAGTCCCGTGAAAGAGTCGTTATAATGTCAAATATTTTCCCATATCCCGCGTCTGCCTATTTTATAGTTGGAGATTGTTATAATATTCCGTGCTAAATTCAGGAGGAAAAAGTCGGTGATTTAGAGTGCTTCCTTGATGTGGTCCTCTCTCATTTTTTTCTGTTTTTGGAAGCTTCATTCAAAATTCATTCTCAATTACGCAGAATGGCAGAGCATTTCTCGTGGGATGATTGGCCGGGCGTTTGACGTATGATGTGCCATTTTGCAGAAACTGGCCATTTTGCGGACGCATTTTGATTCCAAGTTCGTCGTGCAGACTCTAAAACTTTCTACGGAGAGACGAAAGTGGAAACCTAAGGAAGGGAGAGAATTTCTTCCCCTGTCTCCAGGAATTTTAGTTTCCGTCATTTTTGCTGGGCTTCTATCAAAAGCGCTTAGACTTCCCGGGCAGCGGGAGGAGTTTATATAATCATGGGACCTATGTAATTAAACTCAAACAACAGGACTACCGTGCTGGTGAATGTTACTTACCGTACTTTTACAGCAAGTTCACCGTGCTGGTGTAAAAGGTTCATCATGCTGGAATAACGCCAAACGTTTCGGTGCCATTGGCTTACCGTGCAGGTGTTAGTCGAGCTCAGTTGCTGGTGTTTCAAGATACCAGCACCTGGTGCTACAGAACGCCCTCTTGCTGGTAGTAAGAGATGCATGGTGTTAGTGTAACCATGACACACATGGCCGGTATTACCCGACCCCTGTTTGTTAACCGGAGTACGGTAATACCAGAGCAACAGGCGAGAATATAAGGTTGCTGGTGGGCATATCACCGTGTCTGAATTATCTGCAGTCTCGATGCAAGCAGTGCAGCTGTGGCATGAGTAGTACGGCGTATACTAGCTTCATGCAACATTGCAACACGAATCCGTTAAGCCAGGGCCAGCGATTCTAATGCTGGGCCATCATCCAAGGCGAGAAAGCTAGAGGAATCGCACTGCGCCGTCCCTGTAAAGCCTTATTGCTGCCGCCAGTCAACTCAAGCAGGAGTCTGGCCGCTTCTGCTCTCTGTCTGCTGCCCTAATCTTGTAAGAACAACCAGCAGTTCCTTGCCCTGTGTATGTGGTCTTAGTCGCCGCTCCATCTTGCGGGTTGTGAAGGAAATAATTTTATTCTGAACCTATTGCAGTTGTTTCACTCGATCCGTGTGAACAAATGCATACTCTCGCATAAATAGGCTGGTTAATACTAAATGCAAGGTGTTTCCAGTGGCTATTTTAGTAGGGAAAACGTGT
The DNA here is from genome assembly GCF_000764305.2 of Hyalella azteca. Lineage (NCBI taxonomy): Eukaryota > Metazoa > Arthropoda > Malacostraca > Amphipoda > Hyalellidae > Hyalella > Hyalella azteca. The sequence continues at coordinate 256,189 of NW_025941113.1, read as the reverse complement.
TTTTTTAATTCTTCTGGCAGTTTGTTGCGACTGCGCAATTTGTCTTGTGATATGATTTTCTTGAGAACAGGTTTTAACAACACTCATGACCATCATAAGCGTTTCAATGATATTTAGTCCTTAAAAGCATATATCGTATTGAAGGTTAGCATCAGGGTAGACGTTCCCTTTCTTAATATAAGTTACAAACTAGGTACGGCTTTCTTATGTCATCTTGTGCTCCTGTATAACCATCCAAAAATAAAAACCTTGCTGATTTAAACCTGTTGTTACTTACTGCAGCAGGATTAATTCTGAGCTGTTTTTTCAACCACTTTATTGGTGCTCAACACAACGAAATATTCCTGTTTGTACGCGTTGCTGTACTCCATCATGGGATGGCAATGCACTTTATTTTGCTATAGAGTCAAAATGCTCGTTGCCTCCAGTAACCAGATGCGCTCCGCTTCAGTATAATTGCATCAGGCTTTTTTCTAATAACCGTTAGCTAAATTTTATTGCATGTGAAATGATTAAAATCTGGTTTCATTGAAGCTTTGTTTCGTTAGTCACAAAATAAGACTAAATTTTTTGCTCAGTATTTTGGGCGAAATTATATCTATTTTGCCACAATTATCATTGGTCACTGAAACCAGAAAGGCTCATAATCATAGTACGTTAAAGCTGAGTCTTTATTTACGTCGATATGCAATAAAATAGGCCCATTAATTCGATCATTACGTAAACGATAGACTTGATACTCATAAGGCTTCAATATATAATAAATATGAGGTCATGGTCCTTTTCCTGGGAATTATCTCCATGCATTCCGTATTTCACTAAAAAATTTTGAATTAAATAATTATAGTCATTAAAAAATATTGAATTCTTGTCTCGCCCCACGCAGCTGAGCTGTTCATATACGCCTTGAAAGCACGCGGATTTCTCTGTGTTTGGGGATCTCAAAGATCCGCATAATTCCTGTGAACTTGAAGGGAGAAGCAAGCGGATCACTGAAGTTTTTTCTTCATCGGTCCATCGTTAGTTTGTTTGGGTGTGCGCATGTCTGACCCGAGCATGGCTGGAGCATCGTGGGTATCGTTATCAATGCGACGTGATTATTGATATCGTTATCAATGCAACGTGATTATTGATATCGTTATCAATGCGACGTGATTATTGATATCGTTATCAATGCGACGTGATTATTAATATCGTTATCAATGCGACGTGATTATTGATATCGTTTTCGATGCGACGAAATTATCAATTCGTCAGAATGATACAAAACGTATCGGAATTCTTCCAGTTTTGACAAAACGTATCCCAGTTTTGTTGTTCTGTTCATTAAAAAAGTTACTTTCTTCTTGCACGCGAGTGCAACGATGACGCCTGTGGTCCAAGCACAACTCACCATATTACAATAGCACGACCATTTAACTAACATGAGCCAGGTTTTTTTGTACTTTATGCATACGTTGCTTTCCATCTAATATAGTTAAGCGGCGAGGCAAGAGTTATAGGTTCATGCCGAGTCGTAGCTGATTTCAATACTCTTTCTACAGGAGCATGCTATAAATTTACCTGAAAACTGCATTGCCGACGCTGCAAATGTACCTACAATAACTAAAATTTATTGGCAGTGATAATAATGCGACGTGTCATCGTTGTACAGCGAGAACGCTCGCGCCGCGCGACACTGCTGAAAAATTTTCGGCCGTTTTCAGCAACCTTTTCAGAGAGGCATTGCCGAGCAGCCCCTTACATTGGCTTCCCTTTGAATGGCAAAAATTTCTATATTCAGTATATATGCTTTTACTGAGAAACATACCGATCCTTTTCCGCTCAGTACTCCCTGTGCTGGCCTTGGCAGTTTATATAATGTGTTGCCAAACACAGTGCTTATGTTTTTTCTGTGCTGTAATTTTATTCTTATCGATTCCAGTTGGTGAATCATTCATATTTTTTGGTATCGTGGTTACACATGAATATGGGTATTCCAAAAGCTTCAACTTGAGCAATATTTTCACATTCATTAGAGTCACAATGAATGTAATTAAAGCACTCGAGGCAGAGGCGGTTTGATGGTCTTGAACCCAATAGTTAGTGGTCGGAATGCGCAGAGCAGTAACTCTGAGATCAGGAATTTGACGTCGAGGCGAGATCAAACAATTGCGTTAATACCACTCTAGCCCCCACGGGATCACCACGCTGCAGCATTGATCACGAGGCAGAGAAGCTGTCCGAAATTCGCATGTGCACATCCATATCCATCACGGTCATTGCTGTTGCTGCCTCGAGACCAATGTATCCTTCCCTACTATTGGTTGCTGATGCTCGCTGTTGTTTATGAGCGAAAACTTTGCGAACCAGGCTTTTTGGTTTCAACATTGCAAGGCTGCTCGACTTCAAACTTCAGGCGGTAATTTTTCAAGTTGAAGTATTGACGTTACCTATCGACGGCAAAGGCCGTGTTGGTAGGAACAGAACCAGCGCGGGCGTGAATTCTGCCTGCATTTTTTTTCAATGTCTAGTTTTTTGTCTTTTTTTTTTATTTAATGGGCCGAATATTCTTCACAAAGGGTTACTTAATATAAAATTTTTAACTAAAAAAAAAACAATTTTGTTGATGTAAACTCATTTATGCTGTTTATTCATTTCCAACACTTAATTAGGTAACCGTGAAAGAAGTTATCTGCACAATATTTAGTTATCATTAACATGCTGTTGGCGCATCAAGCTTGCAACTCTCTTTGCTGGAGTTTGCTTGCAACTCGCTAATAATATTTTGCAATTCTTGAATATGTGTGTCACGGAACTGACCGTGTATCCCTCATGTTATGTTTAATGCAAATACATAAATGAATGAATACAATAAATAATGAATTTTTAATGTTTGAAACGTCTTAAATGTTTAATTTCGTTCATTTACTTGCATTCTCGATGCAATTATTCGATGTCTTTATTTAGTGCTGTCCCTTTCAAATTCTACGTTTACTCTTCACTTAGTTTTTAATCCCAAATGTATCACAACGGATTGATTAGCTCCGTTGTGATCTAGGATATTGCAATGAACTTCAGCAGCTAAACTCTGATGCATTCACCGCGTGTGGAACCCTTAGTTATATTTCGTTCTCTTAGTCAAGCGCACTTTCTTATTAAGTTACTTGTGGTTAAATATGTTAAATACATCCCATCTGATTACTTAATTAAATACCTCCCTTCTGATTAACTATATGTAGCTGCTAAGGCGGCTTTTAAAATTTGAACTCAGCAGCATCACCTTGCAGGTACCACATTGTTGTTTGCCTCTATGTATTATTATATCTTATGTGTATTACTGGGCTTAAATTGCTGGCGCATAGAATGGCTTGTTTTCAGTTTCTTGCCTGCCTCCATAAATCGGTTGAGCTTATGGGAATGGCGCTCGCTGCGGGAAATTTCTGAGTTAAAAGAAACCATTGCGCGCGACGCAATAAAGTTCCCGCGGCACGCGCACTGCGCGCAATATCTGCAGAACATTGGCGTTCCCGCCATGCTTTCCTGGCGAACATTATAGGCGCATCGTCGACGGCCTTGGGCATGAAGAGTAGGCCATAAATTGTTATATGATTGCACACAGACGGGCTTTAGTGAAAGAATTAATTGTTCATGAGTAGCGTGCTCGTATCATAATATTCGATTGTATAAAGCGGGCGACTGTCACGGTCATGAATTCTGCACCATTAGGGGCATCATTGTTTGCCTTAATAGGTCACAAATATCCTCCACTCATATGCAGGAGTTGGACAGAATAGGAAAAGCGTCTTAAAATCCACAAAATACAGTTTAGTACGTTTTTGGTCCACCTTTTGCCACAAATGAGCCTCAATTCTTCGAGATATTGATTCATAGAAATTGCTAATTTTCTGTCACGCATATCACCTGCCAAACGAGCATCAAAGATTTGGCCTCTTTGAAAGCCGAAGAGGGCTGCCACTTTTCTATGGCTATAGACACAAAAAAAAAATTAGAAAAATATCCATAAAAGCATGAAATATCAATTAGCTGCAATAATAAACAATGTATCTAGTTTTTATTTATAACAAAAAATTATGATCTCAAAATGTTATATGATTCCCTTATTTTTTCCAACCCATATAGGATATCATTTGTAAGAGGGTAAGCAGACCAGTGCACAGAAGCAACATCGTGAGTCGCGCTGTGCACTTAACATAACAAAGCTTATGTGAACGGACCTACCTCAACTCCCACGAAATACGGCCCAACTATTGGAGAAATTCTCGCTAATGCTACCGCTCCAAAGCACGGGCTATAGCTACACTGCTCCTCTGGAAAAGAAATATTATTGTTTGGTGGCCTTAGTATTATTTAAATACAGTCGTTTGCTGAATTTTCATGTTATCTTAACGAGTGGTAATTGGCTATGCTAAATAAATAGTATGAATGATCGGCATATGTAAGTATAAGAATTTAATTTTTAACTAAAGATTAATGCTGCTTTACAATATCCATGGAAATTGATCTCCTAAGACGATTGCCCGCTCCATAGCCTCTGGCTGGTCGTCTCTGGGGACGCAGGATTGTCGATAGAGTTTAACCAATTTAATATTTGCTCATTCCTGATTTACCATGAATGTCGTCAATAGAGTAGCTTAATGTTTGGCCTTCCGCAAGGTTTTCTGAGCACTTCCACTCAAACGCACCTAAGTCGTAGTCTCTCTATTATAAGCTTTTGCTGCAAAGCAATTGTTTGGTATTTTAACAATGCTGACTCTATATTTAAGCAAGTAATGGATGTTTGTCCTTAAAATTCAGCATTTTATTTCACGCACTAATAGGTATGACAGGATGATTCATTCAATGTTATTTGCCTATAAAAATGTGCAATAAATTACTTAGGCCTATAAAATAAACCTGCTACAGGATATACGATGTACGCTCACCCTCTACGCATTGTATTATAACGGAGCTTGTCCGTTTGCTAGGATCTTGTTTGTTATTCACAACACAAATAATTTCAGGAGTAAGAAGTGAATGAAGGAAGACCAACGCAGGGAACATTAGCCGAAGTTTTGAATTGATTGAATGTGAAGTGGCTCTCTAAGTCACCGTGTGGGTTATTTGGAGATTTTTTCAATACCGCGTTTTTATTACCAAACTTTCGATTACCGCTGTAGCGAGTGACTGATTATGAATAATTTTTCTAAAAAATTAATCCGCCATTTTTTAGATTATCTATTTGTATTAAATCTTTTTGAGCGCAGAAGGCAACTTGCCTACCGTCTGCAATCGGTGCAGTGGATCGCGGTTCCAAATTAAGTCATAATGACCAATTTTTTCTGATACCTACCACAGTATGAAATAATGACATTCCTATATTAATCCCTCTAATGAATTCGATTCAAAGTCTCGAGTTTCCGACATTGTTTGAGCTCTTGGCTTCTTTATAACTTATTATAAAAGTCCCGCTTGTGCAAAGTGAACACCACCTGGTACAGCCTCATGCATGTGCCTATATTTTGCACCCTCAAGTATATGCCAGGCTCTCCTTCCTTACATTTACCAGCCATCAGCTCAGCGTGATCGTCCATGTTTAACATTGGTTATTCGTAGGCAAAAAGACGCGTAATGGCTATAGGTAGCCTTAGGTTTTCTACTGGGCCATTACCGTCATATATTTCAGCATTGAAGAACGCATATGAGCGTAACTGCCTCGTTCATTTCAGCCTGATTCAGACGAGTTGCTTTAACCGTCGATTCGGAAAAACGATCTGCAACTCGTAATATTCCATTGGCTGATGGCCACGTTCCGCGGCTGCGAAAGCTTGCGTACTTGCGTTGTTTTCAGCGAACTTTTGAAGCCTGCACTGCGTTCGAACGTGCACGATAGCCTCAAAATTGGTAAACCATTGACTCAGTATTTGTAACGACCAGGCCCATGCAGATGTACAAAAATTAAAAATCACAATCAAGACGCCTTAGTTTCACTTTCATTTATTTGATCCATTGATAGTCTCGTCGACCTGCTGGGTAATTGGGTATCGACTTCTCTACTGATCACTGGACGAGCGTGTGACATGCATTATGTGAGGGCGAGAATAAATCCAGTTCGAAGCGTCAGAATCGATACAATTTTCGGTAATAAATATATATGGATAAACTTATGAGAGGTACTCCAGCTTAACGATCCATTGAATCGAAAAATACCGCTCGGAAGACAAATAAATTACCCACTATATATATATATATAGAGAGTGGGATGCTCGATAGTCCGTGGGATCCTCCAGATTTATTGCTTGTCATGTTAATGGCGACCTGTAACCATGGTAACCGTGCTAGATGTTTGGCCAGGTTATCAGGGTCAGTAGATGTTTATTCAGGTTAACAGGGTCTATAGATGTTTATTCAGGTTAACAGGGTCTATAGATGTTTATCCAGGTTAACAGGGTCTATAGATGTTTATCCAGGTTAACAGGGTCTTTAGATGTTTATCCAGGTTAACAGGGTCTATAGATGTTTAGCCAGGTTACAATAGGCATTAATGAATGTTTGGCCAGGTTACAATAGGCATTAATAAATGTTTAACCGGCTTAACAAGAGCAATATTAGCAGAGCAATGTTTTACTTAGCTAAATGTTGTACTTGAACATGAATAGGAAAGAAAAAATATATTTTATTTCTATTGGGGCAAAAATCGTGCAAATTATTTAGCGAACTGAGCTGTTTTTTTTCAGTGCCAATTACGCGAATTTTGAACCGTGTTCTAAATAATGGGCTCCATTTTTATTATGTTCAGCAGGTCATGGTAAAACTCTTCGATATTTTTGCTGTTAACGTATTCATAAGAGCAATATTTTTCGGCACTCATGCCCTTCAATGGAGAGCTTAAATTTTTGCTCTCTTTACTAAGACGAATTCATTTGCGTATCAATAGGGCGAGTGCGTATAGTTGGGCATATAACCGGCTTAAGTGAGCTTTTCCAAGACTTTATTTTGTTATTTCAGTGTACACAAGAATGAAAATGTGTGGTGTTCGTCGTAGTACCCAGCGGACACCTTTCTGCAATGTAAACACAAACGTGATGCAGTGCACTGGCAGTGATGCAGTGCACTGGCAGGGATGCAGTGCACTGGCAGTGATGCAGTGCACTGGCAGTGATGCAGTGCACTGGCAGTGATGCAGTGCACTGGCAGTGATGCAGTGCACTGGCAGTGATGTCAGAGATGAAGAGACCAGCTGTGTTTGTGGTGCCAGAGCTCTGAGACCGCGGCCATTACTGTAATGTTGCCCTCATTTGTGCCAACTTGCCTCAGTCGCGTCCTCTCATGTTCCCCGTTTATGCCTCCTGCCCTCATTTGTGCCTCTTACCCTCATTTGTGCCTCTTACCCTCATTTGTGCCTCTTACCCTCATTTATGCCTCCTGCCCTCATTTAATTGTGCCTCTTACCCTCATTTGTGCCCGTTGCCTCCAGTTGTCCCATGTCCACTATTATGTGCGAATAGAGTGTAAAAGCCTACTCATTTGTGTGACTCTTGAATGGACAGTTTGATTCACAGCATTTGATTAAAATAGAATTACTGAGTAAACTAAAATATGGCCTGTATAACTTTTTGGAGTCATATGCGTTCCTCCCCGTCCGTTAAATCAGAAATAGAAAATGAATTATTTTCCCTGAATATTTTTGCCATTGACCAGCTGAACTCAGCGACCGTCACAGAAGACCGTTAGTCTCACTCAGGCAACAGCGCTTCCTACATTTGGTTGTAGGCTTGTAGCCTCACACCTGTCCGTGTCATCAGAATTATTGCGACTCCTGAGCTGTCGCGCGGTGGCTCGCGCTATATGTGATTTGAGGTTTAATTCTAAGAGCAGGAAGCTGTTCTATTTTTAGTGCATTTTCTCATTTATAGAAAAAATGTCCTCTTGTGCTCGTCATGTCCGTCTGTCTGTCCGTCCGTCCGTGACTTCACGTTTTCGTCGACGAGAAAATGCGCTCTCGGTCACTCACTGCAGTGAGTACTGAGCTATATTTTTTATTTTCTTCCTTGAAGTTTGTTGTGCAATAGCGCTTTATTTATTGTTTTAAATATGCCGAAATGTTACGCTAATTCACAGTTTTTTCATAAATGTGTTTTCGGGGAAATATTAACTAAAGACCAGTCTTCGTGGAACCTTCTTTCTTGGTTAATTGTGACCTCGAATTGATGTACGCGTTCAAGGAGCTAGCATTACATTATAGTAAAGAACCCATTTTAGAACTTTAGACAAAGTTTGTCATCTGTTCAGTTCTAGTTCACAATAATTCCAGTGTCCGGAAATAATTTGAAGCCAAGATCTGACTTGAGTGCCGATTGCATTTCGTGTTGAAGATGATACCATTTTGCAGGTACACCGGATGTGATGGAATACTCAAACAACATTGTTCTGTTAACCTGCTATATCTTGTTCATTTTCACAATCTTCTCTTTCGTGTTTCGTTTTGTCTTCGAAATAAGTGATAGTAAATTTATATAATATGAATGAAATTCCGCTAATCACAGACATAAAATCTGTATCACAAACTACTGTATTTCAATCGGTTGTCTGGATTTAATTGGATTGTCAGAATGAATTCTATGTCTAATGGACGCGAAGGCAGAATTATTCTCCAATTGTTTATTACAATAAAAATAAAATGTTAGAATTAATTCATGCATCTTGCATTATATTTGATGAATCAGGACAATTTTCTAGTCATTAATCGCGTGTTTTTCAACAAGTTAATTCTGTTATCTAATACTACAATTCTGGCATCTAATATTAATGTATGTATATCGATGTATATACTCCATATGCAGGCTACAAAAGCGTTTCCATGCAGACGCGCGCGATTGCAGTCCGTCCGACGTCGCGCTGCCACTCGATCGTCTTATCAGCACTTCATGTAGCGCGCTCCTTTGTAACGGCCTCTGTGATGTTACCAAGTAGCTTGTTGTGGCTACCATAGCTTTACACATATTAGTTTTGAAAATCTGCACATAATTGATTAATTAATCTGTGGAATGGTTTCGATGATTAATAGTCTTGAATAATCTGTGGAACCTCGATGATAATTTTTATTGATGATTGTTGATCACAATGCTCACGTAACGCTTAATGAATTTCCTTCTCGAAAACTTCACCAAGATAACCTCTGCTGTCGCGTCAACCGAAGCCGCATGTCCTTGATGGTTCGAACAATAATGTTGTCAAGGTAAACTGCATGATTATAACAATAAAATTATAATCTTCACAATTTTAACATGAAAAATGTTAACAGAAGATTTTGTTATAACAATATAATCGACTACAAATTTTCAACTGCGAGAACAATATTGTAGACATGAACTGTAATTGCCATAATATTGTGTGAGTTTTACAATCCTATTGCAGTAGCAATGTGACTGTAACACCTGCCTGACTCAGACCGCCTCTAGGTCACCAGGCCCAAAATCACTTGACACAGCAATATTGTCAACTCCTGCTGAACACTTCCAAGAACAATGCACTCGAGTTCTATTGCCACGTCACGATTGTCGACTTCTGTGACGCGATTGTCACAGCAGAATTGCCGCACTTGGAGTCGAGAGGATTTTCGTACCGTTGGCCCGGCATTATTTTGCCTGGAGTTTATTGTGCCGTTGAATATATTAGCAGTGTTTATAAAGCTGGAATAATCCCTTGGAACTTTTAGAGGATTCCCTCAGGCAGGCTTCTTCAAAGCGGCTCTCTGTGCTACGGGGGTCTTCTTTACCTTCGTAATCTCAAATTGCCTTCTCAGTCGCTGTTAACGTTCCTGAAAATTGAAATTTACTTTTTTTAGCCTTGATTCTAGAGTTTTTATAATAAGATATTTACGATGACTTTAGCATCAAACTCCTTACACGGTTTCTGTTGGGTCGTGGCACACACAATTTATACTGCGTCATTGCGGTTACTATTTCTACAGCGTCTTGTCAACACTATTAGTTGCATTCACAATTTCTTTGACATCACTGCACAGAAGATTTCCATTGCGTCGTAGTATTCAGAGTTTCTACTGCCTCTTTGTGTACAGTTTGCATTGCACAATTATTATTGTGTCGTGGTGTACAGAATTTTGACTGCGACTTTACGTACTGCTTGTATTACGGCGCTTCACGCACAATTATTATTGCGTCGTGGTGTACAGAATTTTGACTGCGTCTTTTCGTACAGTTTGTATTGCGTCGCTTTAAGCACAATTATTATTGCGTCGTGGTGTACAGAATTTTGACTGCGTCTTTTCGTACAGTTTGTATTGCGTCGCTGGAAGCACCGTTGACTCTGGCCGCTATTTTTTTTTTGTACGTTATGTCGTCATCGCCAAGCTCGCCAAATTGACTCGCAAATAACCCAATGTGGCCACCCAATCAACTTGCCATTTTATTTGCGAATTCTTTTCCTACGTTTTTTCCTATCTTCCGAAGAAATGATTTTTTTGTGGTTCTTCCAATCATTCCCAATCTTTGTCAAGTTCAAATGGTCGCTTGATTTATTTATCGTCTTTCCTCTTTATTTGTTAGATGATGTCTTGTTGGCAGCGGCTGTCTGCCAATAAAGGTTGTCCGGGCAGAAGGCGACTGTGGAAACAATTGACGGGATTCATTCCAGCACCAATTCTGCTTCGAAAATGCGCTTTCAAAATATTTTGGTTTTATACGATAAAATAATCCCTAGAGTATTTATCTGAATTTGTTTTATTTTATTAAAGTTAAATTCAATAACTATGCTAACGCACTTCACATGCACGAATAGTTGCACGTGATTATATGTCGAATATCTGCGTTAGCCTTTCAGTGAACGGTCATTATCGTGCCGATCATCATAGATGCGTTCTATTGCTGTAAATCAACGTTGTATAATAATCATGGGGCCACACATACAATCAGAATCTGCGCTGGTTCTATGGGATTAATTGGGATTATAATGGGATTAATTGGGATTATAATGTTACTGAATTTTGATTTTAGTTCTGTCATTGTAACTGTTCGTCGTGTTGCTGAAAATTTTTACCACTGCCACTGCAACTGGCCGCTGCATTACTTGGATCTTTATGACTGACATCGCAACTGCCCCTCATGCCTTCGCCGGTTTTTATGGCTGCCACTGCAACTGTTCATCGCGTTGGTGGTATTTTTATGGTTGATGTCGTATTGCCTGTGCATTTCGGTCGATGGTTGCCAGGTTCGTGCGGCGCTAAGCGTGGCTGAGGGCCATCCATCAAGGATTTTCTTTCACACAGGCTCGATGGTCGCGAAAATGTGAGCGGTGAGTGACAGGAAGCTTTGAATAGGAATTAGCCGCTAATTCCTGCCGCCATCGACGGATGTCGCGGCTGCCATTTGCCTCTTGTGCAGGACGCCAAATTAAAGGCTCTTGTTTCCTGCTGTTTCGTATTAATTCGGTTTCGTTTGATGGATTCATTGAAGCGCTTTTATTACGTTTTCAATTCCTTATGCTCCATTCTAGAAATGCTGGACAATGGACAGGTGAACGCCCAATATTCACTTTTTCTTATGAAAAATATTTTTAATATTTAGCCTTCTATAATATTTGACCAGTTTGTGCGCTAGTCACATAATACTTTTTTCTGTTAAGAGCCGTAATCGCGTTTTCTTCAATAAATCACATTAAGCCTACTAGAGCGCTGTGCACGCAATATTTTTGTTCTCACAATTCCGGCTGATTAAGTGTTTATCACAATCTATATTGGTCGTCGGTATTTTCTTATTAAAATACAATCACGCTACTGAAAACGTGTTTTGATTTAATACGAAACTCAATTGATTTGGAAATTTGGTACGTGAAATTTAATTTTTGTCTTATCTCATCTATTCATCTATATAAAAATATATTTCCAATTGAGAATTAACCTCATGTCGAGGTCTGCACTATAAAGGGTTGCTGTGGCTGGCATTAATTCGAACTTATTGTTGAAGCCTTATAGCCATGGTGTGTGCAGAAGTCGTCCCATGTTAGAGTGGACGCTTACCCGGCACCATGGGACGGGGACGGTGGTTTGTAACCGACCAGGTACCACTCTTAAAAATTGCGGGTTTCGTGGCTAGCATGGCAAGGTATTTCCCTGTTTTTTTTCCACACCTCGTTGAATTATTTGACTTATTCTAAGCATTTTTCTACCGATTTTTACACTGAAGAATGACAGTGTTGTTAAATTTAACAATATTTGCTAAAATTCCGTGATGAATGCAGCTCCAAGAAATTTTCCTCTGCAGTGCAATAAATAGAATTTCATGTTGAAATTCGATCTTCGCGCCTGTGGAAATGAATTGCTAATGAATTTGATAGATGAATTCTCACCGGACATCTATAGCCGAATCTCTATTTCCGTTTCGTTGCAATTCAATTCATTTCCGTGGGATGTTTGAGCCTACATTGGCAAACTTTCGTCGAACATAATACGATTTGACTTACCGATCGATCGCTTCAATGAGTTATTGCATGACAATTTTTTCTTGCTACGCAAGTTTACTTGAAAACTTTCTTATGCATGATTGTGAACCGGTCATTTCATTCATATTTTTGCAGTCGCTAATTTATTATCTTCCCTTGACATGCTTGCCATGTTTGATCGTTTGACTCAACATCAAAACATTGAATCTTTCCAGCTCGCTCTCTAGAAGCAGACTATTTGCCAATCAGCGGACCTGGCTTAATTGTCTCAATGACTCAGGAAAATCTAATAAAACCGTCAGATAAACAAAGACCATTTCTTTCAATATATTGGCCGTGCCATGCTGAGAATGTCTTCACCAATGCCATTATCGTGATACAAAACAAGTAAATTACCTGCAATGTAAAACACATTTCCCTCTTGCTCAAAGGTACAATCTTGTTATAAATCGAATTTCCCTTTCACATAATCCAAACTAGGAAAAAAATCCAAGATGGAGTAAGAGCTACTGACCCTCCGGCACTCAGCGGCCACTGGTACCGCACCTGCAACTTTGAATGCTGTAAAATCACTAGCGAATTATTGGGCCGTAACCACTTTCACGGCCACGAAATGTTTTCTGATTATTGAAGTTCCAACAAAGGAATGTATTTTAAGTCTGAACGTTGCGCGCCACACTTTTTCTGGCCACACTTCGCTTCATATATTCTAGTTAGAGACATCGGGCCGAACTTTTGCGTGCTTACGAGCGTGTTTTTCTTCAAACCGCGTCCGGACTATAGCTTTGCGTGCTTACCTAAGACATAAGAAAACTCGTAAGGAAGTCTTAAGCGTCGTAACGACTCGCTTTGTCACATTCGACAGTTTACTTAGTGTCGGAATGTTCCACTCCATGTTCCTTTCTTCCACACTCGGATCAGTATTGGACTGATTTGGCCCGATTTTTACTTTTCTTCTCTCTACCGTAGAATTTTATTAGTTCAGGGATTTTTTTTTTATTTTTGCTATCTATCTGTTTTAGCAAAACCTTTTTTATTGTAATGATTTTTATTTTTTGTATTTTGCTTCATGATTTTTTTAGTAGTTATTCAAGCTTGGATTATTGGCAGTTCTTGTGATGTTGCGTGCTTGCACGCTGAATAATGTAGGATACCGAGTTGAGTTTGCATTCAATATTACGCGTGTTTGAAAGTCGCATTGATATGAATTCGTCTATGGTGTACAAGAGAATCATGTGGAGTGCTGCTCATGAAGTATTTCTACCGCGGGCATCACGCGATGACTTCTTTGTGGCAGGTTTAATATTCTGGGCATTGAAATCATCCTGATTTCATAAATAATTATGTTTACTAACGAAGATGACAACGCGGCTATCTGTGCATGACTGCTTGGAATGATATTGACCTTTTCTTTTTAATTTTAAAAATATTATTACTCACCACTACTGGATAATATGAGATCTTGAACGTTCGCTGCAGGCCGGGTGACTTCCAGGTTGGGAAGCTTGTTTGCTCAAGTGTTAATTGTATCATGGTTGTTGATTTAGAGCCAACGCTAGACTCAGCATTCGACAAAAGAACTTAGCTCGCAATTAGACGAATTTTCCGGAGGCTAGGCCCAGACAAAGATCTTTTCTTCGACTCGGTCAGAAACTCCTCTTATTCTGAGACATTTCTTATTGTACGGGAAATGTCACTCTGCTTAATTTTCCTCCTTTTTATCTGCATCTAATGGAGCCAACTATGATTTGGATGACAATTCATTTTATTTAGTTTAATGCGATTTGATCCACACGTATGTAGCCATAATTATCAGTTCTACGAATGGAATTTCTTATAATGAATGTTGATCACCTCACGCTGTGGCTTTTAGATGTTCGTTCGCTATCGGGTAATCGATTGGCGGTACCTATAGTTTTTTAAATGTTAGCGTCACAGTTGATTCTTCATTCAAAAGTAAAAATTAAAGTATGAATTCAATTCTCGCTGGAATACAAATTTTCATTGATTTAAAGTATGTTCGATGCGAATAAAGCATCTTTAATAATTATGTTGACTTTTGCTAGACGATATAAAAAAATGTCTGGGTCATATTGTCCAAATAGTGACTCATGTTCGTACCCACAACACGAGCAGAGAGCAGACATAGCACTGATACGCCTTTTCTCCAAGCCAAAGTATAACATGATGACTCACACAAGCACACAAAGTGCATTGCTATTTATACAAAGTCTCACTAATTTCCTTAAGCGTATGAAAGACGTGACTGTATGCAGGCTATTTCACTGCAGGAGTTATGGCGAGGCGTGAGTATTATACGAGCAGCAGATCAGGCCTCGCTCCAGCCTGCCCTGTCTGTGCCATTAATGAACTTCTAATTACCTGCCAGCAAATATACCCGTTATTTCTCCTGCTCCTGTTTCTCTTTTAAATGAATCCGGTCCAGACTCAGAAATTTTTTGCACAGTCAGCTTTTTAAGCCGTCGTAGGCGATCACACTAATTATTGCGCTTGATAATCCCAAGATTTTTTAGAAGAATTTTTGATTGAGATGCCGGTAATATTTGCATTTTATTTTTTACTATAACCAATTGATTATGATTGCAATTATTTACTAATATTTACAAATAATTATTTATTCGCAAAAATAATTCGTCTTAAGCGAGGAAGTTGAAACTATTTTTCTCTTGACCTAATTTTTTTTACGGTTGAATGATCCAGGATTTACAGTTGCCGCGTCTCTGAAAATCTAAATGGATTTTCTACGTGAAAATTTGATGACGAGATGAAGACATATTGAAGAAAGTGGCTCATTTATTGGCTTTGGCTAATATACACTGGGTTGACGATATACTCTCTAGCAACAATTATCTGATTTATTAATAACCATCATTCCAAGACCGCCACTTCATGAAGTGAATTATATAAAGTAAATGTTTTAATCATTTTTACGCTGCCACTATCATTTACGATCAGAGTAAAGAATGCCTCTGTATGAAACATTGAATATCGATAAAAATGGTAGCTGAGAACATTCGTAACAATTAAAGAGAAAAAGTTTCTGTTTCTTGGTGGGACGTTCGTTCAATGAATTATTCATTCATTTCTTCTTTCGCTCAGTTAAGTCAGAAATTTGAGCCCACTATTTTTTAGTTATTTTGAATATACTTCATGTGTGTATCAGTAATATTAATTCCAAACAAATGTCTGAACACATAGTTATACAAGTAAAAATATGCTCATAGAAATATTCGCATACAAATAACACATTTACACATGATCCACAAAGCATAGTCCATGCTTGCCGCATGAACCATGAAGACTCTGGCGTCACTGGCAGCGTTCAAAAGTCGCTCGCAAACTACGGACTTTGCGTCTCGACTTGATTAAAGACTTAAGTTTGGACTTTCTTGTTAAATGCCAAGGTTTTATGTGCCGTTGACGGCCAAACTCAATGGGGAATGCTTAGTCTGAAGGCACGAGTCCTCAATACTGCAGCCACGAATATCATTTGTGTCATTTGCTCATTTATGTTTCCTCTTATCTTTGGGGTAAAGTAGATTAAATGAAAAAAAAATCATTCTTGAGATAATTACTTGATAGAAATGACTGCAAAGTATTAGTTCATGTTACTGATTATGTCCAGTATGGAAGGATTAAGGGAAGAAAGGAATCGATGAATGTTAAGAATGACATTTATTCTTTTGATCTAATTAAAAAAAATTAATATCATACATGCATATTACGCATGTGAAAAATTGACCTAATGATGGTGATTCAAAAATCTTCTTTGAATGAGTTAATTCAAACTTAAAACTTAACTAATCAATTATTGAGGCAGAGAGAGCTTTGAGCTGATAAGCCTCTGTTTTCTCCTTGAAAATGAATTTGAAAAGTAATTCCGAGATCAGCTATCATTTCATAAATTACATGGATGAAACTCGTGATTCTTTTAAGCTCTGTTCTTTCAGTGCGTGGATTAAAAAACGCAGATATTCAATAAACTTAACTTTTCTACTTTTAATCAGTTTTATTTTTCAATCTAAGTTATAATTTATCACCTGTTTGTCTTTTGGTACGTATAGAATGTGCGGGTCCAAAGAATGAGGATATTCACAAATTTGTTGTAAATTTTACCGACTGTATTTACCTCCAATCATTACATGAACAGAAAATTTCTTAATTGAACGCCCGCTGCGAATAGCTGGTTGAATTAGAGTCAACACTCTGGGAAGGCTTGAGTTAATGAAGTGGAACATTAGAGTAATCATGGCTATTGGCTGATATGATTTTGCAGAATGCATAACTTATAGATCAACGTATACATCTGTTTGAATTGATATTGATGTTAATAAAACCACGTGGAGAAGGAAGCGCCTTTATTCATAATTAATTGTTCAACAATAAGTCTTGATTTCATTTGCTGACTTTTTTGCTACTTGAGGCGCCACTCACACTTCGAGTTCATGGATGAAATTCTGCATTATAAGTCGGCGGGACTCGGCACGCGGCGTTTGAGTTATAGAATGAACGCATTGCATCATGGTTATCTCATCATAAGTTACCTTTATAGTTGTTTCAGAGTTAAAAGATTTTATAATTACTATATTTATGATTGGAAGGAATTATAGCCCCAGTCATCTCCCCAGTTACACTTTTGATGATTTATAAACTCGGTTGATAGAATTCCACGAGGCCGCCATTTAAGGTTACAGCACGTGTTAAATTTTCAGCATTTTTCAATTTTATCCGCGTGTTTGATCTTGGTTTACTGTTTTCATGTATTCTCTTAGCAAGAGGGATCAACTTAATTCGGGCCATATTTTCAGACGCTGAAAGGAGATGTACGAGGGACGCGTAAATAATTGCCTGCTTGGAAAAATCCCCTGGCGCTACCACGACTAATGGCCGCTTCTTTGACACAATGCGTTGATGCCTTGATGGCTACAGTCATCTTTTATATTTAATAACAAATTTATTATTGCCTCCTTAAAAGCCAGACAAGAGATTGTTCAAATCGCTGTGATGTTCCTTGAATCGTGGGAATGTTATCATAATGTTGTAAATAATGGCAATGTTTGAAAAATCAGTACTGGTATTGATTTAATACTGTGAGGTTTTGATCATTTATAGGTCAGATTGAGTTAATATGACAGCAACTAGTTAACCTTTACCCGATAAAGAACATGTAAAGCCTGCAGATGAGCCCAGAGGCCTCGCCTGACAGTCAGATCTCGTGTTAGATTTGTTCTCATTCCTTGGCTGTCGCGTGACCAATTGACAAGCTTATCTTGTCCATTGTTTGCTTCTGCTTCCATATCGAGCGCGTGAACGTAGGGAGAACTGAATATTTACTGGACTATTTTGGGTCCCGCACTGCATCTTCCTTGCATCACCTCACAATCGGACCACTTCGACTTTTCATCACCGCGCCTCTGCATAAGTGCTTCCATTCTCTATGAACTCACTCACCATCGCACTGCGCCACTGTATCACGTCAGCGCCACATTTACCTTCACCATCACAAGACCAATTAACCTACCTCACCACTACACCTACCCGTATCCTTCAGCGGATGTTATTTTGTATCGCGGGTGACGGCTGCTGGGCCGCAGCATTACTCTGATAAGCCGGCGCCCCCGCTGCGTGGGCAACACCTTTGTTCGCGCCCGAGTTGCTTCCGATGTGGTTCTTGCAACACTCCAGGGTGTGGTGCACAATGCTACACGGAACACGGGTATTTTTCCCTACACGGAACTCGTGTATTTTCCCCTACACGGAACACGTGTGCTGACGTATAGTCTTGGTTGTTTTGTGGTCGCTGCGTCATATAAATATATAAAGGTTTCTCCTGTGAAATCCGCCAGTCGTTCTGTCAACTGAATGTCAGTTTTTTTGCTCCTGAATCATAATTGTTAATGATTTACCTATCATTTCAATTCAATTACATCATTTACATTTCAATTATCATTACCCTAACTGCTATGGTGCGATGCAGCCCGGATCCACGACTGAGTTCTCATTAAAATTCATTTGCAGATTCCAGGATGATTTACCTTCCGCTGAGACTGCCACTCTGTGCTCTGGAATGCAAATAATAATTGATTTGTCAGGCGTGAGAAGAGCAGCACCGACACCGAGTGTGATAAAATAGAGAGTCGGTCTCAAGTGCTGGTTGGGGTTTATTAAAATGTACACGAACTAATTATTGTGTAGAAGCAAGTTCTGGTAGTATTCACTCATAGAAATGAGTGAGACTTGTTAAAATAAAGATGCACGTTATGCCCATGTGTGGGTCATCCTGACCCAGTTTAACCCAGAGGAAGAGCGTATCAGTGCTACGTCCGCTCTCTGCTCGTGCTGTGGGTGACAATGAATGAACGAGTGTCAATATGTGAAAAATAATACCCATTCGTTTTATGAGTGATGAAAAGAGTTCAGGATCGAAAATATTATGAAGAAATAAAGGAAATTGCTACAACGCAACATAACCATATCAATGAATTTTCCTGCATTCAAGTGACGGAATTTTTTCCGCGATAAAAATTGTAAAGTATCATATTAGGCAACTTGGACAGTTCAGCTTGTCATGAACATCGCACGCTCCTTGTTTCGAGGCCATAATTTTAATCAATGATTTGAAGAACTGTGGGTTGTATACTCTGAACCTGAAGTTTATGCTATGCTGGTACATACAAATTGAATATCTGTGCATATCAACTATCCATGAAGATTAATCGAAATGAAAATCCCGATAATTGCACCAGAATATTTTTTACATAATTTTAAAACTTTCTTCGATGCTTCGATGAGTTGGTAGATCACAAAAATGAAGTGGTGTTGGCCTTTTTCTTTGCTTCAGAGTAACTTCCCGAACTCAATAACACGTATTATAAATGAATGAATAAGATTTTGAAGACGAAATTAACCTGTATGAACACTTACGAAGTTTTTAATGTCTTGTACCGTGATGCAGGCACGCTCTTCAGAACGTGTCTGTATTGGAGTGTCTCATTGATCCGTTTCATTGAGCTGGCAATTCAAGCCGGTATTGACGGCAGGCACCGACCCTATAACCTCGTGTCTTTTCTGAGACCAATCTGACCTCTTGTTTAGTTGTGGAGTCTTCCACTTCTTCGAGGTCTTCATTTATCACTTGTCGAGACTAAGACACTTCTGTAGTTTGGACCCGACTTCGAGTTGTGGGTTTCAGAAGATCACTTGTGTATATTCGATATTAGTGAAAGTTGTATTATAGCGCGTGATTTTTAAGATTAATTTTGACGCTTAGCATTAATCGATAATAATTTATTTCTATCCGTCTTGAAGTACCATTATAATCAGCAGAATTAACCATTGATGAACTTCTAACAATTTTTGGCGTTTTCGCCACTTTTAACAGCAGCCTCAGGCGCAATCGCAACCAACAAGACAAAACATCGACTGCTACTCGAAACGTCAATGGATCTTCCATCTCTTCTCTCTGGCTCTTGTTCTGTTTTTCTATTTATCTGACAACGATCACTACCAAGGAATTTGTGCTGCGTGTAGGATTACTTGCAGAAATTAGATCGCAATAGAAAACTCTCGTCTCGTTGCCAGCATGCAGGACACTTGTAAGTGACAGGCTTATATGATCCTTCACTTCTGCTGTGACTGCTCACACGTTGACCTTAGCTTCCGGGTATTTGGTGCTTCTTGCGAGAAGAGTTGCTATTGAACGCTTGCTGGAATTCATTATCAATTGTTGCATAGTTATCGGAGAGCATCGCAACAATAAGTTGGCACCTTTCAACATTCTATTTCAAGTTTCCTTCTAAGTCTGATCTATTACGTTACTTTCTTTTCTGTATCTCATTGAAGTTAATTTTCTGTCGCTTTCACACAATATGCAGTTTGCCGATTGAATCCTCAAGATAAGGTCCAAAAATAGGATGAAGGTCTTGGGTTGGGTTTTGAAAAGCACAGGGTGACCTATGCGTGGCGTAGAAGCAATTGAAGTCAAGCCGGTCTATAAGTTTAAGCGCGATAAATGGATAATGTAGAAAAAATAAATTGAATTATTCATCGGTCAATATGCGGTAAATTAAGTATGTTAATCATGAAATTACCAAAAATTATTTGTACAGGAAAATAATCACCTGAGGTTATTTTAATGCGCAGTGGGATGAACACTTTAGTTGACTAGAGTGAATAATTAGAGGAAATTTAATTAGTGGAAATAAGTTTAATGGGTGGGAAGTTGAATGGAATAAATAGTAAGAAGAGGAGAAGGTTTTCCTGCTTTAGTATTTAAGAGATAGACATAAGAATCGAATATAGACAATGAAGATCATTAGAAGTGATCTTCGAAGGTACAGCAATGAAATACCGCACAATCAGAGCCAATAACACTCAATTTGATAATTTGTGATTCAATCAATTGAATTGACGTCTGATACTTTGAATCGTCCAATTTAACGTGCTCCGAAAAGTTAAGTCTTGACTTAAGTCCTACTTGTTACGGTTATAGAAATGAATTTGCACGGTTGTGCAAAAAGTACACGATATGAAAATCAAACGACAGAAATGCGTAAATATTGGCGTGCAGAACAGGTGCCCCACTGTTTTGTAACGGCAACCGCAAATGAAAGATTCGAATGTTTAAAGAATGAATCACAATTTTTATCATGGAAATTTATTTGTTTTTAAAGCTTCAAAAATGCATTAAGGCACTACACTTTCAACAAATTGGTTTTCACTAGCCCCAAAACGACTCGAAAAACTGATTATGTGACTATTAAACTCCCGACTTCGATACAAACTTATTGTTCAGATGAATTTAGTGAAACGTTTCTTATGAATACAGGTGGCTCTAGTAGAGAAAACAAGCCTAGTCTGTATACAAATTGACGTTGAGAAATGATGAATTTTATATAATTTTTCTAATCAAAATATTAGTAACATAAATGGCATAAATTCCTATAAATTTCGACAACACAAATGAGTCGGGCAGAAAATAATTTATTCGGTACTAACTCTTAGCAGTGTTACAGATTCGTAACCTAAACCTTTAATACAGATTCACCACCACAGCCGCGAATATTGGTACAAAAATGTTATCAGTTAACAGGGTCAGTCATCAATAGTTCTGATGGCGCCCTCACCAGACTCGTGCTCCGCGAGCGCGTGACACAAAGCATTTAATGATTCATTAGTAAAGATGGTCATATGAAGGTGTATAAAGCTGTCGGCAAGTGGTTAGATTAATGCTGAAATTTACGAGCCCCAAGAACTGGTTCCCAAATAATACTGAACAAAGTAGCCCAGGTAAAATTATTCTGCCACGCATGTACATTCAGTGATTATTTAGTCTTATTGCATTCGTATCTCCAAAATATTTGGTCTTATATGTGACAATAACTCACCAACCTACAGAATTGGGTTATATTTGCGGCAGTGCATTCATCTATGCCATGTTTGTTATGTTCAACTCACAAGTGCCCTCCTTTGACCATGGCAGCTAATATAGGAGGGCAAGAAACAAATTAATCAAGATGCTTTTCAAGTACGGCATATGTGCTGTAAGGTATCGTAATAATAATTTAAATTTGTTATTTTACTATTTAATGACCACAAATGTTACCTCGTTTTTATTTATTGAATTGACTCCAACATTATTGAAGATAATATTAAGGGTCGAAGGTTCCCTAAACTTTTGTTATTAAGTGAACCGAACCTTGAAATTTTGAATCTGTAAGTCATACAGATTCAGTTATTGTGATTTGGTGTTTGACTGAGAAAATTATGCTCGTACTTGGCAACCATTTGCAGTCAGTGCAGTCAGGTACGAGACACACCATTAAAAAGTTGTCTGATAGACTACACGCAGCACAGTAAAAATTCTACCTACTCAGAGCGCAGCCAGACATCTAAATTGGTACTTGGTCAGATGATGGTGACGAAAAATGCCCTATACGCATAATTAGTTGTGTTGAATGAATTTGGGGTTGAGTTTGGGATGAATGTGGATTGGATGGCGATTATGTAACTGAATTCAATTGAATTTCAATAACTTGCCTGAAAACAACCAATCGATTACATGTTCCGGCCACAAGCCATTGAGTGTATTGTGAAACTTGTGCATTAGGTTCACTAGAGGTGATGGGTTGCGTGCCCCGGCGTGACGATGGCGTGCTGGACGAAGAGTATAGCATGCGCTCGTCGGGTGTCGTCAGGCAATGACGCTGCACGCAACTCTCAGAACGGCATTCAAATGAATTATTGCGTCGATCAAATGTCATAAGACTGCCACTTTATTTCCTTACGAACCCGGAATTCTGACTGCATTAGAAGAGCTTAGTTTCAAATTTAAGATGGGATTGGTTGATGGATTTGCGATGTCGCAATTATTTTTGAGGATCCGGCGCTTGGAGTGCCGTCGACACTCTCCAATATATGACAGCAGAGGCTTTGTTTTTGTTTGACGGCGATAAATTGCTGCGTGGTCGCTTATGTGAACGGGATTGCGGTTTCTGACCGTGATGTATTTCTGAAAGAAAATACCGGCTTGCGAGCTAGGTCAAACGTAGGTAAATTTTGCTCGTTGTTCGGAGATACATATGTAGGTAGAAGCTTCACTGAAGTTAGCTGTTTTATATGCCGAAGTCTATACTTACTCCAAGTGTTCGCTAATTACTCCATAATCTTGTTGGAAACTATTACTGGACTCAATGCGGTGACCATCGATCAGTCCCTGAAAGACAGGTAACTATATAAACCGTTTTTAATAAAACATTGGCTTTTATATTGCACACCCTCTGCTTCCTCATTGGATACTATATATATTTGAGCAATCAGTAGTTTCTTAAAGCCCTATGGTTTGCCGCCAGTTAGACGGTTTGAATTTAAACTTTGATTGCATAAGGGCTATATTCCTGCCGTGCTCTCTGATGGCCGATCTCTGCATTTCTGGCAGGTCATGTCGACCTGTCGTGTGCTTGAGCGTCCAAACCTTGACCAAATTGTGCCTTTATTTCTTGCATGCGAGTCTTCATTTCACATATTGGTTTTCTGGAAAGCTTCATTCCGTCTCTGAGAGCTCTTGAAAGTCCAGTTATAGAGGTAGAGATGGTGAAGTGAGCCTCGACTCGTTGATGCTAATCATATATTTGATTCAGACATAACACTCGGTTGAAACATATGTTGGAATTAAGCTGCTATATATAGTTGTTACGTCGGCTTTGTCCAGAATAAACTTACAATTGAGCTGAAGTTTACTCAATGTCTCATAGAACTGAGTCCCGAAGTGCTGTTATTTGATTTTCTCAATTGAGGTTTTTATTCATGCTTTTCTCATTTTTAGTTAATAACCGCGGAATTGTTATTGTGATGGATAGGCCATTTGAAAGTTTTAGTTGTGAAGATGGATTATTATATTCAGTAACCAGTTTTCTGGGTGTTCAAATAGGTTTTTAAACAATACATGTTATCTGTATGACGCGTATAGATGAAGCCCATTCTGAGAAATTTATAGTAGTAACCCCAATTAATGAGAAGATCACGGAAAGTAGAAAACTATAAAAATGCTCTCAAAATCAGTAGAAGTAAATAAACGACGAAATAACTGAAAGAATAAAGGAAAAAATATCAGAAATAGAATAAAATTGTCTTTTCATTCAACAGAAAGCAAACTGTACGAAAATTCAACTCATTTGTAGTGAAGATATTGTTTATTTGGTATTCATTCATTTGATCTGAATCATTGACCAACTCTTGGCGACCACAAATCTGCTCAGTTGGTCGGCCAGTCGTGGCCGGCATGCTTGTCCAATTTCTTTCTCTACTTTCTTCAATTCATAATGTTAGCTGCGAATTTAATGCTGAAAATTATTAACATGGTTAACAGATTATAAAATTTTGATTTTATTCGTAATTTCTAAATTTTTTATTATTTTCATTATTGAGGCCCAACTGAATTTAAGCTAATGCTGATTGGCTCTACGGATTATAATATCTTGTTATATAGTTAGAACCGCTGACATCTTCGACATTTTGGCTACGTACGGCGGACTCTAATCTGATACGTGTATTTTTGATGCCGGTATTCCTGGCCGTATGTTTCCCATCACATTTTTGTGGCAGAGGGCAAACTTGGAGTATTGGGCATTTGTTGGATCGCTATCAGCTCGCTGCCCTGCAGTTGCTTTCTTTGTTCGAATTGAATTAAGCAAGTTTGAGGGGAGCCCTTGAAGGGCCTCTCATGGACGCTTTTATCGTCCGTCCCCCATAAAAGTTGAAGATGAGATTTTTCTTCGCCTTTAATGAAAGGCAAGCAAAGGTGGCATTTTCTTACCCCATCATATGGGACCTTTCGAAAAGAACTCTCAGGGCTTTCTTCCCCTCTGGGGTTTTTTCTTCGTACTCTTCGAATTATTTAGCTCAAAAGCTTTTGAATTTATCTGTATTTCTTTACTACTTTTTGAATTTTTAATCTTTTGGTACGGTACTTCGAAAGAAATCTGTGTTCTCTCCTGCTCTACCAAACTTACCTCGCTAAAGCATAGGAAATAACGCTGTACCTAGATCATGTTTTCGGAAAAGTAGTCATTTCATTTCACCATTCAAGATTCGGATATCTCGCCCGAGTGTTATCATCATGGCAAATTTATTCGCAGTATTTTTATTCACTACATTAGCGAGAGTAAATAAAAATGTATCATCTCTTTTCTTATTTAAATGCCTGAATCGACCTCAGCTTCTAAGGCAAGCCTTTGAATCAGATCCAGAGAAGTTTATTTGCCAAATAGGTATTTTCCGAGAAGCGTACTTTACATAATTCAAACTACTCGTAGTTAACAATCTTGTTTATGTTACATTGTATTTATCCATAAAAAATCAGACATAGCTTAACTAAAATAGACCGCTAGATTTTAAAACGTTCTATCTCATGGAAGACTAGTTTTTATTGAAAAATTTACTCGCATTCTCGTTACTGCATGAATTCAACCCTTGATTCGTCTTTTTCTGCTTCGCGGGCAACTGTCAATAGAGTCTCTTAGTTTTAGAAACTCCTTCCCAAAACGGAGCTTTCAGAAAAATTCTCCAACAGGCGAGCATGCATGCGATGCATTTTAACCAAAATAACACTACAAGCATTTCTGGTTGAGTTTTTACTGTAGCTGATGCTAGAATATTAAAAAGTATGAAACGTCAAACTTTAGAGCTACATGAAATAATGAATTATCGTCTCCGTATTGAATACGTATTTTATTCTTTATCTTGGTAAACTAAATGTTGTGAAGAACATTCGTACTGAAATCCGACGTATTGCTTCTAGATATTGTGCCCGATTCTTAACATTTCAATTAATTGTGTGTAGTTACGGCGTCAACGTTCTCTAAGCTATCACTCGTGATACAACAATGTTTCAAGTCTTCGAATAGGCTCAAAGCAAACTGGGAAGGATCCGAACGTGAATTACATGCGTCAGAGAAGAAAAGGAAGCAGGGAGTTTTTGGCTAATGAAGGAACGTTTTAATTCAATCTAGAATTAAGTTGAAACATTCCAATAAATTTATACATGAAATATGAAATCGTTTAAAAGACTAACACTTCAGATAGAATTACGGCTCGATCTTGCAGAGCTTATATTACTAAGTTTGTATCTTGCTATTTTATGTTTTGTTCCATATGATGCAAGGTTTCATGCATTTCAATGTACATTTTGCATGAGCTATCCCTAAGATAAAGATCAGCATAATTTTAAATATGGATGGCCAAGTTGCAGCCTAATTGTAGAAAATTATAAAAACGAACAAAACATACAACTTTTATCGTTGCTATATTAGATCTATGATGCAGTTCTGCGGGAAACATTCTATTTGGTATCACATACAATTTTAGGCAACTGAGACTTTTAATCTAGTGTTTATATATCAGTTTCCATAAACGGTTATTGCATCAGCATTCACTTTACAAATAAATATTCAACCTTTGTATTCGTAAACAAATGGTGTTACATTGAACTGTTATTATGCGACAGACGTCTATATTTTCTTTGAGATTCCTAGGTACACAGAATCTACATTTTACTCCCCGACAAAACTACCGAGCTGAAGCCGTTACCGCTGTTCCTTTTAATTTGGACCTCGCAACATTCCTGAGCTGCAGCTATTCCATTAAAAACAATGTTCCTCAAATTACCCTGCACTGAAGTTGAGATACATTATTTTGAAAGCAAAGGATACCCGTCTCAACTCTGTGTTGTTTAGCAATCAGATTTGAAAGATTAATTTCACGATTTCTTCTCTAAAGGCTGCAGCTCGATCTTCAGTAAAGGCCGTAGCTCCTCTTTCAGTAAAGACCGCAGTTCTTCACAGTAAAGGCCGCAGCTTTTTCTTCAGTAAAGACCGCAGCTCCTTCAGAAAAGGCCCAATCCCATCGAGTGTTTGCCTGGGCTAGAACGTCTATTCTATTGTTCGGTTCAGTTCTTCACAGTTGGTTTTCAATGTTAAGTCTTTTGAAATTTTTTAATTAAAAATAATTTATTTGAATTCTTTGTACTACAAATTTATAAAAGTTCACTTCCTTCTCTTACAGTTATGATTACCTTCTCTCTGGCAACCGTTTATAGAATTTCCGCAGAACTGAAACCATCTTCATTCCATGAAAATTTAGGTGACAAATTCAGCCACCGCGCATGCCTCTTCATTGCTATACAACCATACTGAATTTGTATAGGTACTGAAATGAAGATGAAGTATTATAATCTTCATGCTTTTGCATTTGCACCTGTGTACTTCTAGGCTCTTCCTCTTCTCTTAACTATTTATCTCGCAATAATATATAATATCCCTAATTTTCAATAGCACACATTTACTTGAGATTCACGATAGCACAAGCACAACAAGTGTCCCCGCAACCACGGATTGTCGCAGCTGTGTGGTTTCTCTTATTCCTAACTTGTCGCTCGTCTTTATGCTAACTGTAATCTTCTGTATTATTCGCTACCTCCATGGGGTGGTGCAGTATTTGGCTTCAGGTCCGCTCAATTCGATCAAGTGTTTGCCATTGGGAAGCGTGTGGGGCAGGATGCTTGATTTGCTCCTGCCAGAACCTGTGCTCGTGACGACTTGTTTTCTCACAAAAAAAATGTCTGCGCTCGCTGCTAGATCAACAAAAATAATAAATGAATTCAACTTAAAATGTGTTCATGTGAAAGTCATGCAAATAATGTAAACAAACCGGTCTTGAGGTGCAATCTGCATATATAGTCAAGAATGGAGGAAAAAACTATAGTCAAGAAGAATATTTTCAGTTCCTCCATTGAGCTCATGGATGAGCTGCAAGCTGTGATATAGGGAATGAACGTACTGTTGTTCTGCCTATGGAAAACAACATGAACTTAGCATACTCTTATCTCTTATATAACGCACTCCTGCCTTCCGTAAGGACTATCCTAATGAACTGCTTTTTTAGGGAGCCAAACGTACCCACATCTTTCTTATAAAGTACTTTACTTAGCGTTTCTAACTCCTGTTATTTGCGTGCCAAATTTTGCATGCGCTAACGGTTTTGAATCGTTCTCGCAGGAGTATGAAGTCGATTAATAAAAATTAGCAGTTTCTTGTGCCTGAAACTTGAGACGGCCGCGTTGCGAGCCCAAGTCACTCCCGCCTATAGAAGGTCGCTGGCGCGTGAACGTTTCTTGCCTCTCGAAGCAGATTAAATTCTGCGCTTGTTGTTCGTTGCGGCTAGAATTAGTCAGCCGTGACGGAGAGATTTCCTACACCTTGTTCGCAAGTTCTAAATTCCATAGAAGATCTAAGAGCCGAGAGCTCACTTACTCTTACTTGTAAGTCTTGGTCTTGAATTTCACACAAAGCTCTATTTCTGTTTTTCGCTGTTTGGCGGATTATTTAATCAATGTTAGGTGTGTATGATTCCCAAAAAGCCTAAATGAAATAATATTATTTTGTTACATAATAACTCATGTTTTCGAGAACCAACAGTCAAGGCATCATTTGAATTATTTTTCCCGAATATTTAGTACAACTTTTCAATTGAATTTTCCACTAATTTATTCCTTTCATGTTTTTCAATGTCGCATGCTGGTTCTAAATTAATTTATTGCAAAAAACTTTTCTTTGTGGATTGGTAAGCGCTCCTCGACGACAGCGTACGAAAAGGTCGCGTCACTCGTCAAAAAAGTAAAGGGTATTTCGCCTGCGGTTTGAGTTCTTTAAATGACGCACATCATAGAAATTGTTCGGCGCTACTGCATATTCATTCTCGCTTGCTGGCTGGGCTCATTTGCATGAGCTTGATTAGTCTTTGCTGTCCTTTAGAAAAGCATTGAATGCATCGGGAAGCACCCCTTGAAAGCCGCCTATTATCCCCCAGCGTTGTTGGGGCTTGCTGGTTTGCATGCCGAGATCAGCGGTTGTGATGAAAAGGTCAACGCTCGTTGTGGAGTGACACAGCGTCTTTCGCTTTCCCGCCATTGTCATGCAGTGGTGAATTATTTAAATAATTTCTGTTTATTATAATGTAAACTTTTCCCACAAGAGAGTTAGTCGTTGGGGACGCAAGTGATCAACATCTTGCTTGTTGCGCTCTCACTTTTTATGAATGAAGCAAAGTTTTATTTTGGAACTTCGCAAGGCATCTCTGTGAATGCCATTGCGATCCGTTGAGTTGTTAATTTCAGTACCGTACATTTTCTTAACTGCACATAATTCACTAAAAGTTCAGAAAGTTTCTGCATTTTAGTACTAAAAAATTGAAGTTATAAGAAAAAATATTTTCATAATTTATCCATCTCGAATGAAAAATATTTTTGAATGTAATTTTCAATAACTATTCACTCGACTTCTTTGACGGCAGTTCTCGTTAGCTTTGTTCAGCAAATAAAAGTTGCAGTTGATAAACATACCGTCTCATGCAATCACATCACTTTTCTTGAAGTAACAGTAAAGACATGAATTATATTTCTGCAGCAGTGCTACCGCTCAAGCCTGTTCTTGACTTATTTAGTAAGGTTAATCTGGCTTAGGAAATTCCGCCATTTCCCCACTGACTTCTTACCATCCGATGCAGGGGCATGCGTGGCGTCCTGTTACGTCCGTTTTAATCTATTCAAATCCTGGGAACTACGCTTGTCTTATTTTCTCGTTTAGCATGCTCCACATTATATCTAAATTTTGTTCGATTATCTTATATTTTAAAGCATTGAAAGATGATAGATAAATACTACCTCCACATATTATATCTACCATCAAAATACTATTATCCTAATTTATATTTTTAATGTCGTGAAATAGCTGAACGTAGACTGGGTTAACTCGAGCCCTCAATACAAGACGATATTCTTCAATGTTGAGCGCTCTTGCATTATGCTCTTCAGCTTCAGCTCAACTTTAAATCGAATACATTTTTCTCTTCCTAAACCCGTGAGTTTTTGACCTGCACTTGTAAAATTTTTCTCCTTCAAATTCTAAATTGAGTTCTCTTTCAGTGAGAGATTTTTTTATACCTGGAATTCTTGTAGTTTTATTAGAATTCCAGGCAAAAACCAGCATGACTTGGTCCGCGCCTTTAAATTTGCTATTTGCTTGGAGCAATCGGGAATTTATTTTTGGTGGACATGTTTTGCTTCTGGAATTCCGGACTGGCAGCGCACGTTGCTGCTCCGTCCGCATCCTTGATCTCTGCCCTAGCGAACTGTTCACTGCCACGGCATAGCAATGAGACAGTGACCTCACTGAGCAGTGGGGCCTGACTGAGAGGTGTGACCTCACTGAGCAGTGGGGCCTGACTGAGAGGTGTGACCTCACTGAGCAGTGGGGCCTAGCTAAGAGGTGTGACCTCACTGAGCAGTGGGGCCTAGCTAAGAGGTGTGACCTCACTGAGCAGTGTGACCTGAATGAGCAGTGCGACCTGAATGAGCAGTGTAGCCTGACTGAGAGGTGTGACCTCACTGAGCAGTGGGGCCTAGCTAAGAGGTGTGACCTCACTGAGCAGTGGGGCCTAGCTAAGAGGTGTGACCTCACTGAGCAGTGTGACCTGAATGAGCAGTGCGACCTGAATGAGCAGTGTAGCCTGACTGAGAGGTATTACCTCACTGAGCAGTGCGATCTGACTGAGCAGTGCGACCCGACTGAGCAGTGCAACCTGACTGAGCAGTGCGACCCGACTGAGCAGTGCAACCTGACTGAGCAGTGCAACTTGAATGAGCAGTGTGATCTGACTGAACTGTGTGACCTGACTGAACATTGTAAAAAATTTCAGTTACTTAACTGACGACAGGTTCTGCAATGACATTGCCCAAGCTATTGTTTGGTCCCGCGATCGAAGGTTCAGACTGCACAGTCGCTGGCAACTTACCAACTACATTGTAGCTTTTCTGTGGGGTAATATGCTGCGTTACCAAGCGTTGCCGTTCCGTCTAACCATTGTCGAGAGCAATGCTGGCTTCGTTGCATTCCATAGGTTTCCATCCATTTCATGGTTCTCTAACACCTCGCCTTTTGCTGTGTCTCAAATCATCTGTGTTCGCGGAAGAAATCCGTACACTTGACAATCACATTAGCACGAGTGTACAAATGGGGGGCACGTTGACTTCCGTGATTCCGTCGAATTCTGAGGCACGATTTTGCAGCGACTTATGGTTATGTTGAATTTTTATGCGGTAAACTTCCGCTGTACTTTATTAAATCCTACCCGCTGTTCTAAACTAATGTCGATATCATATAATGAATAAATGAACAGAAATTAATTTCAACAATTATTTTTCTACAATTCACTCGATGCATGCTTTAATAAAATAGTTATAACGGAACATTTTCAGGGACAAATTGCTTCTGGAAATAATTTTCCACGAGAATGTTTGAATTTAAGTGAAAATCATAAGTTATATTTAATAAGTAATGTCTGAGAACATCGAGAATGTGATCAGATCTACCGTAATAATGAAGCAAGAATTGCTTTTCTGACTTGCAAAGTATCTTGTAAAAATGCACGATTCAGTGAAAGCATTTGCAAGCACAATTTAATTGAGTAGAAACCTTGTCACTGTTCTTAAAACAGAGGATGTGGTTGCAAAACCTCATTATTTATTCATGTGATGGAGTAGTGCTCATTTTAATGACTGATGTGTTGCTTAGTAAACGTTTTCATTTACTTCATTTGCATTAAATATTATATTACGGTATTAGTATTAGCGGTATATTAGTATTTAAATTTAAATGTTGCGATCACATCTTTTTCGCATATCTTCCAGATCTTGCTAGCCGAAGTTCGCGGAGGCTGGTGGAAAAAAATGGGTTTAAAACACCCCTTGATTGACTTTTCTTTCTGGAACCCCATGCGCAAAGTCGGGAGGGGATGAGAAAAAACATGTCGCACTTCCCTTCCTCTATCTAACTTTGATCGTTAGATAAAAACTTGGCTAATCTGCGAATGTGGGAGTGATGTTCCAGGCTGCAATTTCCTCGTGGACCGCTCGTTGCGGACTTATCTGGTGCCACTGGTAATCAAGTGATGCAAAACACGCTCATTTGATATTTTTCTCGCTCAAATATTTTTGTACATTAGTTTCTGCTCTCTCCCTCTTTTTATTCATAATTTTTTCTCACCCTTATACATCGGAAGTTCTTTGTGCCCGCTCTTTACTATTCTCCAAGGTTAGTTATTACACTGTTAGAAAAATGACCGTTAACGGTAATACCGGCGTTTCAGTGGCCGGTCGGCACGTGAAAAGAAACACCGTTTCACCGTTTTTATTCCAATTTAACACCAGAAATCCGTAAAACATCTGATAAAAACGGCGAAACAGTTTATTTTCACGGGGCGACCGGCCACTAGGATGCCGGTGGGACCGTTTTTTCACCGTTTTTTCTAACAGTGTATGTTTCTCTGAAAATTTATTTCCCAGTCAATTTCTTTCATAGGGTTGTTCGATGAAGCTTCGCTTCAGTGGAGCAATTGATGTCTACTATGTTACAAATCTAGTATAAATCAAATGATAATTTCGAAAGATTCTTAATGATATTCATTGCGTTAGCCGAGTTCATTGTAAATTTAGTGAGCGTCGCGTTCTGTAACATTATAGGCTACACACCTGCTCTCTTCCCAGGCCAAAAAATCTGTTAAGAGATTGCAAAATACATCTCACCGAGTGCTGCCCATCTATCTACCGTCCCAGAAGACTAAAAAAAGCCGACTTTTTCACCTTAAAAAACGTATTTTGTCGCAAAAAAATGCCTAACGTCGGAAATTCAGCGCAAATACTCTATGGCAAGCTTGGTTCCATAACGACTGACACGTGAAATCACTCCTGCCGATTGTGACTCGTGTGATGGGATATGTTGATCAGCTGTTGCAAATAAATCATGTGAATGTGAATTAGATATCAGTGCATGAGCGATTTTAGGTCATGCACCATCTTTATTTCTTCAAATTTTCGGTGTAGAGCGATCATTGAAAACCTATTATTTTTGATTTTCACAATAGTTGCGACCGTGAACGTTTGAAATCGCCATCTCACATTGGTGAGTCACACTCACCTGAGGACCTGTTTATATGAACTTACTAAGCCACGATACTACGCTCCAATATCTAGTATTTTGCTTCTGCTTCTGCACTCCATTGATTAAAAAAATGGTACTCGTTTCGCATAAAATATTTCCACAAACGAGGCGATAAAAATACGCAATTCTCTGTCGATTGCCGGCCATGCAAACGTTTAAAATAGATATTTGGCTACTGTAAAACAATGTTATCGATGCCCGCTGATTCGATTATCAATTTTATTCAATTAATGGCTTGAGATTTCCTGCTCAGCTGCCATGGGCCGTTAGGGTCTGCTAGTGCGCGCAAGGAAGACATCCTACCAAGAATGTGGAGCGCGCTGCTTGAGGCCCAATTACGGCTGCAAATGAAGCGACCACTTGAATAACGAGCGACTGGCGTGCTTTATTGCTCCTGCTATTGTGGGCCTCGCAGCCGCTTACATCCCGGGTCGCTTCTTGTGCTGCTCCATCCTGCCATGTTGATGCTGCTTGCCCTGTTGACAGCCACTTGCCCTGTTGGCTGCTTGTCTTGTTGACAGCCACTTGCCCTGTTGACTGCCTGCCCTGTTGACAGCCCTTTGCCCTGTTGGCTGCTTGTCATGTTGACAACCATTTGCCCTGTTGGCTGCTTGTCCTGTTGACAGCCGCTTGCTCTGTTGGCTGCTTGTCATGTTGACAGCCCCTTGTCCTGTTGGATGCTTGCCCTGTTGACAGCCGCTTGCCCTGTTCGCTGCTTGTCCCGTTGACAGCCGCTTGCCCTGTTGGCTGCTTGTCATGTTGACAGCCCCTTGCCCTGTTGGCTGCTTGTACTGTTGACTGCCGCTTGCCCTGTTGGCTGCTTGTCCTGTTGACAGCCACTTGTCCTGTTGGCTACTTGTCCTGTTGGCTGCTTGTCCTGTTGGCTGCTTGTCCTGTTGACAGCCGCTTGGCCTGTTGGCTGCTTGTCCTGTTGACAGCCACTTGCCCTGTTGGCTGCTTGTCCTGTTGACAGCCACTTGCCCTGGTGGTGCTGCTTGTCATGTTGACAGCCATTTGCCCTGGTGGCTGCTTGTCCTGTTGACAGCCACTTGCTCCGTTGACAGCCACTTGCCCTGTTGATGAATGCTCGTCCTGTTGATAAACACTTGCCCCACTGACAAACGCTTGTCCTGGAGACCTTCACTTGCTCTGTTGATGCTATCTTGTGTTGGTAAGAGCCTCTTGTCACGTTTACAGTTACATGTTCCTTTGACTAGCGTTTCTCTTATCACTTTCTTCCTGCATTGCCAGGTGCTTGCTCACTCTCATAAAAGTTATTCATTTCTTATTTTATTAAAGTATCTACATCGCATGCAGCATTCAAAATGGTTTGTGTGACCGTGGGGTGCAGCAATCAACCTATTTGTTCTCCATCCTAAATTCGTGCCATGCATGTTTACATGTATAATCATCCGAAGTGAATAAATAATTAATCATGCTGAATGGCAAGAAATAATCATTAATATTTGATACTAAGCACTGACACCTTTCTTGTCTCGGCCGAAACTGTCTTGAA
This sequence comes from Hyalella azteca, assembly GCF_000764305.2. Classification (NCBI taxonomy): domain Eukaryota; kingdom Metazoa; phylum Arthropoda; class Malacostraca; order Amphipoda; family Hyalellidae; genus Hyalella; species Hyalella azteca. The sequence continues at coordinate 221,665 of NW_025941113.1, read as the reverse complement.
TTTTGTGCGAGAATGCGTACAATTGCAAGCGTCGTGCTGCCCGTCCCACCATTCACTGAATATCGTTGACGTCACGCATGTTGGTGTGTCATCTTACATGCACATGCATTTGGACTGTCGTTTTCATCATGCGCAGTAATGTTTCCCTGGGCCACATCAAGGCTCGGCAAGTTGCCCGGCCTCCCCGGCACTGGAGGCTGAGGAGCGTTAGTTTCTTCCGGGGCGTCGGCCCAGATTTTGATTCCTGCTCGGCCAAGGCTGGGGGCCACAGCAGCAGCTGTAACAAAACCAGGAGCAGCAGCCGTGATAAGAGCATGAGCAGCAGCCATCATGTGCGTAAGATCAGCTACGGTGATCTGAACAAGTTCTAGAGTGATATTTGTTTTTAATATTGTAATAATAAACAATATTATTATACAATACAATATTAATATATATGTAATAAATATTAAATATAAATGTGAACCTTTCATAAAACCATTCTTAGCAAGACGTATTAAAGAAAATGAGAAACAGTAAGTATAACGGTAAGAACAAGATGTGCTTAAGCAGCGACGATGACTAAGTTGACTGTGCGTGACTAATAATACATGATAAATGATATAAAATATGCGGTAACAGAAACCCTGAATTCTTTGCAGGGATTGAAATTTTGTAGCTGGCATCACATACAAGAGTAGGAGCGCAAGAGTCTGAGCATCAGCAGCTGACCTCTTCAGTATGGATCTCTGGCAGCGATGCTGATGCTTCCTGCCAAGCCGCGTTTTTGCCCATGTCTCCATGTCGATCTTGTTCTTGCTGTTGTCCGTTGCATTTTTGGTTACTTTGCTGTGCCAAGATGTTCCAGTGGACTTTTTTTGTTTGTTGCTTTGTTTGATGACCACGCTGCTTCATGACCAGATTATTCTGAGCCATAAGGATCTTTCAAACTCTTAGTTTATCGTCAACCATTATTGAAGTATTGGAATCTTAATGAAACGTAATCATGAAATTTTGCAAACAATGTCAACTCGTTTGTATAATTGTTGTCGATCGTTGATTAATTGGCTATCACTAGTAGAAGTTTGTTTCGCTGAATTTCTGCTTTCATGAAATACTGTAATTACAAAACTGTATGTATTGTCCAGACGACAGGTGGCATGAAAATTGGTGGGATAAAAATATTTAACAATTTCGTGCAAGGTGAATTTCTCACCACAATCACAGTCGTTTTTTTTTATTATACGTATTTATGCTTATGACAGTTATCAGTGTAACACTTCTTGCCTGAATTTCATGTAACCTATTTATCAATAGTTCCTTGAAAGGACTCTGTGTATGGGGAATTTATACGTTTACGTTTAGATGGGGAATTTATACGTAGTTTATGTGTTCGAGTTGTGGAGGTCAGAGCGCAGCTCCTGCTGTCTGCCTAATGCAGTCTCGCTGTAGTCTACGGGGTTCACTCCCAGAATTTGAGTATCTCAGCTTCCTCATGTTTCGCCTTCACCAACGACCGTCTTATACTGTCGGAAGTTGGACACTAAGCTTTGCCTGTTTCCTGATCTTACCATTAGATAATAAAGTAATCTTACACGACGCTCTTCTGTTCCAACGCTAGAACGGTTGATGAGCTTTTAGTACAAAACAAAGTTAATATTGGAGTCTTCTGACGCAGATATATTGAAATTTTCAGAGACTACGTGTTCTGTGAAATAGTTTGTCTAGTTTGTCTGAGAGTCTCTTGTTAGAGTATCTAGTCCATAGTCTGTTTGAGAATTTGATGTAATTTGATAAAATTTCCACCCTCTCTTGGAGACGGGATAGTTGTTCTCAAATATTCTCCTGACATTTTAAAACTTTTAAATTATATCAGCAATGCTTGCAATTTATGGCATATCTTTCTCGTTCTGCGTCGTTATGGCAAAAGTCCTTTTATGTACTCACCACCTCTGAGACTGGTGGACTCGGACGCAGAAACTTCGTGGACTGCTTCTAACGCGACTGTTCCTTGAAGAGCGAATCTCGCGACAAACTTGCCCTCAATTTCTATGGTAATTTGCAGCGTGCATCTTTTTCCCTGATGGCGCCTTGCCCTTGACTGGTAAATTAATGGCTCTGTGCCTCGCCGCTGCTTACAAAGAAACATTTTCTGCGTATCCCATAGGAAATCAATTACTGTTTTAAACGCGAGGCTTCTAGAAAACATTTAGTATGTCTGTAATTACTTATTTCCAAGCTTTTTACACTGAAAATAATATTTTGATATATGTTGACGTTTTTTACGTTTATTGTCACATGAGTCTTCCATTGATGCTGCTATAATCTTGAATATATGATATGAAGAAATTCTTGTGAACGCTTTCTCGGTATCATCGCCGACGGTTAAACTATGACGAGCCACAAGAAGATACGTTAAATAAACGATTTAGGTTTGGCCCTTCTCGTTTCTGGTCGAGCCGTTCAATTTCTTATATGTAGTTGTGCTTCTTGGCCCGTTATTTAAAAGTTACCTATGCGTGACAAAAGAAATTACACGAGATAGTCCTGATCGAGGTATTCGCGCATCCGGAATTCCATCACCTACCTTTGCAAATAATGAGAATTTTCTGATTTTAATTCAAATTAATATCATGGCCGAGCTACTGCTTAATTGTACGTTGTGTTAATGAACGATTTAACCTTCAACTTAATGAAAACAATTCAATGATTGAACGTCGCTCACTATAGAGGTGTAAGAATGAAGGACTCGACGGTATGTCTGCAAGATGATAACTTGGGGGTCCAGCTCTAGTAGATTAACTTGCTATCCCGGAAATTCCAGACGGCCAGCATTTCTTCCACAAGATGCTGCCTCCTGCCTCTGTCAGGACTCTATTTCCTTCTCGTTTATTTGTCTGTCTTATGTAATAGAAGAAAAACTTTACTGAGTCGCTGAGCACTAGATGAGATTTTTCATAACAATTTAGTTGTTTGTTTTCATGGGAGTTAATCTTAGTGAGAGCGGTAAGAAGTGATTATTTTCATGTAATGAAGATTAAACTTGATGCGTAGAATGCACTCAACAAGTTTGCCGTTATGATTAATGTTCCTTGTCGTCATAATTACTCCTTATTGGCTAAAATTATCTTCATCTAATAGATTAGCCATCCCGTAACTTTATCGTTTCTGAATATGCTGATGAAACTCATTACTTAACTCACTCAAAATCCGTATCGTACTCTACATACTTTACCCTTTGCTTAAGCTCGTTACCTAATAGCGCTGAATATCCGTGCAGCAGCTCCTGAGAATGAGATGCTTTCATCTCACCTAAAGGGCAGAGCAGGTAATTGGGACTCACCTTGTTAGGGTTTTATTGTAGCCAGAATTAGTTTATGGGCACCCATGCCGTGACTCCCACCATCAATCTTGATATCTTGCCTGCGCTCGTGACTTGGCTATGCCTAGTATTTTGTTTTCCTTGACAGTGGCGTTTTTTTTTGTATTAACATTTTAAGTAGAGAACGCAATAACTTCTCGAAAAACCTAATATATATACTGTATGTATGTCTCAATCTAGTCATTTTTCTAGGCAATCTAGTAATTTTTATGCTTATGTCGTCATGTGCAGCCCGACTGTTGGTTTACCAGGAAGTACCGGCTATTTTTCGATTTCGAGCACCCGACATCGATGATATCCGTTTTCTTTCTGAAAAACCTCCTGTGTTGAATTTTTAAATGGCAACTTTTATTTACTTACGTATTTGCTTAGTAATTTTACTGGTCTATATCTTTCCAATTGTACGTTTGATTTCCTTTTGTGTTTTTCACTGTTCGGGTAACTAATAGTGAAGGAAACTACACTGATTAGCGAAATTCAATCTGAAATTGCACAGTTATCTAAGTTTTTCCAGTCTGGAAATCGGGGAAAATATGTAGCTCTTGACTGCGCGCAATCAACGCAGCTCATTGTGTTTCACTTTATGCTGAGATCAAACGCCCCGAAGCATGACAATTGCAGCTAAGCCATCCAATTCTTCCCTGTCCCTGTAATCATTCAGCAATTTTATCCCGCCAGTAAAATTCCTCGTCATTGATCGTCATGTTGAAGAGAAAACGACGCTCGGATTAAGTTTGGGAGAAAGCTAAGCCGCAATTAAGGCTGGTTCAGGGGGCAGATTACTCAACACAGCCATGTTTTCTTTTCCTAGAGCTTCTCGAGATCGACCTCATCACACTGCTCGTATCTAACAATGGGTTTCGTTTCTTGTCAATATTTGTTCTCTGTCATTCTTTTTGCTCGCTTGATTGCACTTGTCTCAGAAACGTATTCTTTCAAAATTTTCTTTCAAATGTCAATTTGAAATGTTTCTTCGAAGTCTTGGCATTCAGGTCACTCATTTGCTTCTTGTCTCACGAACAAAAGTTGTTAGCCTCATGTTCGAGTCCCAAAATTTTTGAGCTCCTTGTTATGCTCGCCATTCCATATAATAATCTCCTTTTAATAATTTGTCTCTTTAATCCTCATGAACATGTTAGATAATCATGATGCTGCAGAAATGATCAATTAACGCTTTTATATATAGACTTGATACATGAAAAATTCCCTCTAACGTGAAGGTAACAAGTTTCTGCAGATGATGAAGGCTCGCGCGATGCATCCCAGTAACAATGTTCTTCACTGCTAATTATTGTTGATCAACTGTCGTCGACCAATCACTGGTCTTTAGCTACCATTGAAGACAAGGCACGGTTTTCAGTTGGGTTCCCGTATTTGCTGAGATGCACCCGGTGTGCCGATATTGTCAGGCTTCTGTCAATACGACAGCTTGTTTGCGGTCCGACTTAGTCCTGGTCTCATGTTTATATTCTGTATCACGATTTGTTCTCTACCTTGACTGTTTTGCTCTTGCCTCTTATTCAGAATTCATATGAACCGAATAGAATTCTTTATTTCAAGGTTAGAAATTTCTCTCATTTCAGATTTTAACATTTTCTTTCCCACATAAATTACCGTTCATATGGAAAAAGGAATCTGATTCATACATGTCTAACCTCGGGCATAAATACATTTATATTCATTCAAAGTGATATAACACGATAGAAATATTCCTATTGATAACGTCACTGCCACTCTATCAGTGTGATTCTTCCCACAATGAACTAAAAATTCTACAGCCAATCGCAGCTTTGGACTGAAAATGCCTCGGTGAATGATTCCCTGTCTCGACTTGCTTTATTCGCTCGACTGATCCCGCTGTCGTGGGGTACTCAGCCTATACGTCATTAGGCGAGTATCAGGATTGAGTGGAGGTGGGGTCAGAGCTCCGGTAATTTGCTGTGATGCAAAATTGATATAGCGGCTTCATTGTGAGCTTACGCTTGCGAAACTAATAACAGAAATATTGAGAACCTATTTTTAATAAGTGATCAGTTCTTTGGCGGAGTCATGACTTCACCTCGAGCAATATTCATTCCAATGCAGAATTTACCTTTCACATATGAATATAGTTGAAAATTTTTTTACAATTAGATAATTCTTAATTTTATCTAAGATTTATCTTGATCAGACATCTTTACATATCGTCTGAATTACCAACTTATCAAGTCAAAACGAAAATTTTTACCTTTTTATGTAGTATCATCTCTACTAAAATAACTATAGTGATATTTCTTTGTTAAGCGCGCACAGCTTTAAGAATGAACCTAATAACTAGCCCAAAGTATTCTGGTGGACATGGCCGAGGACTAAGGAGACTATATTAGATAAATGCATTATGAAAATGCTTCGTTTTTGCGGTCTGCAATGTAACCATGTGCGATTTTTATTATTCAGCAACTCCGTTATTTACTTACGAAAAATCGCCAATAACATCGTCCGAAGTGCTCTCAAAACATACGGTTAAATTAAATTCTTGTTGTCATGTAACTCGACGAAGAAATTGTCACGAATAATTTTTTTTTTAATCCGTTGTTCATTTAATGAAAGTAAAAATGCTCGTTCATAGTACGAATGTTGAATCGTTACAAGAGAGACATAATAATGATTTTTAAACTGCTCGCGGTAGATATTTGGTTAAAGTTTTTGATGAACTATCAGATTATGAACTCCCAGACTGTTAAATTTGTTAACAATAAACAGGCAACGAAAGACACGGAAAACAACACCATCACTTCTCAGCATCACTTTCCACCATCACTTCTCACCAGAGATTGAGTGTTGTATTGTACGATCCGAAACCTGTCGCTCAGAACTTTCATCCATGAGCCCAGCAGACATTTTTGTATTGCTGTGCTTAACGCATATTTGACTTAAAGCCGTGCGTGTCATCAAATTTCTTCATTTATGCTATCGTGAACAATGTTATTGCCACAATTGAGTTTTGTTTATTGCGCTTCCTGAGAGAATTCATGGTCTTTTTACGTTAATTTCATCTGACATTTGTTTTGTTGAAAAATATTTAATGGTTTTCTATTTCTGAAGTGATAACAGTACTAGTAGCATTCATAACATACTAGTAACTATTTGTGATGACATTCGTAATTATATTTGAAAGTCTTGTATTTATCTGATTCTTTAGTGAAAGTTTTGAATCTGGTTTCAGCTTTATCGAAGATCTGAAATGCATGCTTATGGTTTATCTCTGCGACCAGACGTTTTGTCTATTCACGCATACACCCTGATGAATAACAATTATTGTTTGACCATTCTATTATATAATTTCTTATGGTTATAAAATCCTATGCTCGATCTCGCCAATTCATCTCAAACGTGTTATTCGTATTGCATTCACTTTCTCGACAAGTGACATGAAGCATAAACTCTACGCATCACATTCATAAAAGTAAATACATTCTCGTGGCGGTTTCAACACGCAAAGCTTTTCATCTCTTCAAATGAAAAATGCGATTCGTTGTAATGCAACACATAGGATGCAGTAGCTGCTTGCTGTCTTATATCCTTACAGGTTCATGACTGATGAACGTGTCAGCCTCTTGGTGTTACCATTGATGTCTTGAATACATTGCACTCAAAACGCTTTTTCTTACTCCTGTTAACGACCAGAAGAAACGACGACTCCTGCTCTACTCCGTCACACCGAGCGACGAGCTATGAAAACTTTGTCGAGTTTACATCCGCGATTGTAATAAATCGTCGCATGAGCTCGACAAACTTGACTCGAACATTACGTTAATTTTCTTCAGTTTGCCATGGTGTTCTGATTATCGTCTGATTATATTTATTTCTTAAATAACTTTTATGAATCAGAGCAGAGCATGCGATTACAAAAATTACAAAGTATGCAATTTTCCCCACGCCTGGCCCGCAAGGACCTCATTTGTAGGAGTCTTGGCTAATGTTCTGCTGGACGATGTTGATCAGAAGCAGCTGCACGATCTTCATGGAGTTCAGAACATTGCTCGTTATTACAAGCAAAGAAGTTCGCTGGTCTTAACTTCGTAAAGACTTTTAGGTTGCGGTCTGAAGAGCAGTCTTAAGGGTGCCATGTGGTCTGGTGATACCCAGCCCAGTCCTAAACTTCGGTCACCATAAGGAAGCTTGATCGACTTGCGTTGTTTGAATGACTTGTCGCCGCGTTTGAAGTTTGGGCCGTTTGTGTGCCTGCAGACACACGTGCTTTATGAGCGTCCGTTACTTCCGTGTCGCCGTTATCCTTTTTACGCGCGAGTAGAGAGTATGATTGCTAATACATGTACAATTATCTTGTTAACTTGCGATTAAAGTCCAGTAACTTGAAGTTTATTACAAATATTTATGTCAGGCATACTGATATTATGATCAGCTTGCCATATCATCGTGCATATATCGTGATTCATGTTCGATAATCGTAACAGTTTATGCTTGATTATAAAAAGGTGTGACGTCTATAGCTTAAATATTGGGATTGAATTAGTAAAACGCGGAATTTATTTTGTTTGCAGTAGAGTAGTGCATGTATGGTTCATTACTTTAGGGGTTTTACCTGTAAATAAATAATTTAATGTATAGGTCCTGTGTATGTAAATATATAAATACGTGTATTGGTTAAAATTACGGAGGGTAACGCGCTTTATCATAAATAATTGAAAAAATTTATCGTGTTTTTGATGCCATCGAAAAGAAAATCATTTAAAACTTGAATGATGAGAGTCGCTCTCGACATAAGCCAAAGCTTTAAATTGAAATTTAATATCCTATCGCTATGTACACTCAAGGGCCGTCTATTATTACTTGCGAAATTGATTAAATCCTATCGGATATTCCTTGAATATTTTTGCAAAAACGCAATGTGTGCGTTTAATATTTGTGCGTTTAATAATTTGCATACGTACGTCCGTTTAATATTTGTTTTCACGAATGAATGAGCACAAATATTGAAGGCGAATAAATTTCATAAAAGCTAGTCTTTGTTTTCTGGAAAATTTTAATTTTTAGAATAACGAGTAAACAAAATTGTTTGAGTTACAGACTACGAATGTTTTATTGGTTAATCTCTTTACCATTTGCGAGTGATGTATTGGATGAGATCCAGACCATGGGCTTAACTATCATAGCGTGCATATTAGATTACTTATAGCGGCCTAAGTACACGTAGTGGCCGATTTCTCGTCTGTGATTAGGGGATTAGCTTGAAAAGCCTCATTGATTGGCTGAAAAAGTAACGAGCTCGTTTCTTTTTTTTATAGTACGGTTCCCGGTTACTGGTAATGCATGTCAGTCTTGCGTTGATCAAATAGAGGATGAAATAATTGCAGCTGCTCAGCGTGATGGAACGTCGTGTCCCGGCCCCGCGAGGGTTGTTGCTGCACTGGGACCTGTGTTAATTGCGAGCCCCAGCACCATTACTCATACCTCTGGACGTACGAGCGACGCTTTCATTCCGTCGCTAATTTTGCGATGATATTGATAGTCGTGCGCATCTGTGCACTGGTGCACACCTGAGTATCGGTTGTTACAGTACGGTTGTTGCATTTAGAAAATTATTGGTCTTGGGTGAATATTTTTTATATCTGATGGTATTAATTGTTGAATTAGTGAACTCGGGGGGAAATTTTAATCGTCTGATGGTTCCTGCAACTATTGCAACCATAAATTTTTTGGCCCGAAATTGCGGTGTCATATTACTGCTTAACTGAAGGAAAAAAATTTGAGTTCATTCTACGCCAACGTTGTTCCTAAATTATCAGTAAAAAATGCACGTAAGTCGTGAAAGTCTCTCTGTGTTCTGCATGAAGTTTGTACGATAGCTTCTGCGTTAGCTTCTGTTTTAAATAAACATTGCAATCGAGAAACTGCAATGAATAACTTATACCTGAAGCAATTGGCTCAAGTCCAATATTTATTAATTATATATTTATATTCCAGTTGAATGTATTCAAGCTGATTCCTAATACCATGAGAGATCCCTAACACCTAATAGCAATAGAGAAAATAGTGCAGTGGTAAAAGCTTTAAATTCCTTGTTGCAATGGCAGAAACATCGACGCTTAATTCACAGTTTGAATTAATTATCGCACCGCAGCTGAATACCTTGCACTTGCAGCTGTAACTGCTTATTATTGACAGGTATTGCTATTTCTGTTTTGTCTTCAGTAGAAACTTTTCAAATATATTTGAAAGTTTTGGGAAACGAACAACGAATGAGTGTTTAGTGTTAGTGTTTGAATTTTTCTGTTACGATTGCAACTCTTGAAATTAACTTGGGTAAGAATTTATGTAGAACCCCTTAGGTTTAGTTCATTATTTCATGTAGCTCTTTCCACCTTGTTTGACTGTCTTTAGTGAATATAATTGATATCACAGAGCATTTGATATCACAGAGCATTCGATGAGTATTTGAAATGTTATTTTTTGTAAGCACACTTATCAATCTTTATTTATTATAATTCCTTTTTGACAATGTTTAGACTGGTTTCTCCACTAAATTCTGTTATTTTAAATTCATCAGAATGTTCTACTATTTGTTTCGACCTTAGCTCTTTAACTCAATCGACGTTGTTAGAAGAATGTTTGGGTTGGGTTTATACAGAACTGATGTGGGTTTATACAGAACTGATGTGGGTTTATACAGAACTGATGAGGGTTTATACAGAACTCATGAGGGTTTATACAGAACTCATGAGGGTTTATACAGAACTGATGTGGGTTTAAACAGAACATTTCTTCAATAGTCCCCTCAATGGAGGTGATGGTGTGAGCGCAGTGAATGTTGGCTGGATGCCCCGCCGCTGTAGTGCGTGTACTGAGCGCCGTGCTTGTTTATATTTATTGCCATCGTTGGTCTAGACCGCCGACCCCTCCCTCATTTACCCTCTTCCTGTCTCAGTTAGCCTCATGCCTGGCCAATCGCCTTCTTCGTGTAATTCTTTCTTGTTTATTTTACCAAGTTCTTGTTCTCTCTTGCCCTTCTTTTCGCATTATCTTTTTGCTGATACTATTGGTTTTATTAAATTTATGCTTGTTAGTTTTTTAGTTAATTTAGCCCATTTTTCTACTGCAATCTAACCATTGTTTACTCGCCTTCTCCATCATGTTTCTCCATGATACTTCCTGCCATCGCTTTCCTCGCTGCCAGCTTGGCGCCGCTTGTACCAGCTGTCGGCGGCAGCAGCCAGCTTGGCGCCGCTTGTACCAGCTGTCAGCGGCAGCTGCCAGCTTGGCGCCGCTTGTACCAGCTGTCGGCGGCAGCTGCAATTGTTTATTGTGTTCAATCGCTGTGTGTTAGATTGTGCCAGCTGCCGCTATAGCCACCGAAGCCATCTGGCGCCTCGTGAGCTAGTGTCGAGACAGGGATTGAGTAACAGGCTGCAAATATCAAATCTCATCCCTGTTTATTTTAATTAAAATGAAGAATTTAGATGAAATCATTCATTTTTAAGGTATTTAGGATGATTGATAACTGATTATTAATTGACCCATGTATAAGAATTAGAATTGTCTTGCGTCTATGCTATTCATAATAAATAAACTAATAAGAATTTTTGATACTACATATATATTGATGAATTTGAATGGGTTTGCGAATAATTTCGGGCAGTATTTGCTCCGTGGATGTAAATGCTCTGCGGAATTTAATTCAACAAATACCCCAACCAAAACAACACAAAAGGATGTGTAGAATCCATCACGATGTGTGTTCTTCATTAGCGAGGGATTGTATTTTTCTGGCTTTTCTCGTAAATACAGTGCCGCCTGAGATCGGGTCTAACTAGCTCTTGTTTGCTCTTGCTGCCGTTATGAACTAAAAATTTCGTGTATTTAGTTCAAATGAAGCCACAAAAACGGCCACTCTGCCGTGACTGAACCAATTAAGGAGTCGTATGTATTGTTCTGACATTGCTTGCATTATTCTCTGTTTTATTTCGTATTCAAGATACGACTGGTATAAATTGAAAAAAACTAATATCAGTCAGTATGATTTTTTAATGCCTGAGAACATTGGCAATTTATATAGTGGTAATAATTTAAGCTGTGCAGTTTTTAATGCAATTTCATGCACTTGCTTCGCCGAGGAGATGAGCCCAAGGTTATTTCCAGTCTTGCTGGAGCGTCATTGCCGGCTCTGTATTGGGTCCAGAAGCCCTATTTGGTCTAATGGCATCCGCAGGAATCCTGGTTGAGGTTGCGCAAAAAAGGGATCGAATATTAGTTTTGTGAGTTGTTCATGGTTTGCAATGGAAAGATGATATTACATCTACGTTGGCCATGGCTGCAGGATTTGATGGCGTTTTGATGGTGGTAGTGCTGTCAAAGAAGATGCGCATGAAAATTTGGTCATCGAAACATTATAGAATACCATATCGACTAAGGGCGAATTTTATGCACTTAAATGATAATGCGCCTGAAACTTCTTATTAAGATTTAGTACTATACCAGCTCAGCAAAAATCAAAGTCCAACCGGATTGCCTGCTGCCGATAAAGTTAAGTGTGACTCTTGAGGCCAAGTCAAAGGCTTCATTTTTGAGTTCTATTAACATTTATTAGCGATCATGAACGCTCTATATACATGCTGGGCCTCTGCATTGCCTGCCCTATTGAGAACAACGGATCGATCTAAGAAGTTTGGTCGTCTGCCCATGAGTAGATTCCGATACCTGATCAATAATTGACTGTGAGGCTCTGATGATCTGCTCGTTATATTATCCTGCTTAGAAGAGATTACGATAATGATGCGTCGCCCATCGTTATTTCTTGTGTATTTTTAACCCTGCTTCGTAATTTGACTTACGTTGCACAGACTGACTGCTGTTATTGCTTCATGTCGCATCCTTCATCTGCTGCAGTTATTTCGTTCGTGCTTTATTCACTGGAACTTGCTGTGTTACAATGCAAGTGGTCTTTAATCAGCAATCCAGGAAAACGCTTCATGTTCAGCGCTAACACTGTCGTCATTGACCGAACGATAACAATGTCTGCTTTGGAGCCCACGATTGATAACACAGTATTTCATCTGGAATCTTCACTGTAAATAGGATTTTATCCTAACAACCGTTCAAACTAAATTCATTACCCGTTATTAATTACTCTCTGGTATCCATTAGAGGATTGACTCGAGAGCTTGAAATTAAAGTATTCGTTGAGTTTTTTAGAGCTACATATATCGCTGCCGCCGTTTTACCCAACTCCTAATATTATGACTGCTCACGTTTTATTCGCTGCCCTGCACAAAAAAAACGGTATTTTTACCATTATTATACCGGCTGTGAGAGCTTTCAGCCGTCCGCACTATATTAGCAATTCACAGCAGACCGCGCGAGATTTAGCGTAGGGCATCAGCTGGTGTTTTTATTGACGTCTTCGTCTGAGATGATGACGTCATTAAAGGCAAATAGCAGGCGCAGGGAAGAACCTCGCGATCTCGTTAGATTATCGCTTCTCGATGTTCAGGAAAACCTTTTTTTGATGTTGCTGCATTATTTGTTAGCTTAATAAAGTATATAAATTCTTCACTGTTAACACTATGAATTATTTAAAAGCGACGGTAACGCCACTCTTAAATATACATAATGCCAACTCGTTAAAAAGATCAATAATTCCGTTACTTACTTACCTGAAGACTTGAGTTTATGCGACATTGTGTTCTTCCTTCAGCGTGCAAAGTCAGTTTAGTTAAATTATTCAGGATGTGCCGTTATTTGAGCCTCGATCTCTGGAGTACACTTCATAGTACCTGCAGTTGAATAGCACTATCGTGCTCCTTGTGTTATGAGGCACCATTAGTCCATGGAGCTGAAGAGTGCCATCATGTTTCTCATGTTATGAGGCACCATTAGTCCATGGAGCTGAAGAGTGCCATCATGTTTCTTATGTTATGAGGCACCATTAGTCCATGGAGCTGAAGAGAGCCATCATGTTTCTTATGTTATGAGGCACCATTAGTCCATGGAGCTGAAGACTCTCATCATGCTCCTTATGTTATGAGGCACCATTAGTCCATGGAGCTGAAGAGTGCCATCATGCTCCTCATGTTATGAGGCATTATTAGTCCATGGAGCTGAAGACTTTCATCATGCTCCTTATGTTATGAGGCCCATTAGTCCATGGAGTTGAAGAGCACCATCATGCTCCTTATGTTGCAAGACGTCTTCAAGTTATGAAGTCTATGTGCCCTGTTGCGACTATTTGTTACTCTTGATATTATTGAGCGCAATTGAGACAATGCAGTTTATGGGCACCCTTTTATCCCTTATGTTTAAAGCACCTTTTGAGTTTCCACGTTGAAAGATGTCACTCCCTCTTAGATGTTGAAGGGCACTATCAAATTACTAACGGAAATGGTGGCTGTTGAAGCCCGTTCTATGAAGGATATTTTTGAGTCTCGGTCCCCTGAAAACCTCTATTATTAGACGCTATCGTGGACGTCGGTCCTGTAAATTCCGAGGCCCCACTGTGAAGTTGGAAAATCTGTCCTATCAGGCCTTATCTAAGCGAGGTCCAAGCCTCCACGAACCAAATCTGCTGAGCCAGCTTTGCCCTCGACACCAGCCAGCCATTGTGTTCAGTGCATCTTAACTCGGCCAGCTTCTCAATATAAAATTTCATTTCCACCAGAATCTTATTTAATTATATTCTGTAGAGTCTTCTATAAGCGTCAAAATATGTAATTTTCGTTTGAATTTTGTTTTAGTTATTTAGCTTTGATGTTTGAGGATTGCTTTGAACGTATTTTCTTTAGTCTCAAGAATGTGTGAAAATGTGGTCATTTAACACCATTTTGGCGTGGGAATATTCTTTACAAATACCCTTGTCTACCATGTAGCCATATCAATTTTGTTCAATTCTGAACAAAACTTGAACAGCTAAACCTTTTTAATTTTTTAAATTTAAATCTATGAATGATTTCGCCAAACCAATTTGCATTTCATAGAAATTTTATTTTAGTGCTGCAGCTTTAATCTGTGATCGGCCTGAGATTATTCCTGCAACTTATGTCTTTGGACGCCAAATTTGCTCAACGAAGATTTATATTACAAATTTTTAACGAGATTCGAAGTGAAGTGTCATTGAACTGAAATGAATATAAGCTTTTTGTTGTTACCTCAGATTGGTTCTAGGTGGAGCATCGTCCTTTTTTTATTTAACGGTGCTGGCGTTAATTTTACACCATTTAATCCTCAAACTGCAAAATTTTTTGACCTAAAAGAGGAAAATAATCTCGCCTGCCTCAGAGATTATTACGCTGTGAACCAAGAAGTACATGGATATGTAGAATGAATTGCAAATTTGAAATTGAGAACTGCAGTGGCGTTTTTTTTCAGGCATTATGGTAATATTTAGGGGATGAGTTACTTTATTCTACGTTATGACGAGCTAGTTGACGCACATGGCTAGTATTCTTTAAGGTTTCTTAATTATTCGTTGATTATTTCATCCTGCAAAAAATTGAACATAAATATGTGCATGTGCGGTGATTGAACCGATGGTGTACAGGTTTCGTTAGTTTCTATTCAGTGACACTCACAAGTAGAATGTGATGAAGCGAACGGACTCATCGAGTGAGTATGGTGGCGGGTGGAGTGCAGAGCATCGAAGAAGGGGACCCTTGTGAAGGCTATAAGCCTTCGAGTGCGTACTATCAACAACTCTATGCAGCTTTTCTACGTGGTGAAACTCCTCCGCCTTATCCCAGACATCCAAGATGTACGTGTCCCGTACCACCACCTCCTCACCTCCCGACGCTGCCAAATCCAGTACCCATAACTCACTTGACGGGACCCTCTCCCAGACATCCGAAATGTACTTGCCCTTCGCCGATTTCTTCTCTCCCTCCTTCTCCGGCCGACTCTCAGCCTCCCTCCCCCATGCCTCTACGAAGAACCGCTCACTCCAGCCAGAGGTCGTCCAACTCTTCCCCGCACTTGTCTTACTTGCCAGCGACGTCTGTGGATCATCCGAAGTGCACCTGCCCATCTCCAGCAGTCGCACAATTCCGTACGCCGCCCAGATGCACGTGTCCTGACACACAACTTGATAAAAATAAACCAGAGTTGAAAAGAAAACCTATTCGTGCTGTCCTACTCGATGCTCCCGATCAAGCTCCAATTTTGAGCACGGATCGCCAGAATTTCATCAGACTTCATCACTCGCATCGGAGCTTTACGACATCTATTTCTCCTATCCACTCTCCCAACTCGAAGAGAAAATTAGCCTCGCCTATTGCGTCGTCACCTGTGTTGGTTCACCGTCTTCAAGACGGATCACCGACGGTGACACCAGTCACTTTAATTTCCAGAAGTCATCAAGAATTCCCGGAAATCCCTCTGTCTGGCCATAGTTCTCAAGAACCACACAACGGCGATGTCGTGCAGGTTTCTCGTCCCAATTCCCCCGGCAGCAACGAAATTACAATTTGTGATTCAGTCCCTGCCTCGCCCATCACGCCCGTATCCTCTCCTGCCAGAAAAATGAAAGAAAAGCTCTCTACTTTACGCGATAAAGTTGTATCGTCTCTTATCAGGTCATCTAGTTTCCGGACCAGAGACTCGGACGACACTGGTGGTTTTGGTGAAGAAGTTAGTGTAGCTGGAGTGTCATGTTGCACGGAACGGAAAAACAATTCAAGTCCTGAAAGTAGTGTACGTTACGCAACAATAAATTCGAAGTCACGTTACTTGTCCTACCGGCGGACTTCTTTTGGACATAAAAATAATGGAATTTCCAGACCACCGGACTCTAATTTAGTAACCAGCGAAGAGAACGTCGAAACTGAAGGCAAAAAAATAAATCAGTTTTGCCTGGAAGAACTACCGTCTCCAATCTTGAATGATATCACATCTCCCATAGGATCTGTTCCTCCCTTGTCTCCTTTGTCAGAATCAAGTAGCATGACCGCTGGATCGACGCCTTCCGTGTCGACAGGATCAATAATCCCTCATGCCATTCTGAGTGAACTTCATATAAAATCGATGTATTCGTCACCAAGTAATGTTAACGACCGACCAAAACCACACACTTCGGTTAATTTGTACCAATACGATAGACAGTCTATTCATTGTAGCCGAAATATTTCAGGTAGTTTACGTTCATTAAACTCACCGTGTAATAGAACTGTAAGACAGCTACAGTCGGCGTCCACTCCTGACCAGAAAGATGAATTCAAGGCCCGCTCTTATGCTCTAGGACTAAAAGCAAGTTCGTCATTTCATCGAGAAAGTCAACCGTATGCTCATGGTCATTCACAGAGCTTGAATAATGTAAGTTTTGCTTCAGAAGCGCAAATGCTTTTGAACGAGATTTTGCGTAGTACAAAAATAACCGCTGCAGAGTGTGCCCCACATGACGGGTTGAACCGCGATCCTTTTAGAGGTGAATTTTCGACCGGTAGCTTACCCGGTCGTTCGTCACTACGATTTCGCTCTACTGATAGCAGTGACCAGAAGTCGTGTCGAAGCTCATCCAAAAATTTGTCAGCTGTGGTTCCAAACTCTTCTACAAATCATTCCGATTCAGACAAAACTGGCCTCACCGATGCTGGAAATGAATATCCCACTTCACGCAGGCAGACACGGCTGTCAACCTCACAAAGGTTAGAAGATGTCGAGGAAATGAAAAGGAAACGAAGGGAAAGCCTTCAAGCGTCAATAAACAAATTATCAAAACGTGAAATCGATATCCTCATTAAATTTCTTGAAGGTTCTTCTTACCAAAGCAGCAAAAAATTGGAGAACGGAGATCCATGCCTTCACAGTACTCACCAAAGATCCAAAACCAAAAGATCTAGATTGAACCCGTTGCAATGTCCGCCGTCGGATGATCATGACCAGAATTCTCATGACACTGGTGGGTCTCTTCCTCTAAACACTTCTCCTCAGCCTGCTATATCTAGAACATCTTCTTTGAGAGCAACTAACAAAATACCATCTGGGCTGCGTGGTGGATGTCGACTTACTAATTCTTCTAGAGACATTGCCACGCTTACTGACAAATCATTCGTGTTACCTTATCAAGGTATACCTGGTAAAAATGATTTAAAAACTACGCCCGACAACACAAGTTCTGCGGCATCATTGTGCCACTATGAAACATTCGTTCACACAAGAGGCGATTACATCGTGCTGAGTAAGCAGGTTATGGATCGGTGGAAATTACCTTACGAATTCGTTTATCCTACAACTGCCGGAACTATAAAGCAAGTTCCCTATGATATGGGTGTTGCAGATCATTCCAAAAATTCCTCAGAACTATTTGTCAAAAATGAGAAGGCATCTATCAAAAACTGTCCTGCGTTTCGCACCGCCACAAACAGCACAAGTAGCACATCTTCCATGTCTGAAGTGTCAACGGCCCCGATAGCGTCTCCAAGCTCGGACTCCACAACCCCTTCCACGCCGTCTCTCCTGGAACTCGCTGAACGACACGTCGGTGGGCTTTTTCCTAGTTCAAATGTTTCTCCGTCCAAGAAATCAGGTAAGTATTCGCGACTACTTCTTGCTCTTCTTGTTTAGAGATTGTTGATGCCGCTGGATATTCAACTGTAAGTGGCTTTCAACATTTTTTTCTCGGCAAGCTTGCAAATAGACCAGGAGTAGAATCTATTTCATTCAGAGAGGAAAGGCGCACAGAAGCGGTGTTAGGAACTTTTAATATTATAGGATTGGTTTAAATTTATGAACTCCGTATTTTTGGTTACCTGCTATACCGTATTTACGGGTTTATCTTTACTTTCAGGTATGACCTCTGAGTATCCTGTGCATTCCTGTTGGTAAGTATACACGAAATTTTTTCAGTTACAACACAGCGAATAGTATATTCATAGCGTACTGTAAGTTATTGGTTGTAATATTTGTTATTATTGTAAGTTATGCTGAGTTTTTTATTAAGATTCAAAATCGAGTATGGCGTTCACCAATAGTAATTTCGATATGAAATCTAATATTAATACGTGTACTATTCAATATGAATATCTCTTCACTGGCCCCGCAATCCACTTTGCGGTCTATAATATTGGCACCGACTTTCTTTTCTGAGGGGATTGGCTCATCGTTGAGGCCGTAAGAATGCGTGCTGTCATATCCTCGGTTTTATGTGGCGTTCGATGGCAAGAGTCTGTGTTATGTAGGAGACATTTTCGGGCCTCCTACTTATATCAAGGGATCATTCCTGATAGTGCTTCTGCCTCTACGGCTCATTTTAGATCCATTGACGTTTGCCCATTGGATTTAGATTCAATTTATGTCGAAAATCGGGCGAATGAGATCGCTCTACCCTCTCATTTTGTAGGAGAAAAATATCGTCGTCGCTGCTGAAATAGCGCCTCCAAATGACTCCATCTTAGGTTGTTGTAGCGACCTTCTGATCACTGAGAGTTTTAGCGGTGCTTTTTCTGAGTGTTGGGATCAGCGCTTGCAATTCCAGAGGACTAAGTTTCTCTCAAGTTACTAGATGACTACAATTTTACGTTGTCTTCGTTTCAAAATACTTTTTTTTACTTTTTACTTTCCTTGTGTTTATAAAATGTGAACGTTTTACTGCTTACATTTTACGCCTCTTAATTAAATGATTGCATAAACACAAAGTCATATAGTGTCCTATAGAAATTTAAAACGTTTATGCAGTAATTTCAAGGGATGTTACTTTATTTTCGTACTCCTCGACTGAAATAGCCTGATTTTACCGTTTTAATATTTTAATTCGCTTCTGAAACTTCCTGCTTTACCGTTTAATATCATTATCATGGGCTTTTGTTTATCATCCGTGTTGTGTTAATGAGTTTATAAATATGATTACCACTTCACATTTGATTAAAATAATTTCTTTATTGTCAAGTTGCTGTTTATGTCAAAATTTAGGAGGCTCAAGTGTCTTTGAGTGCTCTTTAATCTTCTTGTGATCCCCACAGTTTATCAATACAGTTCATCTCAATAAAATTTTGTCTTATGAAGTAATAATGGATTTATCAGTTTAATCAATATACACGAAAGCAATTGAAAAATTTTAATGACTCCAGTTCACATTAATGAAATTTCGTAGATTGAATGAGTGATGCTGTTGGAATTGAGATAACATGAGTGAGTGATGCTGTTTGGTAAGGTTTCATTGCGAGCTTATTTCTTGCTGACCATCTGGAAATGCTCTCTCGTGTAGCCAGTGACGTATATTTTTCTTCTTCATTCTATGCGAATACGTCATTAAAATCATATATAATGAATTGAAAGACCCTGCATTAAACGCGCAACTGGAATTGAAAACATGGACGAAAATTTGCAAGTACCTATCGCATTTTCAACATTAGAAATCGCATCGCCTCAAAGCGGCAAGAAATTGAGGTAAGTTTTTGGTTTTTAATTGTAACTCGATTAACTTTCGGCTGTTAATGAAAACTGCGGAGTTTGTTTTAGAGACAATGAGGACTTAGTGGATTTGACCAGTGATGGTTAATTTGTTTGGGCGCTCTTAGCTATAATTAGTACCTATAATTAGGAATTATGGTGCGAGAATCTAACCTACATTTCCACACATTCTGTCGCCAAGGGCGCAATAGTTTTTAGATGAGGGGTTGTTAGTCTGGCGAAACACTTGTTTGAATATCAATACCGTATCGGCAAGGGGATCAGAATCGGTTAGGAGGCACTACAATTTTGCACATCAAAATTGTAGCAGGGAACTACTTGTTCGAGATCGCAATAAGCTGTGACGGTTTTGCTATGTTAAGAATCGGCGACGGGTTTAAGGCCTAATCAACGGTGACACCGCTTTACTATATACAATTGGTGCGACCTCGACTCGCAGCCTCGCAGGAACGCACAAACAATTTAAAGTCTCGTACTTTTAAATATTATTTTCATCTAGAACTCCGCGCTCGGTTCAAGAATGCGGAATGATGTGTTTTTGGACATAAAAATAAGAAATTACTGCTTGTATAAATCCAGATATAAATAGTATATTATTAAATTCTGCATGTCAGTCTATTTGCCGTGCAGATTTTCCTCATATTTTGAAACCTATTGTAAAACGTAGAATAATATATGAAAACCGGTCCCAATTATACTCGATTAAGTGATTCTCATGCAAGATATATTCGTGTGGAAATTCATGAAAAATTCCGTTTAGCGGCTAAAATTGAGTGAAATCGCATTCTTGAGTTAGTAAAGCTTGAATTTAAAATTTGGTTCTAATGGTTCTAAAGATAAGATTTCGGAACTTGCAGCGTAATTTTGAAATAGTTGTACGGAGATTTCTAATTAAAATTATGTGTTGCCTAATTAAAATTAGGCAACACATTCCTTGTACAAACGACGTTTCTTCTACATGATATTTCTTAGTCTGAATTCATGACATGGACGGAACTATATTAAAATGGAAGAAAATGCTGAACTGTTGACGGTGGCTTTAGCTGTGATACTTGTGCATTGCAGGAATAAATCGTTGATTAAAATTTTTATGTTCTCTAATAAGCATCAAAACTATATTCTGCAATTTTGAAAAGTTGCCAATATAGGCAGATTCGGTTCCTTCATGAAAAGAAATCGTGTAGTACGCACTGGTACCCAATTCAATATTGTTATAAGAAAAGTTAGCCTTCAAGTCTTAGCGCTTTCTACGAATCTGCGAAGAAAACTACAGTATTTAAGGAGGACTCCAACAACTCTTTTGATAACCTTTGCGATTGCGTGTTACTGAACTGAGGAGGTCATACTAAAATTTTTGTAGCGCCTTGTGACGTGGCATTGTTCCATATACCTGTAATTTTTATGTTCTTGTTTTTCATATCTGAAAATTCTTTTTATCTTGACTAAGATATGAAAATAATTTGGTATAAATAGGGTGCATAAAGATTGTTGAGAATAATATTTTATGTCTTCATTCAACACTTGAAGAGAAAAAAGAGGCAACAATTTTCTTTGCGGACTGAGTCACATAATTTGAAATTTATATTATCCGTTGATTACCGACTATTCTAAACTATTTTCATACATACCAGAAAAGCAAGGCTTACACTTTCATTATTATTCACTATTCAGGGTGGCCCAGTGTTCACAGTTCTGAGTACCGAGATTGTAGCAGAGAGTTGTGGGTTCGAACCCAGCTACCTGCGACAATTTCTGGTCAGAATCGGCATGGTTCTGGTCTGCATGACCGATGGTTAAGCTCAGCAAAATTGTAGCAGCGAAATACGTGTTCAAGATTGCAATAAGCTGTGGAAGTTCTGCTATGTTGAGAATCGGCGACGATTTTAATGGCCTAATCAACGCTGACACCGCTTTACTATAAACAATTGGTGTGACCTCGACTCGCAGCCTCGCAGGAACGCACAAACAATTTAAAGTCTCATACTTTTAACTATTATTTTCATCTTTAATTTCATTTTTAACTATCATTTTCATCATAATTTTAACCATCATTTTCATGTAGAACTCCGCGCTTGATTTAAGAATACGGAATGATGTTTTCCTTGAGGCTCGAGTGTTGACAGGAGAAGCTCGCTGCTTCATCGCTCTGTGTTGACGTTGACTGTCCATTCCGCTCTCGACTATTTGCATAATTTTCCCCTCCGACCTCCTGTATTGTTCCTAAAATTACTGGGCCTCACGAACCCTTCCGGTTGTTGTTATGTACGTTCGAGAAGGCAGTCGTCATTCTCGTGCGCTGCAGGCGCTCTGAACTGAACCCCACAAATCATACTCATGTTTTTCTCTCATGAGGAATGAAGGGTAAGTCCCAAGACTGGTTTTTGTGTTCCTTTGGAGACTAATGATTTACTAACTTACTAATTACTAACTGATCGTCTGGAGTAACAGGACTTCTCTCGGGAGAAGGCACTTCTAAACTGATCGGTGTTGGGGGGAGATCTTGATTACTGCTTTATTCCAACACATTTAGCTTTAGAAATGCCTGTTTTCCAGCTGCCTCATGCCAATGTCAGCTGCCTTGTGCTAATGCCAGCTGCCTCATGTCAATGTAAGCTGCCTCATGCCAATGTCAGCTGCCTCGTGCCAATGTCAGCTGCCTCATGTCAATGTCAGCTGCCTCGTGCTAATGCCAGCTGCCTCATGTCAATGTCAGCTGCCTCGTGCTAATGCCAGCTGCCTCGTGCCAATGCCAGCTGCCTCGTGCCAATGCCAGCTGCCTCATGCCAATGTCAGCTGCCTCGTGCCAATGCCAGCTGCCTCATGCCAATGCCAGCTGCCTCGTGCCAATGTCAGCTGCCTCGTGTCTGTTTATGGTGGCTCAGGACAGAGCAAGTTCATTATGTCTATGTCATCTTAGTGAAAACTTCTTCGAATTATCAAGATATTTGTCGATGCTTTGCACATTACTTTGTTGGTTGATTAGCTGCAATTATTGCTAGCGCTTCATTGACTTTTTGGCTCTGTCAGGGCTTTGAGGTTCCGCAATTTTGCGCACAAGCCATACCTAGTCGTCACAGACGTGTAATCGGCCGCTATGTGTATTTAGGTCGCTACGTGTACTTAAGCTAGTTTTAATAGTACGGCCCCAGGCAAAAGACTGTGCCGCATTCTGGGGCAGAACGAAGTTCAGTCCGCAGTGACCCTCAGTGCTGCTGCAGGCGTGATCACGTGAGGGTGTGTCCGCTCTCTGCGCGCGTCTTGTCTTCTGAGCGAACTCATCCCAGCGAGCGCAGTTATCAATCCCCCTTGACTTGTTCATGCAGAGATCGATGAGTACATCGTCAGTAGACGGCCATTCATCATCGAACTCCTGAAAATCGATCGTTTCCTCTGTTGAAGTAACTCCGACGCAATATTTGATATTTCGACTGAGTATCTTTGTGATTGCTGTGAAGGCCGCCATCTCTCAGGATATGTGAATTAATTTGGCGGCTAATAAATACGCCTGGCTTTCTCGAAAACTTCTCCCATTTTTTGGCCCCGAGTCTTATCGCTTCATTGCCTCTTGCCGCTGGTCGCCGCCTCGCCGGAGCCACCTAATCTGATCTGCAATCGCTCTTTATTTTCTTTGTAATGGCGCCAGTGTATCAATATCGATTGATTATTTTTTAAATTAATGTACTTGTAGTATTAAATATCATATTCTAGTTCGTCGTTTAATATTGTGAAGAATAAATTAATGTTTTATTATTTATGTTGTTTTTCCAGAAGATAATTGCCAACATGTTAAAAGGAATGAGAAAATTACCGCTCTATTTAGTTTCTAATTTGTTTACTTAAACTTACGTCCCGATGATAAAACCGATCATTTCTGATTCCGGAAACGCATTGTTTCTATGGAAGGATAAAAAATGAAAAGAAAGTTGAAGAAGGTTCTACGCGGTCACTTTTAGCTCGGGGTGGCTTCGATAACTTCAAATTTTACTCTGAGTTCTATCAATTGTAATGTTTTTTATTTTTACGTTTCCGCTGTAATTGTTGTTAATGTTTTTGTGTACGCTTTACTGTGAGTTGAAGTGCCTTCTTCCTTGTACTGCATCTTGTCTAAAATTAAAATCTTGAATGCAAAAAGACTTTCACATCTACCGTTCGTAGATTGAATTCGTCTAAAAATCCAGTACAAAGTATCCGTTAATAAATTTTGGAAAATTATTTCTTAAGATTTTGTTTGGACAAATTAGAGCTAATTTAATTATAAGTTTGGCCACAAAGCTGTATAGTACATTTCAGAATTGAGCAACAGAACAATTTGGAGATTTAGGTGGCCTCTGAACATTTCCAATGAATTAATACGATAAAATCTTCAGTCTTTCTTACAACTTTATTAAGAACGTGATATTTCAATACCTCCCGCTTTTCACTGTCGTGCGGTCCGCTCCTCGCAATGGTTTATTGCCGGTTTTTGGGACGTCGCATATCTTGCAGAGCGGCCAGAATTCATGGTCGATGGGATGAGGCTTCCATCCATCAAAGGGTCGTCACGTCCAAACTTTTGCCCACCTCATCGTGGGGGGACGAGGCTGTACCTTATCATCTGGAGTAACAGGACTTCTCTCGGGAGAAGGCACTTCTAAACTGATCATCTGGAGTAACAGGACTTCTCTCGGGAGAAGGCACTTCTAAACTGATCATCTGGAGTAACAGGACTTCTTTCAGTATAAAGTATAAATTCTTTCTCAACTCGTC
The DNA here is from genome assembly GCF_000764305.2 of Hyalella azteca. Taxonomy (NCBI): domain Eukaryota; kingdom Metazoa; phylum Arthropoda; class Malacostraca; order Amphipoda; family Hyalellidae; genus Hyalella; species Hyalella azteca. Next base: position 197,166 of record NW_025941113.1, on the reverse strand, counting down.
ATCTGGAGTAAAGGAGAATCTTCCGACGTCTCCCAATCTTCTGAAGTGAAACACAGCGTAGACCTTAGCTTAAGGAGTGACTCGAACCTTTCCTTTACTCCTTTTATTTGTTTAGGTGAACAGAAGTGCGTTTGGAAGAAGCCCCTTTGGCGCTCATTGTTGCAATTTGTGCGGCTGTGAGGCGAGGCTTCTCTATGATACTATATTTCCTCAGCAAGACTGAAGCGTTGACCAGACTTGAATGTTGGCGACTCAACGCAACAATAATCTAACTTCATGAAAACTTTTTTTCCGAGCGTGATTCAGTTTCTGAATGTTTACTGGAATCGGATGATCCGTCTTGCACGAACGATTTGATATATTTTGATTGTTCATTTGAAATGATATCGCACCATTTTTTTTTGAATGAAGGAAGCTGCATGCTACTGATCTTTAAAAATAAATTTTTTTATTTTTGCAACTTTGCAATGGTCTGTCAATATTTTGCAATGATCTGTTATATAACATTGTAATAATCTATTTGCTAATAGTTTTTTATGTATATGCAAACAGTATTACCGATACAATCTCATGGCATTGTATTATTTTCACTGATACTCGATATATTTTCCGGTGGGATATATATGTATGTATGTGGGACTGGGGTTTGGACAAGACTCCTCTTATTCCCAATTATGGTGGGGAAGCGAGGGAATGAGGTTGGGGACTCGAAACTTTCTGATAAGAACTCTTACTCAATCCCCGGCTTAAGAAAGTCAAACCCGAACATCCGAATCGCATCTCCGTGAAAGCCGCTTGTGCCAACACAGCCACCGACTTTTGCCTCCGTTGAGAATCTCGGCGACGGAAAAATTCTCGTCTCTTTGCGGTGTGCGAAAAATGCGCTAAGCGTTGTACACTAACTCCTGCATTTACGAGAAAAAACTGACACTGGCTATTCAATGAATGAAAACTGCCTGGTATTCGCTGTGCAACAGCAAATGCAACAGTAAATGAATATGTAACGGTCCCTGTAAAACAATAATATAACTCAGTACTCACTGCAGTGAGTGACAGAGAGCGCATATTCTCGTCGACGAAAACGTGAAGTCACGGACAGACGGACGGACGGATATAACGAGCACAATAGGGCTTTTTTCCATAAATGAGAAAATGCGCTAATAGGTTTGGATGACGTTCATGAACGAAATTTGTTCCAGTAACTACGAACAATGGGCAGGTTCATTATCGAATAACATCATCATGAAGAATTTTTTTCGTATTCCTAATCGCCTAAGTGGCTTAGAATGTCTCATTATTTTTAGAAACCAAAAAAAAATAGTTAACTTGCCTTATCTATTTCATAAGCATTACTAAATTTTGAAGTTGTTTTACAATCTATCTTCCTCTTGAAAACTGAGTAATTCAGCCAAAGTTTGCGCTTTTCGATTGTTTTGTTCAATTCTTGGGGCGAGCGCGTTTTCGTGGATCCCAATTTATCATTCGGTGGGCGTATGGAGCCTGTCTAGCCAGGAGATGCTTCGATGTAATTACTCTGCTCACTTTACTTCTCATCCCAAGAGTGCTTGTCTTCTACACTACACTAGACTATGGACGAATCTTGGCCGGCCGATCAGCCGTCAAGAGTAATTGTTCTTGACGTGCCCTCGAGCCACAATATTAATATCGCCTGCATGCCGTTTTTCCTCCCATTTTAGTTTGTGTGCTTGTGACACCGACCAATGAATGTGAGAGCCGTCATGTCCCCTCTCTTAATTTGTTCTCGCTTATCTCCTGTTATATGACTCTTCAGGTATCATGACTCTGATGAACGTTATTTTTTAGTTGTCTGTTTCTGTATGATTTGTATTGTTAACTCAAAGAGCTATTCTGACTGAATTACTTTTGACGTCACGAATCAAATCACTTGTTATTTTAAATTAAATGCGATGGTTTTAAGCCGCTCCATTATATTTACTTATGTTGAACCTGCTTCGTACTATCCTTGCTGATGCATCACTCTTGATTTCAAATAACATTTAAGGCAAAGCCTATGTGTGTTTTTTTAATTAATCATATTGTTTCTTTGAAAGGAGACAGATTGCCGGATTGAAAGGAATTATATTGAATTTTCTATGAGCCTACATCAGTAACGGTCAAGGAATTAGCAAAGAAGTGGTATTTAAGGATGTTAATAATAATGGACTCCTCGCTCCAACATGTCGACGAGACCTCTTATTATTTGGGGCAACAACCACATTTTCCATCCCGTTATGGATTCCGGAAAGTTCAACATTTTTTAATCAAAGAATGTGATTAGACTGGTTGGGATCAGGAGAACTTATCCAGGTGTAAATTGTTACAGCGGTTTGTTGCTTTTGTATCATAATTATAATAATAATAATAGTTAGTTACAATTTCATTATTTGAGATTTTATATTACTTATATATTGATATTAGTGAAAACTAACAAATATTTTAAGTACTTATTTTTCCTAATTATTATTGATATTAATCACTCATTTTTATTTAGCTTTGTTATTTAAGTATTGTCTCTAGGCTAAAATTTATGCCTAACTTATTATTGATTTTTTTTTCTTTTCGAATTCTACTACGGTTCTATATCTTCGAACTCATTTTTTCTGAATATTTATTTCGCCGCTGACCAGTAAAATGTCAATGTTCAAACATCTTTTTCTCTGACACGTATCCTGTATACGCACTAATGTTCTTGGATTAATATCATGTGTTGATGTTTCATAAGTGAACAAATTGAAGAAACTTTTGGATCATTCTAAATGTTTTGCTCTACACATTTACTGTATCTTAAACTACTCATCTCGTAGGTGACTAAACGTATGAAGGAATATGAATGGCAGTATACACTTTCGTGAGAATCTGGTCGTTTACATCAGCGGCGACATAAGCAGTTGTGCGTGCCTGTACAGTGTACACTTGAAAATTTTTGAGTCACATTGTCCGAATAGGGATACAATTCCTGCTCGTCGCACTGATACGCTCTTTATAGCCGTCTAAACTGAGTCTGGATGACCCACACCAGGTCAAAAAGTGCATCGCTGTAGGGACAAAGTCTCAATCATTTCTCTGTGTGATGAGGCCCAGGAATGGCGCCGTGGAGCTCAGGACGGAGTCGTGCGTCCTCAAAATATCCTCCACTCGTCTGGCTTTGAGATCGTTAGTCGGCTGATCAGATTAGAGAAGTTCTCAGAAAATCACTAACTGGCGCGATGTTGTGCGTGTTTTTCATGTCGAGGATCGGGAAAGAGTGGCTGAATTGAGAACGTCAATGATATAGGCGGAGTCTTGAGAGGGCTTCTTCCAGGCCGATTTCCTGAAATTAATACGAGTGTCATCGATTCTTTATTATAAATAGTACTTCCAGTGTTTAGGTAATCTCATTGAATTGTAGGCCTACTCACCGATATTATTATGAATGATGAGCATATTCAATGACATTCTCATACTGGATTAAAACTGTAAATTTGTAATTTTTATCCTCATGTCCAAACCTATAGTTTTCTCGAGCCCCAAACTAGTGTATTAATAAAGTAAAATACTTTTCATCATTTTCTTCTTGCCATGAATATTGTCTGGATAGTCGTATCATTTCCGCAGTCCTGCACGTTTGAGTGCTGGTGTCTTCTGCCCGTCGATCGCTGGTAGCTGATGATCGCGTTAACCGGTAGATTAATTCCATCTATTGCCGTCATTTGAGGCGATATTTTGAGCCTCAGCTTCTTCTTGTGCATGAGGGAAATTAATTCTGCGTTCGAAGCAACGCTCGTCGTCGCGACAGTTTTGCGTCACCCACAGATAGGTGTCTGTGTATTGCTCTCACGTCGTTGATATGCTGAACTGGTGCTTGAAAATGTCGCGTAATTACTTGATTACGTTCATCTGATATATTAGACTCTAAGTAGCGTTAATTGAGACTTGTAAGTAGTTATACATGTTACGTTCATCTGATGTATTAGACTCTCAGTAGCGTTAATTGAGACTTGTAAGTAGTTATACATGTTACGTTCATCTGATAAATTAGACTCTCAGTAGCGTTAATTGAGACATGAAAGTGGTTACACATGTTACGTTCATCTGATATATTAGACTCTCAGTCGCGTTAATTTAGACATGTAAGTAGTTACACATGTTTTCGTGGTGGATATTCAGGTTGAATTAGTTTTGCGCTTGGTAAGTTGTTGTTAAGAAATTCAATTTGATCTGCAGCGTTCATTTCTTCGTTATTTTAATGAGCTATGGCATCAGTAATCGACTCTTCAATTTTCGAGTTAATAAATGCGTCGTCTTCAGTCGTTTGATCCTAAATTATTCATTAACTAGCAGCTTTACTCGATCGCTGCTCGGCATAGATAATTTTGGAGCTTGTGAACTCCGTTATCCTTTTCCCGTTACAAATTTTTAAACTGATAAAACTGAATCAGTGGTAATTAGTGGAAGACCTTTTCTAACCAAAATTTAACATAAAACTTACATTTAACTCCCGATTTGAAATAAGAAAAATATTATTCCCTGAAATGTCACTTTAAATCATTTTTAAAAAATTGTTTCAACTTTTTAACCTAACTCTTACCATTCTGTCCAAAATTTTACAATTAAACTACCCCTGATGGAATTTTTGTCCCAGAAAACACCTCCTGACGCGGTAGGTATCGTGGATATATGCACTTTAATATAGAGCCTGTATACATTAACAGCACCAGCCAGGCTTCAAACAAACAAACTTTTCGAAAATGCATAATAACTACGTAGAATGTTTTATCAATCGTCCAAAATTTCACGTTTCGTGCCGTTCTGCGCGTATTTTCCGCCGGGTCGACGTGTTGCTATGCCAACACCCGTTCCAGCACAGTTGCCTGTTCACACGAGACTGGCGACTCTAACGTTAATGCATGCGTAGCGAGCGCTCCTCCCCTCGTTAACATTGCATCAATTCTGGGAGCTAATGCGCTGCAAGCTTTTGTATGCCAGGTGCCCTATTATCTATCACCCCTCGCTTTTTAGCGCATTTTCTCATTTATGGAAAAAAGGCGCTATTGTGCTCGTCATGTCCGTCCGTCTGTCTGTCCGTCGTCGAGAAAATGCGCTCTCTGTCACTCACTGCAGTGTGTACTGAGTTATATTTTTTCGTTATTCTTCGCACGTAAACTTCGTCTCTCTGTTGTTCTTCCTTCCTTTTTCCCTCTTGCTTTCTGCGGACTTCACTCCGTCTCCTGAGTCTGAGTCGCTGAGCTCTTCCGTTGAGTGACTAATGCGATTTCCGCCGATTCTCATTAACGATCTCCTTATCGAGAAAGACTCCTTTATTTTTGATCAACGCAGCTTTGATCATTTTTATAGCATTACGAGCTCTAAATACATTACATGTAAAATAGTAATTTATTTCATAGATATCATTTAACGTGTAATCATCTGATCGGTGTATGTATATCGAGCATTTGTGGTTACCACCAGCGTTTACGCAACTTATTAATTCTACTGTAAAAAGAAATTTTTCACTCCTGTATCTAGTAGGTAATATATCCTGCAAGTCTCCAAGTTCGCACGTGGCTCTGACTTCCGCTGTTTGCACGGATCTGTATATTGTTCCATTTTTCTCTGCTCGCATTCGCCAGTTTGTTCTACTTCTTCCATTCCTTCAATTTTAGGCGCATGAATTTCTCAGCGGCATCTCTAATTTATTAGAAGCGCGAAGTTCATAGCTGCCAAAGTTTGCGCTTCATTAACTGTCCTCCTAATAACCTTATGACAGCTCAGGCTTAAAATTTACGACCAAATATAAGCTGGCGAGTGATTTGCATTAACCATCTCATCCTAGTGACCTTGTCCTGCAAAATTTGTAAGAAACTCAAGTATTTGTTTTTGTGTCTGCAGTTAAATTGCGCGAGTTGAGCGAGCATCATATAAATTTTGTTGTTGACTTTACCCGCATTCCAGGCTTCCACTGAAGTTTCCGAAGCCAACGCGGACTAATTATGGGAACCCTTTGAAAAACATTATCTTTAAGGCTATCGATGATTGAACAGTTGAAATTATCCTGCTGGAATTAAAAGCAAAATACGAATGTGAATGACTTTTTAACTCTCCGGGAAGTTAATCCAACTTTTATCTCTATAAATTGAGTATCTTATGGTGAAATTTAAACCGAATAGGATGATCTACGCACTCTCAAGTTCCCTAATAAAGGCGTTCATACTTGAAGCCTTGAAATTTATCCGCAGCATTAAACTCGCCTCTCGAGTCGCGAGTTTTCAAGCCCGAAGTTAAAAGATAGATTTAAGATGTCAGTGCCGTGGGAATTGCTCGCTTCAAGCCTGATAACTTTGATCAATTCTTATATACTGGCAACGCAGCAGTTGATCTTCCCGAGTGTATAAAGCAAATAAAGCTACAGCATCCGCGAGATGTGTTGTTGCAACTAACGTGGCTATTTTTAGCGCCCTCCAGCTGCCGGCTTAGCCTCTTTATCTCAGCCTAAATAAAAAATTCTTGAAGAAACAAATGAGATAGAGGCCTAGCATAATATGCATAAAATTTGACATGAGGGGCATAATAAGGACTGGCAGAAAATTACTTACATACTAAAATTTGAATGTTCTGAACGCGGTGAGTTTTGTGGACGTGAATGCGTTTGAAATAAGAAAGCTCATCATTGAAGTGGACCTAGGGCGGCTAGCCGAAAATAAAACTTAAGAAAAAAAGGAATAAAAATTCAGCAGCAGTTGTAAGGCCGCTATATCTGTTACCGAGTCTTGCCTGTTGTTTTGTTGTTTGGGGCAAAAATTGTTCGTGAAGTGGCCGCTTTTCGTCTATAGACGCAACGAGTTATTCTCGGCCAGTGTGTGATTGGGCAGCAAAGCGAAGTATTGGCTGGAGCACATCTGCTCCGTGGTGCTGTTCGATTGCTTTTTTCTGTTAATAATCAATTGTTCGCTTTTATTAATGTTGCGATTCTATACGTATTATTAAGTACAGTCTACAGCTCTGTCGTTAGTTCAATCCAATGACTCATTAAATGCATGCATTCATGTATAGAGTACAAAAATATCCGCTCGATTGCTTTTTAATTTTTTACTCGTATATACTTTTATCTTTATTTATATTGTTAAACTGCCTACGAAGAGCTCATACCTCTTGCTCATTTACAGTCAAAAGCCAGCTTTAGTGATGTAACAGTGCACAATAATTCAAGTCTGTCTGCAACAAAAGTATACATTGGTGTTTCCTTCGATCGCGCGACTTGATATATCTCTGAAGCTGTAAAATGTCTCACCTAAACAATGCTAGCCACTTCGCAACACAAGTGAGCAATTCCAATGTATTCTACTCACGCTTTATTCCTTGCTATCAAAAGTCATCTGCTCGGCTCGCATCCAGCTTGGTGCTTTGAAAAAGCCGTTTCAATAATTTATCCCATTATTTATAGCTCATTTTCAGTCGGCATTTTGTTGTTTGCAACGGAAACTCAGGAATGCGTTGGGGCTCGAGCGCCGTGAAGTAGGCGATGCCTCTGTATTTTACGATCACCGAGCGAGCTTCTATAGCCCGCTTACTCTCGCATTACAATAAGGTGCTCAGCGACTTATGCTTCCCTCGTTCTGGCATTGAAATTATAGCTGCATTTTAGTTGCCATATTTTACTTCTGAAATACTGTTTTAACTTATTGCTTCTGAAATACTGTACTAACATATAAACCTGGTACTAACTTCTTGTCCAGCTATACTGTACATGTCTATTTATGCTTATGAATCTTCGTGTAACGCACCGAATTCAATTAATTATTAACTGAAATCTTGGACATTGTTCTCTCAGTAAATTGCTGTCAGCAATTTCTGGTCGTGTCATTTTTGATGATTGCCAAATTTGTGATGATGTTAGTTACCAAGTGTGGTGTTATTTTTTGGTATGGGGTAACGAGCGAAGTCCGTTAATTAGCCAGAAGCTGAAGCCTCAGCTGCGCCTGATGTTCGATGTTCCCGAGACTCGAGCCTTGCAGGAACGCGCGTGTGTTTATTGACCGTCGGCGCTGCAGTTGCGGCTTCGTAATCTGGGTAATGGCTTGTAGATCCAACCTCTCCAGCACTCACTGATATGAAAGAGTCAGATTGTTCAAATAGTGACACACTTTCCTACAAACTGCACTAGTGAACAACACTGAACGGAGCACTGAAACGCACTTTTTCCAGACCAAATTAGATCAAGTTGACATCTATAGGAACAAAAAATGAAGCGATATTTGTAGAAAGTCTCGCTTATTTCTTTGAGTGTGTTAAAATGTGTGTTGTGGGCTCCCTGCTTACGTCTTCTCTTGAAACTCAGGTTTGTTCTGTGCGCCTGAAGTGCTGAGCCGACCATGTTTATTGCGTTATTTTCTTGCTTTTAATTCAGTTTAGTTTTCTTGATTCTTTATTTCTCTGTTTTGTTCACGCAATACAGTAGTTTTCCAGAAAATTTTCTCGCCAGAAACCTGCCATTGTAATGGACTTGTAGAAGACAAAATGTTCTCTTAAAGTCATTTTGGAGACTTTAGAATAATGGAGACTGTCATTTAGAATAGATTTATATTTTTAAACACATAAAATATTTGTTTCACCACTCCTAGAGAGTGATGCTATTAGTTAGTGAGACAAATAGGAAGAAAAAATTGTATAATATCGGCCTATCTTCAGTATGACTTCTAAAAATTTTTTTTATTGGTAGCGCTGTCAAAATCAAACATTTAAGGGGACCGACTACCCTAAAATTTTCAATTTTGGCGTTTTCCGGTTTTTGTGCTCATCTGACAGCTGGAATTCTGCTCTTTCCAATGGTACCACTGCCATCGCTGTACGCCAATATTTACGTTCATGACGTCTCTTTAAAGGGAAGCGGGTGGGAGAGTTCTTTAACTAATTAGATATAAAGTAATTAGCTGCTGAAATCTTTGAATATAGTTTCTACTTGAGTTGTGCTGCAGTTACGTGCTTAGTCTCATCTTAAAGCTGACATTCTGAGCTTTTAACTTATTGTCACGGAAAACCTATCTCCTCCTACAGTTTTCAAGCTACAGCAATGAGACATACACCATTCGATTCGTAAGGAAATTACCTAGAAATTTGATGATCATTTTTTTGAATTTCTGTTTGGTTCGTTTTTTATATGGGGGAGAAGGGGGGGAGGGGGGAAAATGAGAAAAATGGGATAAAATGCGCATAAAAAAAAACTAAGGGGAAAATGAGAAAAGTGATCATCAAATTTTTAGGTATGGTCCTTACGAACCGAATGATACGTGTCTCGATGTTGTAGGATGATATTTGTAGGAGGAGATTTTTTGTCCGTTTTCTATGAATTTCACGTTTTCTATCAATTTTTTCGAAAAATTCATACAAGCAAAATGTTCTTATTTTTACATTTTACGTATGAATGTGAAGTTTCATGATGATCGGATAATAACTGTAGAAGTTTTTCCGGAGGGTAGTCGGTCCCCTTAAAAACTTCCTCGATTTTTTTACTTACTAACTGATGACATTGCCAGACGTTGAACTCTAAAATATAAACCTTTTTGCATGGACTAGTCCGTTTATTTTGAAGACTCAGCGGCCTATGTACAGGCAAACGATCCCTCCAACCTTGTCATATCTCGCTAGCTGAAATTTCGCAGCTGCCGCCTGCGTTGTCTTTCCCCGCTAAAGCGACGCGTGTTCTCCTGTCCAAATTCCATGCATTTGAATGTGGTTCTGCCGACGCAGCCCAGCCTACAGCTGCTGTGAAGAGCGCGTTACCCTGAATTTATCTCCTCAGTTGACCTGTTTCCTTCAACTATTGCAGAGGATGCAACCCTATTAGGAATTATCAGCAAGTTTCCGACCGTCAGCGTTCGAGAAAAATTGCTGATAACCCAGGCTTGCGCAATGCTATGCATGGGAAGCAACCTGCAGTATTTTAAAGTTATTTGCGTATAATAGAACGTTCCCTCAGCTTGCAGTAAGTCGTGTGTGTTGGGATAATATAGCGAGAGAGCGACACCTGTCATATATTGTTCCGTTTTAACGATATTGTTGTGAGCTCAATAATCCGCCATCTTGGATGTTCACTGTGCTCATGCCACATTACCTCGATTCTGTTCCCCATTGCTTGGTATTGGGTCTGGCTTTAGAAGTTTAGTTGGACGCACGGGAAATGAGAAAACTTTTTCTTGGCTTCCCTAATAAAAATCAAAGTGTTATGTTCATTTTGCCTGGAATTTTCTTTCAAGCATCTCATCTAAGTGGATTTGGATGAACTTTTCTTATGATCCCGTTTGATGTCGAAGTACCCAAATAGGGACCGAATCTCTAGCGTTATTGCCAGGTGCGTATTGGTGGTCGAAAGTTGTAAACTCTACGGATTTTATTCCACGCATTTGAGTATCTTTTCTCGGATTAATTTAAATACATTTTGTTACATAGCATTTAAATACCTCCAGCATGCTCGAATTGGCTATGTTTTGTATTAGAGATAAATTGAGTTGTTGAAGCTATTTTCTATTTCAGATGCAATTGTTTATCCATGCATGTGTCGGCAATCATCATTTTCCCTAGTTATATTAACCGCATCAAAGTATAAAACTGATGGGCAGAGTTGAGATTGTATAGTCCTAAATAATGTGTTTAGGTGAAACGAGAACACTAAAATACACCAAGATAATTATTGGCAACAGTTTATCAGTAAAGATCAGATCGTCAAGGTTTGCAATACAATACCAGCACGGCAGTAAGTGCCGGAGCAGTTACACTAAAATTGTATAGCTTGAACGGGAGCTGGACTCGCTCCCTCCATTGATTGACGGCTTATAAAACCTAGCCGAGGAAATACGTCATATAGCGGTGTTACGGTGATCTCTCAAAGAAAGGAGATGTCTCAAAAGTCTCGATAATATCTCGCCAGGTTTTGTGTAACCAACTGCAGGTGTTTCATTATGTTTACGAAAAAACATTTAAGAATGTCTGTCTTGGTAAAATTTGCCCCATTTTCGAGGTTCATTGTAGGTATAAAATGGGTTATGAAATTCACATCGTGCCTGCATATTCTATTGTAGCTAAAAGTCTACGTCTGCTTTGAAAATACGATTATTTCTGTATTAAGTGAGGACGGTTAAGATTGTTCTCACTGCATCTTGCCGTCAACATGGACAACTGCAGCCGTGAGACGCCGTGTGTCTCTGTCATACGTCAGCTTTAGCCGTGAGACGCCGTGTGTCTCTGTCATACGTCAGCTGTAGCCGTGAGACGCCGTGTGTCTCTGCCATACGTCAGCTGTAGCCGTGAGACACCGTGTGTCTCTGTCATACGTCAGCTGTAGCCGTGAGACACCGTGTGTCTCTGTCATACGTCAGCTGCAGCCGTGAGACGCCGTGTGTCTCTCTCATATGCCAGCTGTAGCCGTGAGACGCCGTGTGTCTCTGTCATATGTCAGCTGTAGCCGTGAGACGCCGTGTGTCTCTGTCATACGTCAGCTGGAACCGTGAGACGCCATATGTCTCTGTCATACGTCAGTTGTAGCCGTGAGACGCCGTGTGTCTCTGTCATATGTCAGCTGTAGCCGTGAGACGCCGTGTGTCTCTGTCATACGTCAACTGGAGCCGTGAGACGCCGTGTGTCTCTGTAATACGTCAGCTGGAGCCGTGAGACGCCGTGTGTCTCTGTCATTCGTTGTAGCCGTGAGACGCCGTGTGTCTCTGTCATTCATCAACTGTAGCCGTGAGACGCCGTGTGTCTCTGTCATTCGTCAGCTGTAGCCGTGAGACGTCGTGTGTCTCTGTCGTTGGTGCAGTTTTTTCCTCGCCAGTTGTGCCTCATTGCGTTTGTTGTATGGACTGGAAGGCTGTATTGTCGCCGGGCATTAAGCCGCTTTCCTTTGTTTCAGAGCTCAATGAAGACCGCGAGCTTCAATTTAAACTGATTGCATTGATCGGGATCGCAGTCTCCATGTTTTTCTGTCTGAATCGGGCTGCAAAAATATGATCAGATCAGCGCCGGAATTTTGGTTGCTTTTTCATATGCCTTCAAATGAGCGATTGCGAAAATTTATTATTGAACATATGATCAACTTATATGAAAGTTCAGTCTTTAAAATTCAGCCGTTAAAAGTTTTGGGAAGAAAAATTGTAAACTTTAGCAGCAATATACATATCACCATCAAACCTGATTGACGTCTAGAGGACATAATTATTGGTGTAAACAATCAAAGTTAAGGAAAATAGTTTTCCTATTCATCATCACTACTAATTATTGATTATTCAATATCGCTACTAATTACTCTAAAACTGCCTGGGTTTTCCCATGTTCCAGCCTTAGGTATTGGGGCTTGGATCCTCTTTATTGCTCTGCCGATTGTTTCGCTTTTATTAGCACTTTCCTTAGGCACAATAAAAGTTCCCCTGAATTAGCGTCCGTGCCATAAATGCCGACATAATTTCACTGGCGTCCCATTCACTGCGCCTCATTTCCCTCAAAATGAAGCGCGGCTTCTCACAATTTCCTCATATTTCATCCTGACTTCGACAGTCTTCCTTAATTTAACGGTAGCGTGTATACCTGCTGCAGTCTTTGTGAAGAGCCTTTCCGCTCTTCTTCGCGATAATGTCGCTTCTGAATTTAACCTATGTTGTCATGTCCAATTGCTTCGTTAGGCTTTCCAGTTTTATGACATTCACTGTTGCATCATTCACATTTCACCACTTCATAATTTCTTTATTATTTTATTCACAATCCTTCGTTTTTTCCTAATTATATCATATTTTCATAGGTCTTCTATCCCGGAACTATTCAATTATTCACTGCCAAGGAACGAGTTTGAGTGCTCTTCAGAAGGCAGGAAGAACTTCGACTTCGAATTTTTGACAGATCTTCATCCTTCTGCACTAAATTATTCCGCTCATTGATACTGAATTATTCCGCTCCCTCCAGCTGTAGTTTATTAAAAAGGCCATTTTTTTAAATTTCCTCCATCTTAAGGCGATTCCTCCGGTCTTGGAAAAATCTCAATGCAGCTCTGGGTGAAAACAATGGTTATTGACAGACTTTTTCCTGCTACAGTGAAGACTGAAGAGCGTCAGCCTATAAGAGATTTTCCTCCACCTTCCGCAAACAGCTCTTGTCATTGGGAGCTAACATGAATTTTTCACACGAAACAACTATATTGTTCTGTCCTCACTTCCTCAAAATTGCGTAAAACGCCGTCCGTGCATGCGATATTTCGTATTAGCATTTGCTTCTCATTCTTCATGATGTAAAGCTTATCTTAAGCTCTTATTCTTCCATCGCAGAGAACAACTCGTATCTTTCGCACTTCTTCTTCTTTACATCAGCAAGTTGGGCTCTCATTCGCTCAATATAAATGGAATCCTAATTTCACGAGGCACGATAAGAGTGGCAGCCAGAGTCCCCAACTTATTCCAATTTGCATGGTAATGTGCGCTTGCTTCACCGTGCTGCTCTAACCTGCCGTATCCAGGTTAGAAGCTTTTTTTACTCTGCATCTGCTGCTGCACGAACAAATTCCTGGTCCTGCCAACCCGACACCAGTAATTTGATATTTACTCATAACCATGTTAGAGCTTCATTGCGTACCTTAAATAATTTAAGGCACAATTCAGGATACTGCAATTGCCGGATGGCCAATCCTTGCCATGTTTACGACTGTATATATATAAATAAGTTTTCACTGTTGAACGCTTCCAATGCCTCAAAGTTTCTGATGAATGAACTAAGGTATTTTTCACTGATGCGCAAGGTACTCGTATAAATTATTTTTGGTAACCTAAAATTCCTCAAAATTTCTCATTGTTCTCACTGAAAATAACTTTCTTCTTAGTTGCGTTTTTGCGATAACGAAGGTTAAACCCTGTTTTGATCTCGCAAAATGTTTTTTCTTTTCACCAAAATCTCTAAATCCTGTCCTGTTATTTTGTTCATGATGAGAAACCTCTACATTTGAGTGGATGGAGCCTCAAGGTTATGACCAAATATCATTTTCCACAATGGAACTCCCAGACTATACCCAGTAAAAATTTACAGACGCAGCAGCTTCTGATTTGGATTACCAGAAGCTGGGGCGACTCTAAATTTTTTTAGGGTAGTAGTGTAATTCTCCGTTTTATTAATCAGAAAGTTAAACGACACCTTATTTTGTTGAAAGTTTATTAATTTTTTTCCTGATTAATTTTATGCAGTCGGAGAATGAAGTCGATCTCCCACACACTCCAGTCGATCTCCCCCTCTCCCACTACTTCCCTATAGAATTTTGTTATTCTTCAACCGAACTTGCAAGTTAATATTGTGGTTGAAGATGACTTGTGCAATAAGCCTGATGCGAGTGTCGCTAGTTTTTATTAATTGACCTCATTTGTATAAGTTTTATCTAAACTCTATATTGCGTTTGTACTCGTATGATTGAAAGGATTACTTGGAAACAAATTAAAAAAAATGCCCATCTAGTGGACGCTCTCAAGTTTCAAATTCTCTTGAAATAAAATCTTAAACAGATTGAGGTTATAGTCCAGTTTTGGTGCATGTGACAAAAAAACAGATCTTCAAAAACAAAATTGAATATTTAACGGTTTCATGTATATTATCATAAAAAATACAGGGACGGGAGTCGTTCAGAAATGCAACAAAGGTAAGGAAAAGAAGTTCAGAATTGCCGCAAGGAAGTACCTTAAGTGCCCGAAGTTCACTCCTCTGGTAGCACTGCTCAATTAGAGAGACCAGCTCCAGAGGCGAGCCCAGACCGAGGGCTGCTCACGCAAGAGGCTCGTCGAGAAGCCGCCATTAATTTTACGTCCCTCGTACAGAGGTGATAAAATGCCGCTTCTGCGAGAGTATCTCTGCCTCTTTTTTCGCTGTCGGTGGGCTCAGTGACCCAAATACAGAGTTATTTGCTTTTTCGTTTTTCAAGTGTTGAGTTTTTTTCATGTCACAATTCATTATGTCTTGATGAATGAAAGTGGCATTCAATAATAATTCCTGTTCAAATATGGTAGTCCACCTTAAAAGTCCTGTTACAGCCATGATGATCTTACCTTAAAGTGTAAAGAAGATAGTAAATTATTTAACTCAGCGTGTGTCGTCACGACGTGTATTCCGGTGATCTACCGCCGTCTCTAGACCGCTCACAGATACACGTCACGAAAGGCAATAGTTTTATCGGCAATACAGTCCACAATGCCGGCTAGCTGTTATGTTCTTCCATATGTTCATGTTCTCTCAAGCTTTTCCAGTGTTTTTCTCATGCCCGATGTACGTTCGTGTATGCAATCTAAATATTGCCCAAGGTGCATATTACAGACGCGGCTGTTTTGTCCGAATTGTGCTTAAAACTACAGATATATAGACAACCATTTGTTCTGGAAATATGATCCTTGGGAAGATTTTATTTAACATTTATTTCTTATTAAAAATATTTATTATGCGGCTGATATTTCGGTAAAATTACGCCATCATCATGCCAATAGTGCTTGCATAAAATATTTTCTGTATGAACATGCATCGCTTTAAACGTTTTATCTATAAAATACGGCTCTTAACCACTGATCTTGATGCGAAGACGCGCCTTTGAACTGCTGATCTTGCGTCGATTATTGCGACTGCAAATCTTCTCGAATATTGCGCTGGCTTCGACAAGCTTTTTTCGATAGCCCGAGAGACGCTCGTATCTAAGCCTGTTATTGGGGCATGCGTCAACATGTTTGCCTTCTTGTTTACTCGAGAAAAGATATTGAAATTTTATAAGCAGCGCTATAGAACCCCATATTTCCTGCTCATGTCATGCAAGAGCGCTACATTTCGTGTTCCGAACGTCAACATAATGTCAGGTATTGACGCTACTTTTTCATATTTTTGTATTTTTCAGATGACTTTATGGCTGCTCTTCAGGATCCTTTCTTAGAACTTCTCTTGGCATTTGTTTCCTTCGTGGTGTTAGTTTTCGGCTCAAAAGCTACGGTAGCGTCGTGCTCCAATTCTGTCACAATATTTTTTCCTCTTTTTATTTTTTATCATTTTAAATTAGTTTGTTTGGCACGATTTCTTTTGCTACTTCTTGGCGGTTTTATTACAAAATTCATTCATTATCCCAATGAACTTGCCAACTCTTCCCCAAAAATTCATTCATTCTCCTACTGAATTTGCCAAATCTTCCCCAAAAATTCATTCATTCTCCCACTGAACTTGCCAGCTCATCTTCCAAAAATTTCATTTAACTCATCCACCCAAAATTCGTCAAACCTTTCCCCGTCAAGGGTCCAGTTTGCGCTCTAGAGCGCTTGGTGATTGGATTGTCTCAGCTCGTCTCGAGTTCACATTTAATCGCTCGCGTTATCGACATTCGTGCCTCTATATGATTACGATGGAGCATTTATCTTTGTGTTCTCGAATTTTCACTAGCTTCTTCGAAAGAATTAACAAATAACAATGCTATAAATTAACGACTTGCGAGTTTCATTTCATTCTCTGTTTTAAATGTCGACGAACGAAGAAGCTAGATGAGCTGTTGTAGATAAACATTTTGTCAATCGAATATGCTTGTATTTTGTTTCTGTTATGCTACGCTCTAAAAGTGGTTTATAATTCCTGGATATAATTTAGATAACTAATTAAGAATGGAATTAAATACTCGAGAAATAATCTCTAGTGACGCAGATTCACGGAATTTCAAGTGAAACAGTCAAATACAGGATTGTAAATATTCGGAGTGACACAGAGAACAGAAAATTACCGTTGAACAGTAATCCAGTCTGTGATGAAAAGGAAGCAACTCCCCGTGTCTCGCCAGCTCCTACAAATACAATAAGGCCAACTGCTACGAAATTGGTTTTCTCTAACTCGTGCGGTGCCTGAAACTTTTTCCCTTCAGGGAGATCGCGGCGGCCGATTGTTCCTGTCTCGTTTTTTTGTGATTTCCCTGAAGGCTGTAGGACGCGATCTCTTTAGTATGCCCAGAATTTTCTCTGTCATACATTCAGCAAGCCGTATTGACTGGGCTAGATTCGTGAGTTTTTTTACTCGCAAAATTGGCGTAGTGTAATGGTCGCTACATGGACTTTGTTGTGTTTGGGTGTTAGTGTACAATATTAGCGTTTTTTGTTACCTCTTCGTTTGTCTTCGATTCTAAATGTATTTTCAACTCATTCCTCGTTCATTGGGGCATGCGTTTATTGAGGCATTTTTCTCCGCAACGATTTCGGTGTCCATTTCCGCATTGTAAACCATTATTTTAAAACATAGAAATTCCCAATGGTATAAACGTTCCATGTTAATGATCGCAATTCTATGGGAAATGCAGTAATCCCAGTATTGATTCATGTATGATTTCAATCGCTTTATCATGCTGGGCTGCCATGTTTGGTCGTCAAGACGAGGGGTTCTCAGTAAGTCTGGCGTCACTCGTTCATGGCGTTGCATGCTTGGTTCAGAGTTACGTGAGAGGAGCAACACAACTCTGCAATTCATCCTATATAATATACACCAACTATTCCTATATTTGTGTTTAGTGTGTGTTCCCTTAATTACTACTTCATGCCACAATTCCGCCCACTATTCCTCCCTCTGTTCTTATAGTGTGTGTTCCCTCACTATTTCATGCCACAATTCCGCCCACTATTCCTCTCTCTGTTCCTAGTTTGTGTTCCCTCACTATTTCCTGCCACAATTCCCTCTCTATTCCCCTCTCTGTGTTTAGAAAAAGTCTCGCCGCATTCGCCATCGCTTCTGTTGTTACCTGAAGTTTGTCACGAGAAACAGGGTTTATGGGACTCCCTCGAGAGTGGCTGCTGGAAATGTGCAATGTCGCTACGAGTGGCGAGGCTGCATTCTCCTTCAGCAAGGCAGGATATTTCTAAAGAGGACTCAGTCGGTTGACTCGGTTGAACATTTTGTCTCGGATTCAATAATTTCATAGTAAACATTCTGAGTCGCATTGCGGCTTCCTCATAGGCTAACCAACGCATTGGCGGTTGCTGTGTTATTTCCGCGTGAAATTACGCATGAGTTGTCATTCTCACAAAAAAGCAAGCTTTATCACAGGGCTTCTATTTATTTTTGCCCAAGGGACTGGGTTTACAGCAGCGTCCGCATACCTTATGCAAATTGTTTCATTTTGTGCATGGAACTGCGTGCACAAAAGTGGCTTTGTCCCTCCAGACACAGCAATTTTTTACCCTACTGCATCATGAAAATATTTGGTTTACTGTTATGCAGCGGCTGAATAATACGTTATGTTGTGTGCATTTTACATTGTATGACCCTTTATTAATTTGTTTGCTGTACAGCTGCCGCCATTGTCTGACTCCAATCAATTTTGTAAAATATATTTTTGCATCATGGATCGCATCGTCCATACACACGCAAGTATAATCAGGGATCCGCTTAATTTTATACCATGTCGTACTGCATATAGGTTCAAGTGTAATTACACTAATTACGATTGTAACATTGTAAAAATTACGCTGTATGACCATGCAGTGTTAATATCATGTACTTTTACGTGGATGCGCTCCAGATCCATATGAGCTCAAAGTGTCCACTGCCAACCTACCATAATACGCGATGAAATATAGGCGGCGTCTCCTCACTGCATTCCAGAGTCCTTATTCTGCGCCTCCAGCGCTCCTTAATGAAATAGTCGAGATGACTCGCCCTGGCTGTTCCATTTACTGCGCGCCTCATTTGCGTTCGTGTTTAGGATTACGCAAGTCACGTCATCGTCGTTCGACGACGTGCGTAACGTTCCCGCATTTTCCGCTTGGGACAGCGTCAATAAACTAAACGTTTCGATATTTTTTGCTGAGAAATCATAAATAAACTAAACGTTTCGATATTTTAACGCAAGGACAGCTTTAATAAACTATACGTTCCGATATTTTTTGCTGGGACATCATAAATAAACTAAACGTTTCGATATTTTAACGCAAGGACAGCGTTTATAAACAATACGTTCCGATATTTTAACGCTGGGCAGCGTTAATAAACTTTACGTTTTTGCTGAGATAGCATTAATAAAGTATACAGTTCGATTTTTTTTAACTCTAGCACAGCGTTAGTAAACTATACATTTCGATATTATAAGGCTGGGACAGTGTTAATAAACTATACATTCCGATATTTTTCGGTTGAGACAGCATCAATAAGCTAAAAATTTTGATATTTTATCGCTGGGACAGCGTCAAAACACTATACTTTCCAAAATACTTTCGTTACGACACCGTCAATAAACTTTAAATTTCTATATCTTATCGCTGGGACAGCGTCAAAACACTATACTTTCCAACATTTATCGCTAAGACAGCGTCAATTAAATGAACATCTCGGAAATAATTAGAACCTACCGACAATATTCACATTAACGGTAAAGATCCGTGCTGCTATGTAGCAAGATTTTTGCAACTCATAAATAAAGTTCCATGAACTGTTAATGTTAAGTTAATGTTGCAAATTCATTCTTTTATCTGTAAAAACATTTTAATCTTCTGTCGGTTTGAGTGCGTGCTTGAGAACTAGCATTTGCATACTGAAATAATAAGTCTGCCATTCTTCATTTCCGTGTAATTGCATATTCAGAGAAATTCTTGATAGCACGCGACGTTGAAGGCAGTCTGGATTTAGACTTTGAAATATTTAACTTCAATCAAGTAACACGACGAAGTTAACCATCCTGTCTCTAAGCGAAAAGTGATAAGTAGGAAAGTCCGTCTTCACTCAATTAAGCTCATCGGACGCAATATTATAGGCATATTTCTCAATCCTGTGAGAGCTGCATGAGAGAATTTGTAGAGCGTTTTCTTCGTAGAATCATTTTATTCTTGAAAGTATCGAATTATAGAACAATTGATCTCTTGCATTAGGTAATTATAATGAAATGAACTTTCCTCCGTTGAAGGCTTATCAGTTGCACTACATTGTGCACATTTCTTTATTATTTAAATTCCACCATTTGGTTCTCTATATAACACGCGGCTGACGTTCCATCTCATAGCTACGATGATCAGTATTATTGTGGTTTTCTATCATGAAGCGAGGCTACTGAGCTCCAGAAGACCCGGCGAAATATTGCCCGCCGCACGCTACAGTGTGGCGCCCAGGGTGAAGCTGCACACTTTATCACGCGGCCACTCGCCGACCGCAACCTACACCTTGGACATACGAGTCCATAGAACAAAATTTGAGGATGCCGCAGAAAACTTGAGATGTAAAAGGCGATTTGATAAAGTTATTTTAATGAGAGTGTGGATTGCTTTCTTTCTGATATTGTGATTGTTTTCATTTTAATGATGGTGGCATTAATGTAAGTGGTGTCGTTTTAACTCTAAGGCGATGCTTCTATAGTCTATACAAACAATTCAAGATGAGCGGGTTTCTGCCTCGGTGACCTGTGATTCACTCAAAATATGAAATATACTGAATTACATGCCTATAAAATGTCGAAATTATTTTGGAGAAATTGTAAGTATTGCTGAATAATTAATCGATGTGGTAAAAAAAATAATGCAGTTATGCGTAGAAGTCCTTTTTCAAAACTAAAAATGGAGTTAATGTATTTATGCCAACAATTCAAGATTCCGCATTATTATTCAAATAAAGGGAAAGTTAGTTTTTACTTTTTGCATACACGTATATCGATGACACTTTTAAATTTTGAGAATTTTTATAAATCGTTTTTCTTATCTGTTAATGGTCTGTTGATTTCACAGATAGTAAGACAATTTGTCTTATTTCTACGTTCATTAGTGTACGTGAATAATGACTGATATAATTCATAGTGTATGAGCGGTATAATCCATTGGTGATAAATACCACGGTCATCTCAGATGCATGAGCTTCCTCGGAATGCATTACAGTGAAATCCTCTTAGTCCGCCATTCTTAATTGAGATTGCCGGAGCTTTATGCGCTCCATGGGGAGAGCTCACACCTCGACTTATTTTCTGTGCAAGGAGCGAGCGAACGAGCGCCGTTCTTCTCGACAACATCCGTTTGCAGTCTTCAACACGCGTGTTCCAAATACATTGTTTCAACATCCGTTTGCGCGTTGCAGTCTTCCAACCTCGCGTCCCTGGTTTATTGTTTTAACATCCGAGTTCATTTTGACGTCTTTCAACACTCGTGTTCCTGATGCTTAACTCCAGCATTTCGGACTTTCATGGCTTGTAGTCCAATAGCATACTTCGTAATGAATAGTTCACCTAGTACGATCCATTGTTCGCTATATTTCATGTGTATATAAGAGGTATAACAGCATTGGACGCTTCCTCGTCTTCGTGTTTACCTTTTACTGGGCAGTTCTTCCACCAATATCGCATTAAAATTTCATCGACCTATTCATATCTTCTGCTGGTTGCAAAGCATATAAATTACTAACTCGTCGTCATTAACAACTATTGATCCGCAGCTGCAATATGAATTCAGCAGCTAACGTTGTACTCGACGCAGATATTGCAGAAGCTAAATTTTTACTAATAATTTATTGTCATCCTACGGATTAATTATTGTTCTAACATGAACGTCTCTCACAGTTCTAAAATCTTTGCTTCTTTGGAAGCTGGTATCCTATTCGCGGAAAAGAATTTTTTTCCTATAAAAAATTTTCCCCTACTCCTCTAAAATAGCCGGAAGCGTCGAGACAGCGCCTTTGTTCTCCGCGATACCGATACTCATCTTCTAATTTTTGCACTTCGTTAAAATGGCAGCGTTCTGTTGCCTGTCTGGCAATGCTCGCGTAGTTCTACCAGTTCTGGCCTCTTCTACGTATTGGCAAACGCTAAGACGAGTATTGACGATGCAGCTGAGTAGAGACGAAGCCTCCATATATTGGAAACGATATCATTAGTATTGCTGATGTTCTTGCCAATATCGGCGTCAATGGATCTCTCATTATTGGTGGTTCAAAAGTCGATGTTCTTGCCAATACTGGTTATCCTTGTGTCTTCATTACCGAGTAATCAGTATTATATATAACCTTTTTCGGGTTTTCGAAACGAAATTGTTGATTATGTATATCTGTTAATATTTCCCACATCAACAGTAGCATGAACTACCTTTATATAAGCGACAGAAGATGAGAACTTCGAACAAATGCCATTGAGGATAAAACTGATTTTTTCCAAAAACTTTACCAAAAGTATGCAAAAGACGTAAAAGTTTATTGAAATCATGCAGCTTCACAATTAAAGCCTGATACCTAAACATTGTATTAAATGTTACAAACACTAATAACTATATTATGCAATATAGCAACAAGTATAAAGTTGATGACGAAAACCACGTTCATGACTAAAATCTGCAAAACACGCATTTCAAATTGAAATTCCAGTCAGTGTCGTCCTCTGTAGTAATGTGGCTGACACTTCTAAATTTTATGCAAGTTTTACTTTGAAGTTGATTTGCGCTCGCTTGCGTATGCGATCTCATTCGCGTGGGTTCGAGCAGCCTACCTCATTCCGACTGTTGAATTGGTTGAATGAACTGTTTGCGCTCTCATTAATTTGGCAAATCTCTCTGCTGGGTCTAGGCGAGCTCGAATGATTAATGACTTCCTGCAAGCCCACGACGGCTGTTCTCAGACCATCTGGGGTCTGGAGATCTGCCAATGAGCTTCTTCGTCGGCTGGGCTTCTTGATCGTGAAATATGCTTGCAATTTTTGAGTTGCGTCGACAAATCTTCTTGTACGTACTACGGTATTTTAGAATTGTGGTTTTTGGCTTTGCTTAGGTTGTGTTTCCTTGAACGGGATAATCGCGTTGGAGTCCAGGAGGAGGTATAAAGGATGGTGATCTCATAATAACGATGTTCTCTTATAATAGCGATGCTTTATAATGCTTATTGATTAGATCAAGAAATTTAGGTCCATAAATTCCGAAATTCCGCATATTCGACAAAGACTACATGCACAAAGATGAAAATGATATTTTCTGTCAGTTATCACTCAGGTCCACGTATTTGTAAAGTAAAACTGAGATTTAAAATCCATCGATCTCACAATCTCTGTTGTAATTCTTGGAAAGCAATTACCAATCTTATACTCAACAAGATAGTGAATGCAAGAATACTTTCCTGTACTGGAAGGGAATGAATCTATTCAATTATTGGGTCACCATGCACTCAGCCCTTATATCTCGATCTCCTAGATTAGCAATATTCGTTTTTTTATTTTCAAAGCCTAAGTTTTATTTTTTGGTTTCGCTTGTTGTTTTTTACATAGTATAATATATATGACACCACTTTCTATTTCCATTCAGGTTTTGCTCTCAACAAATGCATTTTTATTTCTATATGTAAATAGACCGGGATTGTATCTCTTCTGCCAGTTTGTGGAACGTGTCAAAAATGATTTTATTCGCAGAATTTAAATCAGAAATGGATATTTTCTGCTTATGACGGACGTCTCATGCATATTTTAAACGCTGTGACGTTCTTGACGTGAATACAAATAATATTTGACATACTGTATTTCTGAGAAAAAACTAAACGCCGTACGATCTAATACTTATGTAGAGAAATGTAGGTACAACATATTTTTAATAAAATTATTGTTCAAGGTGTGATGAAAACCGAAGTTGTAATACCAATATGTTGAATAATTAAATACTAACATCGTGTTGATACGGGGCGGATCTGTTACGAAAACCAGTATACTGTACACCAGCATACTATATCACTATACTAAACCAGTACATTGATATTATTCTGCTGACATCAATCCTTTATTCAAGCTTGATTGAATATAAACCAGTTTACTATAACTATGATGACCGACTTTTCTTATGATCACCTTAACCTGGGTTTGCTTTTCTGCCTCTATATAACATTTCCATTTGCTGTTCCTGAATTCCATAAAGCAAACTTGGCGTCGATCGAGCAATCTCATCTTTAATTATGAATGCAGTTTTGTAAATTATTTGAGCGACAATATTCGTTTATTCTGAACGTGTTAGGATGCAATGCGAACAGATAGCTATATCTAGTCAA
The DNA here is from genome assembly GCF_000764305.2 of Hyalella azteca. NCBI lineage: Eukaryota > Metazoa > Arthropoda > Malacostraca > Amphipoda > Hyalellidae > Hyalella > Hyalella azteca. The sequence continues at coordinate 173,172 of NW_025941113.1, read as the reverse complement.
AATTATATTTTATCTTATTAATGACGATTTTTTAGCAATCATGACCTAGAAATTGTGCCTGGTAATTTTGTGATAGTGGCCTGCCTATTTAAAATCACTTTTGTTATTTTATTACCAGAAATTGTACAAATCTAATTGATATCATATTAGAAAAGTCTGGAAAAGTGGGAGTATAAATATATCACGTTCATTACTTTCTCCATTGATCGATTCATCCATCACTAATATTAAGAAAAATTAAATTCGACTAGTGGCGTAGGGGGCAGGATTTGTGCACAATTAGTGGCGCCTCTTTTAATGAGAAGCTTCGAGAGGCAGTCGTTTCTGGCAATTATTTTTCAAATAATTTCGTAAATCTTTTCATGGAATCATTAGTGACTTCAAGTTGAGCGCCCAAGTGGGACGTAGGAACGAGCTTCTCTCTTCATTCCTTCTCTTTCTTTGTACTGCCGTAATTTTTTCTCTCACATCCCTCATGGCTGTCAGAACGAAAATAGCGGGGCTCTCCACCCTGAGTTCAGGTCTGCTTTCAATTATGTAAGAGCTTCCTGAACTGAACTCTAGTTTCGTTGCCATGGTTTCCAGCTTTTCAAGCGCAAAGTGTTTTTATTCAACCATAATTGGTATAAGTTTTTCTATGATATAAATATTTCAACTATATGCGTTTACAAAAGCATTCGTTGCTGTTTAAATGCACAAATTTTCCACTTCTTCTTGAGAATGTTTAACCAATTTTTCGAAAATCATAGTCCGGTCATAAACAGTCGTCTAATAGACATGTATATTAATTATTCGAGAGTAAACAGTGAACACTGATATTTTTGCATTCTTCACAATGCCTAAAAGAAGATTAATAAATATTTTTATTTGTCATTATGTAACATTACCTGTTCGCATCGACGTGATATTCTCGGCGGCTGGTCGTATGAATAAATTGCAAAGCTTTTCTATGTTGAAAAAGGGATTTTATGGGCATGAAAATGAAATTTATCTGTCGTTTCTTCATAATTAATCATAAAGATCGTATCTGCCGGAGGAACGTTGCACTACACTACGAGAACGACTTGCGTGCCGGCCGACGATGAGGCATCGAAAACATTTTGTTCTTTTCTCAATTTTTGTGATTTCCTAGGCATCTTTCATATGTATTCTTCGAGATCTGTGCGAAAAAAATCGCGCTTTCGGTTGCGATGCGAGGTTTTCTATCATGAAGACAGACGGAAACCTTCGACTGGCGTGATAAAGAATGTTCTGCGTAATTTGCGATGATAGAAATTCGCATTAAATAATCAAATTTTCACGCGGTTGTTTTAATCTCTGAGAAATACGTCGACCGACTGACAGTTATGAATCACGTTATTCATTTAATCAATCAAGATTCATAACATACGTTAAAAGATTTCTAAGTCTTCCTCGTTTCATAAATTGTTGTGTGCGTATTATAAAAGCGGGAAACTTGGCTGTCATATTGGCCTACCTGCCACGTATAAATATAGATGGCGTTGCAACGCGCGTGCCACGCGAAGATTCGAAGACGTCGCTCAGGCCCGAGCCTCGTAAAAGCTCCGATGGCGGCTGCCTTCTGCGCCTTTATGGCCTCTTCATGGCCAGGCGAGGCGCTCTTGTGAGAAGGCATGGAAGGGAATAGGGTACAGGCGAAGGTATGGAGAGGCATGGATATGGTAGTGACGCGTAGGAGTGTTGAGTGATAAATTTGATGGTGGTGTGCAGATGTGTGATACACATGCAGGTATGGTGCAGCGTGTCGTTTACTACAATTTCTTGTTCCTTGGCAACATTATTACCACTCATGGAAAGTTCCATATGAAAGGCAGCATTGTTGCAAGCTTCAGGGGCCATACTTTCAAATCTCGCTAAGTGAACGTAAGTAATTACGCTCTATTTTCTTGTATATGATTGGTGGATTTTGCTCGAAAGGCCGTCAATGATTGGCTGACGAACTTACGATCTCTTGACTTTTTTTGAGAGTATAGGTCCTGGATCGTTACTGGCCCCTGACACGATTGCCATGGGTTTCCGAAAAGTTCCAGGTTACTGCTGACGGTTTCTTGGCGTGTCTCGGGGGTAGTGTGGTGCAAGTCGAGGGCTGCGCAAGTCCCACAGCGAGTTTCACGACGCTGTTACGAGCAATAGTTGTGCAGACGGCGCTTCGTCGGTCGCTGTGACGTGCCTCGTAATGGTCAGTGCATGGCTTCTGTGCAGACTGTCGTACAACCTTTTGTGTTAAACAAGTCGTCCAAGCCACTTCTTTTATTATTAGCTGTCGTATAAGCATGTTAGTTATTTAAATTATTCCAAGTTTAAGTAAGTAAGTCAAGTTTAAGTTATTTAAATTATTTCAAGTTTCAAGTAATTTATTCCGAGCAAAAATGAAAAAAAACTACTATAATAATCCACTTTTAACCTGCCTACAACTACTAAAGTCAACGAAGTAAGCTATGCTTTATCAATCAGTGAACTACTACTGTCAATGGAGTTGTCACTGATAGTGACATCAAGTTGGTCTTCAGAGTCTTCATCGGTATGACATTCTTCATTGTGTATTACATTCTTCATTAAGTATAACATTCTTATTTGTGTATAAACTTGCGATTAAACAATTAGATTACATTCTCCCTGTGCCCAACCGAGTACTCGTAATGCCGGTGCTTCCGCGGAACTTCTGTGCAAACCCCGACTTAATCGTAGAGCGAAGCCAGTATAAGTGCTCATGTAAGTGCCGCCAGGCTTCCCGCGAGCGTTTTAATGCACAAACTACTTCTTTTAATGCCATTGTCACAGGCAGACCAATTTGCTTTAACCGCTTTAATGTCTTTTTTTGTGTTATTGGTCATTACGGGCCTTGGCATGCTGTTTCGGAGAATCTCAGGCCTCCTGTGCTATAGCTCCCTTTGGGCCCTGGGACAAGGCTGGTTTCAGATTACTAGGCTTTGGGTCTCGGCGGGTCTTGCGGCGGTGGCTGCGTTCCGATTCAGCAGGTCTAGTCACTGCATGGGCTTTGGGTCTCGGCGGGTCTGGCGGTGACTGCCTTCCGACTCAGCGGGTCTAGAGTCACTGCATGGGCTTTGGGTCTCGGCGGGTCTTGCGGTGGCTGCCTTCCGACTCAGCGGGTCTAGTCACTGCATGGGCTTTGGGTCTCGGCGGGTCTTGCAGTGGCTGCCTTCCGACTCAGCGGGTCTAGAGTCGTTGCGCGGGCTTTGATTCTTGCCGGGTCTTGCCGCCAAGCGGGGCTATATAGAACCGCCTTCTGAATCTGACCAAACCGCCTTCTGACTCAGCGGGGCTAGAGTCACTGCATGGACTTTGGGTCTCGTCCGATCTTGTGGTGATTCCGATCCAGCTCAACGGGTCTTAAGTCACTGCATGGGCTTTGGGTCTCGGCCGACCTTGCGGTGGCTGCCTTTTGACTCAGCGGGTCTAGAGTCACTGCATGGGTTTTGAGTCTCGGCGGGTCTGACGCAAACACACCGACGATTCTGCATGATAAGTGCGTAGGTCAGAGATTGATGGGGTAGTCCGTCTCTGCAAATTGTAGAATTTGTCTCCGTTTGTTTGGTTCAGAAGCAGTACAATCTCTCGGTATGTGTTTAACTGCTTCATCGTGTTTACATTTTATGACGCTGTATGAACTGCAATGTGAATCACATGGCTCAACGGAGATTTACCAAACCAATTAACCAAAGATTAAGTGAAAATTTAAAACAAATTGTTAATATTTTTCATTTCATTATAATTTCGATGAACAATTTTTCTGTGGAAATTAGACAAAATAAATATTGATGCATCCGGCAGACTCGAAGCTCTGCACTGGTTTAATATCAAACTTTCGTAAAGTAACTCTCGACTACCTGACTCGATGCATGTCAATTTCAATTTTGTTTGTTTGCTGTTTCGTTCGCTGGCTTTATTGTGAATATTTTATTCTTTTTACGTCAAGGATAATATAAACTCCAAGAAATGTTAAATATCAAGTTCGGTACTTGGTTCATATAAACGTGAGCGTGGGTTCTTATGGGCTGTGGGCGTTGATTGGTTGGTTGCCCTCACTTCGTATCGCGGTGAAGCACGAAGGCCATACTGCAGCCGCAGCCTCTCCACATCGGCATGATGAACGAGCCCGATAACGGGGGCCTCTTAACGGCTGTGAGTGCCGCCGTTCCGGCTTATCAGACCAAGTAATGGTTAACGGCTTGGCTGTATTGCTACCTCCATTAATTCAGAGCTGCTTTTGATTAAGTTGGGGCTCTGATGGTGGGCTTTTCTCTTGTATTGCTGCCCATTTGACCTCGCCTTCCCCCACGGTGTACATTGCGGCGTTGCTCCATAGTATCGCAGAAAGTTAGTACACTAGTGATGAATTCGTCACGCCGTGTTTAATTTTCGATAAACGTATTTATTTTGTCGAGTTAAGACAAAAAGCTGATAACCATCATAAAACTGATTAGCTTGGAAGCGTATTTATTTCATCCCCAGAGATCGTGCGCCGTTTTCAGGCAGTTTTGTTTACACGGTTTGTGCAGCATATTTTAGTTTCTCATAATTATTAATCGTTATGCAAACGTATGCGCAGCTCAGGGCATCTTGGTTTAGACAAGCGCGTTACTTACGAAAGACAGCTCGCACCGTTTGAGTTTGATGCAAGCCTCCTCATGAACTTTTCTATTGAAGGTAATAAAGCATTTAAGCATTGCTTACAGCTAAATTAGTCAGTATCACTCGACATTCAGATGGCCTATCATGCAGTGGGTATTATAAAAGTTGTCGCTTGGTATCAGCTATGTTACTCTGGCTTTGTTGGAAGTACAATTTTTATACAGTACGTGAGTGCATGTGTGCCGTCGAGTATTGTTTTTGACAAGACTAACATACGACTATCACAATTTTCGCTTGCGTGCATATTGGAACTCCTGTTTCAGTGGTACGAAGCACTCGCCGAAATGCTGGGCAATAGTTTTTCGTCAATAAAACGCACATTTAATGTCCCTAGTTTATGAACCGCTCATTTATATCACAAGTTAACAAAACGCACGTTTGTGTTCCAAGTTAGCGGAACCCGCACTTATGTGCCAAGTTGAAAAACCCCGCATTTGTGTCACAAGTTTTTAGAACCTCCGTCTGAGCCCCAAACTACGGTTCTACAAACAAAAACGTGTGCTGGTGGTACCGCGTTGAGAACCGCAATTCCTCATGATCTCCGGACCCACTTTCCTCTCGAACTTCTCGGGTCCGAATATTTTTGTCCGGCTTTCCTCGTTGAGCTCAAATAATTAGGACCGACCAGCGGGCGCAATGGAGTGAATACAGAGTTTTTCGCGACGTCAAAATTTCTTAATGTCGAAGTTCTTAATTAAGGGACATGTTGCTTTTCTTCGTCCTGTCATGGACGATTTTTTTATTTACGTTAAGTTTACTAACAAGTTCCGTTGTAGCCGCATCACATCTGTATATTTAGTGAATTTTGTCCATTCATTATTGGTATTGTGAGTGGAGCTCATAATGAAATTTGCTTCTTCATTATTTATGCATGTGAAAATACTTACATAATACATTCATAATCAATTTTATGGTAATAATTTCCTCGATCATATAAGACGCTCAATTTACCGGCACGTAACAAGATTCGATATTGCGTCGCTTTTAAACTCGCTGAACCTTCACGTAGAGACATTCACTTCATTCTTTTCCTAAGAACTTTTAACCAGCATTAACACTCTTCTGTTGTCATGACACTAAAGTAGATAAATAGAATCATGTGGCACTTTGGCTGCCTTTCTCTAAAGACCGAACACTCATTTCTGCCTACACATATTTTCCTTTTCCCCGAGACGGCCGCAGGGATGCATTATAGGAACACTTGAAAATATAACATAAGGTCAGCAAATAATGTTTTAAGTAAACTTTAAAGTAATTTATCTCTACAGTAACTGTTTTAGATAATAGTTTAGCTGAGTAATTAAGCTATAGCTTTTGTTGTCTCAGCCTGAAACGTAATTGCAACAGCCTTAACTGTAACTTCGCCAGCCTCAACTGTAACTGCGCCAGCCTAAACTGTAACTTCGACAGCATAAACTGTAACTTCGACAGCATAAACTGTAACTGCGGCAGTTACAACTGCAACAGCCATACCCTTACATGCGACACAGCGTGTGCCGTAACTGCCCTCCTGCCTGCTCTATGAGGCAGCTTCTAATGAACTCCCCCGGAATGGGGCGGTAATGCGCTAAACGAACCTCCGGCCTCCTCATCCTTACTGCTTATATGATTGTTATGTTCTGCTTCATAATTGTCTTGCTCTGCTTCCTAATTATCTTGCTTTGCTCCCTTATTGTCTTACTTTTCTTCCTAATTATCTTGCACTGCTTAATAATTATCTTGTTCTGCTTTCTAATTATCTTGATCTGCTTCCCAATTACTTTCCACTTCTTCCTAATTATCTTGCTGTGTTTTTGAATTGCCTTTCTCGAAACTTTAATTAATATTCATTCAATATTCTGTTCATCTGATTTTTTTGTTACATTTGACGCATGTAAAATAAATGTGTGATTAGCTTGTCTGAAAATTATTAGTGGTAAAACCTGCTAAACAAATTAATTAATGAACGGATCAACTGCCACTGATGGATTGTGATTTCCCCGTTTATGCATGTCAGCTCAAATAGTTCGAGGATTGCAGCCCAGCTCGATCACGCGCTAAAACTCGCGCCTCCCGAGATCTTCATCTCGATAACATAAGCGCTCAGAGGCTCCGTAAACCTCACGCAAGATATCCCGGGTTACCGCTTCTCTCCTTGATTGCGCAATGCTTAATCCATGGGATCCTTGAGCGTTAGCTGGGAGTGTGAGCGTCTTGTGAGCTAAATCTTGATGTATTGAGTCGTGCGAACGCTGAATCTTCGAGCTTTACAGTTAAAACAGGAGACATTAAGGAACATTTTACGCAGCCGAACAATAGATCTGCGTGTAAACTCGCTTGAACCTTCATAAAACCGATAGCATTAATTACTTGCACAGGCATAAAACCGTTGTAATTGTCGCTCTAACCTTCATACGGGCGATGTAAATGTTTGAACTTTCACGCAACTGATGTAAGTGATCGGTTGAACCTTCATAGACCCGATACAAGTAATTAAGTAATTGCTTGAACCTTCATAAAACAGTTGTAGGCGGTTACTTGAACCTTCGTACAGCCTATGTAAGCGATTACTGGAACCTTCAGAAAAGTCGTGTAAGTGGTCGCTCGAGCCTTCATGCAGGAGATGCCAGTGTTCATACCTTAATAAAACCGACTTGAGTATTCGCCAAAAGGTGTCATGAAGCAGCTGAATTAATCGGTCTTCTGCAATGCCCAAAGTCTGGAGCTCCTCAGTAAATCACTCACCGAGTGGCATATTTTTCAGGGAGGATCTTTTGTCACCTGAGACGAAGCCTTCAGTCTTCGAGAAAAATGTCGACAATGGTGTTGACAATTTTTCAGTTAAGGGAGGTAGGAAGAGGAATGGGCTAGAGAAAGAGGGTCTCTAAATTGATGGTTCACTAGAACGCAATGCCACATTGTCTTCCTCAACTGCGGTAGAAGGAAACTAGTAGTTTTTTTACTTTGGCTAAGAATTTCAAATACCAGTTGTTGCGGAAATTTGAGGCTTCAAAGCGCAATTTTTACCTGATCAAGGAATAATTGAATGTTCGTACATCAAAGGGATCCTTTCTTTTTTTTATTTCCAGATGAACAAGGCTTCTTAGTCATTCACTGTAGTCATTTTCTCTTTAAAATCTATTTTTATTCTCACATAGTTTCCCAATATAGGTATCAATTTTACACCAATGTTTATAGATACGAACATTTCAAAGTAGTAAAATGGACATTTATAGATAGTCAAATCTATGAACACGATAACTAAGAAGCTCACCATAATTCGTTAACGATCTTAGCTCAGTTGTCTACTCAACGGCTGACAGACGAAGAATAAAACAAAGGTTTGGTAAGACCTCGCGAAACTAAACCTCGAGTCAAATGCAAATGTATTCACGACACAGAGGTTAGGCAACATCGTGTAAGTAAGCTTCGAATCTAAAGCTAATGTTGCAGTCACAAGTCCAGTAATTCATCTTATGTTCCTGGGTGTTCTTTAGAGAGTCGCGGCAATTGAGCGAAAATTTTGTGAAACGTCTTTCCAGGCCTCGCCTGTTTCTAGCGCTTTGTTTCCGAAACATGTATATTCATTTTTTATCAGGTGTCTGGATCTACATATGATGAATAAGAATTATTTAGAATGTCGCAATATTGAATTGAGTGCGTACGAAAGCTAGCCAGTACAAATTTATATCATTTGGGAGGTTATTTCCGTTCAGAATGACATTTATTCGGTGGTGTTGGTTTATTATTTTTTAATGAAAATTGTGGTATTGAAAAATTTAATATATTTGTTCAGTTTCCGTGGTTTAATCCTAAGAATCTACGCAATTAAGTGAGTACTTGTATTATTTGAAGATTGGTAATGCTCAAAACTTGGATGAACTCTCTAGAATGTTGGTCTAGATTGTATTTGGAGGGCAGAATGTGGGGAGAGTAAACACTGAGCGTGGCGTGATGAGTGCGTTTTGTTGGTTCATTTTAGCGCGGGAGAAGAGGAACTTCACGGCACTCGCTGAGCCGTGTTTTTTGCCGCCCCAAAATGTTCTCCGGAACTTCAATTCTGAATTTGAGAAGGATTTCTTCATTTTCATCATGAGCATTTATAGAATGATGTATGAACCCAAGTAAAACTAGTCGCTTGAACTGAAATTAATCGTATTGACGTCAATAAAGTTAAATTGAAATTTAAAAGGAATCATTTTCCTATAAAAATTTTCATCAGAAATTCGGAAGTTCTCATTGTAAATTTAAGCTTGAACTTATGTACGGTTATTGTTTACATTTTGTATCGTCTTCAACACCTGCTCGTGCTGATTAGAGAAAGAAATTATTTACGAATATACTTATTATTGCCACTGATAATTAGAATGAAGCAACCATTATATGTAATTCAGGTCAATTAATCATTCGGTACATAAAGCCAACGACTAAAACTCAAGCCGACCTCGAAACTTTAAATTTATGCTAACTCTAAACTGTCATAAACAAGCCAATTTAAGCGCATATATCGAATTAAAATTGTTTCGGTGCACCCGTCCGTATACGTGCTTGCGACCATTGCCCCATGTCCGAGGTTGCGCTCAGGCTAAAATATTGCGCTTGAGGATGAAATATATATTAGGCCCACACCACAAGATGAACACTGCCCGCATTTCACAGTAAGACTCGAATATTCGAAAGCACACACACCAAACAAGCACACACATACAAACACACACACTCAAACACAAGCACACGCAGCAGCTGGCCGTAACACAAGACCAGGTGTGCGGTCATTTCACTGGGCAAGGTAACCTAACCTTATGTGCCTTGGACCGACCGAGCCTCGTCCGCTGCCTGTTCGTCGTCATTCCCGTGCTGTGCTCGGTGTCGCGCGCATGCCTTTGCTGCGCACGCAACACTTCTTTTGTTTATGTCACTCGGACTTTTCTTGCTCCTGTTGGAAAATTCTGTGAAGTGTGGAAAGGAATACCACTTTATGAAGTTTTTCCAAGTGATCGTGTCAATCAATATTAATGTTTTCCGGTAAAATAGTTATTTGTATTGTGGCGTTTTTTGTGGACCACTGGACCTGGTGTTATTCCATGTTGCTTCATATTTGTTGTTATGCTTTTGTTCAGGTGCAGTGTTTTTAGCCCCTAATCTTCTTTAGGGACAAAATCTGAAATTATTACCATTGTAATAGTTATATAGAGAGAGCCAATATATAGACGGTTGGTTAACGCCCCTCTCAGTGCACTACGTCGCTGACTGTTTGCTTCATCCTCGCTGCTCCATAGCGACGGTCAACTATTGCCCTGTGTCTACTCTCATTTATTTTTATTAATACTTTTTTTTACTGCTGTTGTGATTGCGGATCCTTAAAATGTTCGCACTTTATAAAGATAACATAACGAATTTTTGATTCATTTCGGATCAATGTTCATTTTAGACTTTTCACGAGAGACGTACATTTTTTTTGGTTTCAAGTGTGTTTTATTTTAATATTTCAGTTAATTTTGTTGAGAGATGTTATACGCCGGATGATCAAAAGATAGAAGTCGACGGTGATCATGAACAGTCTATTCATACATTTTACGCAATACATCATGGGCAGATAAAACAATAAATATGAGGCGACTTGAATTGGGTTGCGGTATCTTCACGAGACTCCTATAGGTAATGACTGCTGTATCTGAGCGTCCTATAGGCAATGACTGCTGTATCTGAGACTCCTATAGGTAATGACTGCTGTAGACAAGTAGGGTGGACTGACATTAATTACTATATATCGGTTACGAGACGATCTCGTATATTACTGTCGATATTGAGTATGTAAGCTTTTCTTACATTGATTTTTTGCCGCCTTTTTTTATTTTTAGTACGATGTAAGCAAGAATTCAAACGTTACGAGGTGCCGGACAAAAAGTCTCACCCTGGCGCTGTTGTGCATTCGCACCAGTCGTGACCTTGACAGTCTTCCGATTACAGGAGTGGCGGACACCGAAAGAGCCAAACCACACAGTGCTGTGTGGAATGTATGTATTGCTGTGTAGGACAGCTGTATGGATAGAATGTATGGTATGCAAGGCAGCAACTAATATCCCGTTGTTACCTTGAGGTTCACGGTCAAGTGAAATCTGATTTTGAAAAAATTGATCATTCCTGAATTAATTAATTTCTTCTTGAAAATTCCTTGCATCGGATATTTATATTTTTTATCGTAAGCACGCCAGAAGCTGCAAGTTGAGAACTTGTTTTTTTTTCACTTTCATTGTTGTGCAACAATCATGTGGTGAATTTGGTCGTGTGAAATTTCCGTGAAATTCGCATCTCTTGGGTGATTCTGCACCCATGGAAGGTTGCCGGGCTCGGCCGGAGTTATGGGAGCGGCTGCAGAGAATTGCGTTCCCAAATGAAGCTGTGGCTGGATTCTGGCCACGCCTCGTATCATAGTTGTATCGCTGAAGGGCTTGCATCGTAAAGTTGTTCCAAACTGAGATGAGTTCAAGTTTTTGCCTTTAACTAAATAGCTGCTGTTAAAGGAACAGTGAATTCCTCGTTTTATATTTGCAATAAACATTAATTTATTTAAGCTTTAAAAATTCATTTAATTGAACGGTCTTGATATGGATCCTCAAATTCCAAACCATTTGAAAAATAACAGCTGTTGAAGTAGGATCGCATAACCATTGGAAGTAGTAACCATTGGAAAAGCATTAATTCTCCATTATATAACTTGCATAATTTATTGTAATCAAAGTTTATGCTTGTTAGTAAGATGAATTATGCGAGTTTGCTTATGACTCGTTATAACTTCGCCTCTCCGGTCGTTGGTCACAGAACGCAAATTATCCCCATTGTTTAGCAGTTATTTCCGCCATCAGGTTTCCACTAGTCATCTTTTTATTTGTAATTAATACTTTTTAGACAATTATTAAATAAAATGTTGAGAGAATTAAATAAAATGTTGTTGTCCCTAAAAGTATTAATCCACTTGAGCGATTAACTGTCATTTGAAAATTTTCTTATGTTTTGACGCTTGTTGTGTTGTTTTTAGCTATGGTTTCTGCTCAAAATTGGCAATTTTCACTGAATTTTGTGGTTGTCCACCCAGACACTTAGACGTTGTCATGGATTTGGTTGCTCCACCGTCAGCTGCTTGTGTCACTCATGTTCGTTGTTAGAACAATCGGTTGTGCTGCGTTCATCACTCCGCCATTGACAGCCATTACCTGCTCGTGATAATGATGGTGATTAAATTCATCACCTTGCATCTCAGTTTCAGGCTTCCCTCAACTCTATGCTCCTACCATAACTCATCGTGTAACATTTTCGTAAATCATTATCGTGATAGGGAACGTATTTGCTCATTCATGGCCCACCAACAGTAAAATTTTGCTGTTTATCATAAAGAAAGGAAGAAATATTGTGTTAAAAGTGCTCATCTCGTAATTGAAGTGACATCAATGAGCACAATGTCGTGCATTTCATCAACCTATAATTAGGTCAAGTTAAGTAAGTTAATACTCACTTCTGTATTTGAATGAGCTTAAAATAATCAATAATTTCAATTCACGCTCATCACAGGAATTAAAAGTATAACGGATTAGGCAACTTAAACCTTTAATATTTTTCTTTTGCTACTGAACTATTGCAGCCTGAGACACCATCGAAGCATTCGCACGAGATGCCGTCTCGTATATTGTCCCACCAGACGATGACTCAAGGCTCGACAGCGAGGTTTGGAGCACGACGAACTGAGACGAGTTTTTTACTCAATGCCTCCTTCACCTCTCGCGCGCTCTCCAGCTCTCACTCTTGAATTGTCTATCTTCTCATTCTCGCTTGATGGGAAAATCTAGAATGCCTGATGACTCATATTGTAGTCACATTATCTTTTGCTAAAATCTATTTTTTATTCTCGCCTACTTGTATTGTCTACTTTGTTACTGAATTTATCTACTCTATTTACATTTTTACAAGCACTTGATAAAAGTGTCCTCATCATTTCCACCTCGTACATCGACTCTTAATTGCAAGTAATTTATGATTGCCCTTGCTTCCCTCTGGCATTTTTTGGCCGACTCATTTTGTTACCTTTATGAAGTTGTAATTGTGCACACTAATTATGTCTGGAAACGTTCGTAGCATGAAGTCTCTCGGTGTATCTTGCACCGATACTTGTGGCTTCCTAAATGAGTGTGGAAATTTCATAGACAAGGTATTCACTTTTTTATGTTGGTTATTTACTGTCTAAAGTGGTAAACTTGTAGATGAAATAACAACGCCTTGAATTATCTGGCTGTGGGATACTTGTTTATAGAAACCAACGTTCTAATTTCTTACGATGTTCCACATTTAAAATCATTTCATCCTTCCCTTCGTCTGCTGGGTTCCTGATAATTTTGTCTGGAACAGTTATACGTACTACCCGACTGATTATTTCACTCGAGATGATCTATTCGGACAGTAAAAGTTCGTAATTATTTTGCTTTGTATTGATGTTTTTTAATGCAGTGTAAATTGAAAATCAGCTTACTTAAGGGGATTAGGCGATCATTCCATTCTTACTTTAAATAAAATATTAACTATGAGTATAAAATAATTAGAAGAAGGCTTTTGGGGGAAAGAAATAAGATTATCTATGCATCGTAATTCATTATCTTGAGTTGAATGTTCCCGGCAATACCGTGTCCTACATTAATAATTCAACTGTTGTGTATCAGTGTCATTGTTCCATTCACAGATTAAGTTTTGCGGAAATTGATGCTGGTATTAAATCCACGAAATATTTATGTTTACGAAAAATTTAAAGCCTTTTGTGATCTTGAAAATGAGTCTTGATGGTGAAAACTCTATTAACTTTCCGTTGAATGAAATTAAAAATCTTAAGATGTTTCAGTCGCGTTTTTGTAGTCGCAGTATTTTCCATATCGCGCTGTAGACTTAATTTATGGCCTAGCGGTCCGGGACAGCATTGATAACATCATTAACATGGGCCACATTTTGAACGTCGAGTGCACGTGCAAATTGAAACCAAGTTTTGTTTACAAATAAAATGAAAAATGTTGATAAAATATCAGGTTATAGTTCAGCGTCTGGAAAGCTAGAGAGTTTATAGATAAGTATGTGATTGTCTATGTAAAAGGTCTCTTCCTATAAGGTTGTTGGTATAACAAGGAAATGTTCTCTCAGTAAGGTCTTTAAAGGACACCAAGTTGAGCATGAGTGGTATTCTGGTTCAGCGACTGGCTGAGCTGAACCTCATCAAGGACCCGGCATCAGCAGGGACCAAAACCCTCGTCATCAGCAGGCACAGGAAAACTAATCGTCGCAACCAAATCGTGTCTAATAGCGAAATTATCTTCCCTGAGCCGCACCAAAACGAGCACAACCAACCTTGTCGGCGACTGTCTCTCGACAAGGAACCTTCTACTCTTCGGTCTGAAATTCGACGCAATAACTGGCGGAGGAGTCGCCAAACCTCCAATTATTCCTGTAATGCTAATAGATCAATGGAAAATAGTTGCTCAAATAAGAACTTTCCGTTGAGGCAAGCATACGGCCCCAAATTTGCCTCTAACTGCAATGTTGCTCCCGTGGCCACAAGCGTTCACTTCACCCCAGAAGGATCATTTGACACAAGCACCCTGCTGGACGATTCCAGCGAAGCAAAAAATTGTGCCAATGTTAATGGTGTTATGAATCAATTCGAGCTGATAGTCAACGAAGTACAGGATAAGCCGAGGAAGCTTGACCGCAATGAAAATGAAATTTTAGGCCGCCTAACTCTCATCAGTGCAAACGCGACGCTTAGCGCGGACGACTGCGATGACTTGGACAGAAGAAAAACTGAAGATAAATCTTGCTCTGAAATGAATCTTCTTTCCCTCGAAATGCTCTCCGAATCTTCTGCACAATCCATTACTTGCGGAAACTCCAGCGAATTGTCAGACTTGCACGAGAGTTTGAGACCATCGGAGAATGTTGACACAACTCCGGTTCCGCTTGCTCAAGACTGTCCAGGGTTTTCCTGTGTGCTTCCAGACAGAAGTATTCATTGTGGTCTTCCAGATGCGTCAAACGGAGTATCTGCAAGTTCTCGGGAGCATCTGAAACCTACTTCAGCACAGAATTCCGAGTCGTGTCACGGAATTTTAACCTCGAAAGAAGAGAAGCTAGTAACAAAGAAATCTGATAGACCCAAGAAAAGAAGTAAACGCTCTGTGAAAAGTGATCTAAAGTTTTCGAAAAGTGAATATTGTGGTGATTTAAATGATGTGATTGTAGAAAGATTGGGTGACTCGTCATCTACAGGTGTAGGAAATGAACTTGATAAAAACTATTCATATGAAAATGCCACCCATCAGCGTCTAGCTTCTGCCAACGACCCATGTTATCCAGGTACGCAGTCCTAATTTAAGTATAGCCGTGCCCCGCATACTGTTACAGCAATAATACACAGGAGCGTGTAGTAGCGTGTAGTTGTGCTATAGTAAATATTGTTGACAACTGATTAATTTAGTTCATTATTCTGCTATTAATATTTCCACAGTTGATTTTCAATAGATGTAACGCATATGAAAATGGTAACATTATCAAAGAAAATATTAATATTCATTAAATTCTACAAATGATCAACAATGCGGCGTTAGCTGAAAATTATTGGTAGTTTGCTTAAGAATTGAAATTTGTCAAAACCGTCATAATTTTGATGGACTTTTGTTTTATAAGAGAATGTGTACCACACTATTATATGTTTATTATGATCTTTTTATTCGGGTAGAAACTTTGTTAAACAAAGGAAACGCTGACACCGTAAATCTCCGGCATGGTCGCCCAGATATATTTTGGAAGTTAGTTGTATTATATATTATCTTACAGATAGAAACTAAAACACGAAAGAAAAAATATGTACACGACTCAGCATGCACGAATGAATATATGTTGGTGTTGGAGCTCTGTGGGAATGTAAGAACTTTCGATCGTCTGCAACCCATTCGAACTATGAGTGCAGCGCATACAATTTCAACTCATCGTATAGGTGCCTCCAAATAAATTTCTTTTATCCGTTCATTCTATAGAGTTGCAACATTTATTGCACATTATACAATATTGACAATTACGATTAGAGCTAGGCAATACTTGCATAAGAGTTTTCTTTATTTTAAATATGGGAAGCAAGCAAGCAATAAATTGCCTGTGCATATATCTCCTGAGACTTGCGTGCACATCTCTCTGACTATAGCTGTTGACGTTACAATCGATAATAGCCGTTGCTGAATCCTTGTTGAGAAAATGGAAGGAGAAAAATTCAAACTCGCTGTGTCGATATTGATAGATTGGGTGAACGGTCTATACGCATGCTGACAAAGTATTCACACACTTGAAATTCAACATAAAACCAAGAACAACTAGAAATTCGTGCCGGAATATTGGCCTTCTTCTAAATAAATTAATGAATGTATTCTCAATTTTATTCACACAATTATCATAACTGAAAATCGTCCGCTCATCTCTACTGTTATGATTAATTTTATATCTGACACTCTAATCCCAAGTTTTTGACGAATTCAGTTGCATAAAATTGAACTCGTTATTCAACTAGTTTTCAATTCAATTCAATTGAAGAATTGAACGTTCGAATTGATCTAGATTTCAACAAGTAAACATCGTGAAGTTGTTCACTTACCGAAATTCAAACTCTACGATCTGTCTGCATGACTGTAAATATTTCGCGTTTTTTTCCTCAATTCGCATCAAATACTTCAGATTTGCAGCATTTCAAAACATTGTTGACACGGCGGAAATACAGTTGCATGCTTCTGCCTCTGCAACTTCAATCTTACCTGCTAACACAGCTACTAACTTCTGCAGATCTCATTAGTGAAGTTGAGATACCTAAACCTACAGAGCTCCTTGCTTTTCTTTCCTCTAACACCTGTGATTATGCACACTTCTAGCCTTGATAAACACATTTCTCGCTCCAAATTAGGCTCTCGTGCAAAATGGGCATGAGCGAGACGTGTCTTCACTCCCAACGCCCAGCTCCTTTCATTAAAGCTGCTCTGAAATATTTCGGAATTTCAGAAACAGTTCCTGTCATCCATGTCTCTGCTCTCTGTGTTCTGGTGCTGGCGATAGTTCTGATGTTGTTGTTGTCGCGTCCGGATTAGTAGTTGGCTTGTCTCTGGAGAATACCATTTGGTCCCGAATCTTCTCCTAAGGCTCGGTGGTGTCCTTAGGTGCTTCGTAAACATTTCCTCGTCCCTATGCGACATGTGATCTTGATTTGAACTATTGTTCATCAACTGATTTTTTGCTTTTATGCTGCAAGTGAATGGAAAAATCTTCGGCAAAAATCTATGACGCAAGCTTATCTTGTATTAGAAATACTAATCGACTGCAGGCGCCTTGTTCATATAAGGTTATGTAACGCATACTGGCGCCACTTTAACTTGGGGCAGTCGCTCATTAATTGCCTATTAATCATGTTTCCATTTCATTCATGGTATTTTTATTCCAAATTCCCAAGTTTTGTCTGATTATAATAGTTGGATTATACGGAATTCTGCCAGTTTTGGTATTCGGCAGACGAACAGCGATCCGTTCGTCACAGACAGCTCGGTTGTTGCATCCCTCGATCCTCCCTTTAATGCCGTCGTGTGCCATCTAAGTCGCGTCTGTGATAATTAACACTGCTCACCCCTACGTCCTGATCGAACGATATTGCATGATGATGTGAAGTTTATTTTGTTACACGCTCTATTCATGTAGCTTCTTTCGATCCCAAATGAACTCGTCGCTTATTGAAGCATTGGAGGCAAACAAAATCGGCCATATATTTCGTTCTCATATGTTTATAAGATTTTTCGGTCAAAGTGAATGATGCTGAAACATTGGCTATACAATCTACTCCTCAGCCTAAATAATCAAGTGACTTTTTACCCAAACTCCTTCACGATTCCACATTTTTTTCGACTTGAAGAGAATTAATGCTGCTAGAAAATGAAATATTGGCCGAAAGATAGAAAATTTCTGACGACACAAGCCGGTATGAAGGTATGACTTTCCGTCTACTTACTAGCCACTGGTGACATCAAGAGTTTTAAGAAATACTTAGGAGTTGCTGCTGCTTACTACAACAGCTGTATTTGGCAATAGACTGAGAGGTTTCTGTGGTAGACGTGAACCCAACTGTCGACTCGGAAGTTGTCGTTTTAGAAGAATATAATAAAATTATAGCAGTGGTAGATGTAAGCTGTCGTGGTAGAAAAAGTCGTGTAATTTGTTGTGGTAAACGCATCCGTAAAATTTGACATTGTCCTTGTAGACGTTAGCTCAGATATACTGTAGATGTTTAAGTTGCATTCGCAAACTTGTCTTAGTTACTTATACTGGACCAAACGACGACACTGGTCACTCCCGCATGTCCCAGACGATTTCAGGTGCAAATCTGACAGGAATGAAGCAGGTTTTAATTCTCGGTTCAATCCAGCGTGTTTGTGATGAATAAATTCATTCTGTAGACGATGTCTCCGTTAAAAAATATATGTATGCAACGATCAAAATTTCTACCTACAGTGTCTCAGTCAGTGTTGCTCGAAAGAGACTTTGTAATTATATCGGAGGCGACAACTCTTGATAGTAAACGGAATGTGTGTATAGTTAGATGGTAAAGATAAATTAGTCTCAGCCTAAATGTTAATTTTAACCTCTAATTAGGTAGAATATTTGGTACATAACACGTTGAATTCTCCGTCATAACGAGGAACCCTGCCAAGGATTCATCTTTACACAACTTATGTTAATTAGTCATTCACTTCTGATTGCTCTTACGCCCAGACGAACTGCATGCTTGACTGCCCTGAGGCTGATTTCATACACACGCACGGTCCTGATAGATTTTTGAGTCGTGCTTCTAAATCACAATTCGCAGAGAGCGCTTTCATAAATTTCTTCTTTTTTATTATAATTTTTATGTAACTATTTAGAAAAGCGTTTTTAGAGGCTACTTCACTAGATAGTGTTTAGAGAATGAGAGTTGTTGAGTACGATGCTTCGCTTGTATTCTTGGGGCTTTGAAGCATCATACATTTAGTTGGGGGTAGTGCTATGTTTCTTACGTAAAATATTGCGAAAATATTTATTATTAAGATGTCTCTGCATATCCAGCTAATAAGATGGCATTCTTAAACCAACGTCCATAAATCTGAAAAACATTCCATATCTAGGGAACTGAGCATCTACAATAATAGTCCAGGAAACCTAGTGAAAAAAGGGGGTCAACCTAGAAGAAATTGCAAAAGAATTTTCTCCATCACTATAACATGCAGAAAGGCCTCAGAAAATACATATAAAAAATCCTCTAAAATATAATTGGTGGAAAGGCTTCAAATCAGTGATTTTCAAAATGGCCGCCAAAGTAAAGTATATGTTGATATGCAGCGGTTTGAATTAGCAGACTGGAACAGTTTTGCTGCCAAAAGCCAATTTTTTTAGGCTAATAAATGAAATTATATCTATATTAGGAGCTAAATTATATAAACTAAGAAATATTGCAATATTTTGTAATAAAAATACCATTTTATCGATAATTTTATGCTTTTTAAAGTCCGATGAATTCTCAGCGTTTCTTTTTTTCTTCTTCTACTGATAAAATTTGGCATAAATGTGTTTGTCTGATGTAAAATAAGTAGGGAAGAAGTCATTATGCTCAGAAAATCATTAATTATGATGGTCAACTATTTCTAAGATGAAATAAGAGAGCGTCAGCTGTGTAGACAAAAAGATAAAATATCAGACATACAGTATGAATGATGAACGGGATAGAAAAACCTTTTTTATTTCAGCTTGCACAATTTTTTTACTTATTTTGGACATAAAATAAAAATGAGAAATTATTATACTGTGATAATTAAGAAGTTATACTAAAAAACTAGTTATGACGCTTAAGCTATAGAACTAGTACGTGGGGCAAACGGACCACTGCGGTTACCGGCCCATAGCGGGTTTCTCGCTAAGTATGGCAGATATTGGTCCGTGTTCTCTACCGCCGATCTACAGTTTCACTGTGATAAAGTGTACGGATTTATGTTTTGCTAAGAGTTTGCGTTCTTAAGTTATTTGTGAATAACTGTTTTAGCCCAGATAATTTTTTTTTGCTGCTAAATAAAACTGTTTTCGCTTACTGTAGATGAAGCTTTTGAAATTACTGTGAATTATATTTTGAAGTAATATTTATAGGGATAATTTTGAGTTCAAGTTTAGACTATTAGCTTATAAAATAAAATGTTGACACGATATAAATGGAAATGATACCTAGTGGGGCAACGGGCCCACGCGTGTCACGGGGCAAAGCGCCAATGGTGGGCTCAATACACCTCTGTGAAGTCTTGTGTTATACATCATAAGATTGTCTCAATGATCTTTTCTAAACTATAACTAGCTTTTTGAATTACAAATTACACTTCATATTGCATGATTTTTTGACTTGCTGCTTCTAGGAAACAGGTTCTAGTTTCTAGTTATGCGCGTATTTGACCCCTTATCGAGTTTTTGACTCTTGCCTTGCCAAAAGTTGATTTCAGCCAACTACAATGATGAGTTTTGATGTGTTGATGAGTTTTTATGGTGTTGGCTGAAATCACGATTTAGTACGAATTCTCTGCACATAATATCTGGATTATGGACGAAGCTGGAACGAAGTTTTTTCTGATCAACTAAATATATTTTTTCTAGTCAACGATACATTTTTTCATGTCAAGGATGAATTTTTTATAGCAAGAGTATATTTTTCCAGTCAAGGATATGTACATTTTAATGTCAATGAAATATTTTTCTTCACGTCAGTGATAGATTTTTTAAGCCACGAGTATATTTTTTTCAAGTTAAGGATATGATTTTTTAAGTTGTTAATAAATGAGTGAATGTCATATTTTTCATTACATTTTTCTTATTTCTAACTGTAAAGTGTTGTATTATCATTTTTAAACGAAAAATAGGCAATTGTGGGGTAGGGACAAAGGGTGGGAACCTTGCCCAAAGCCCATGGGCCCATTGCCCCAGGGGTGGGGCAATGAGCCCATTTTGACACTTTTCATAAAAGTGTTTCATTAAAAATTGAATAACTCTATCGGCGTCTAATTCACATCATACATTTCTCATTAGTTACCTTTAAACATAACAAAGAACCACCTCGTATCAATTAAAATTTCATCAAAAATTTAGTTTAAAAAAGGGGGGGCCGCTGCCCCATGTTACCTACTGTGATTATTCTATACAATATATCAACATAGAATGACGTCACCCATTAGGAGTATCAGCATTGGCTACATGCTGCTGAACACTCCTATCCTATGTATCGCCGTTATGCCACCACCATTACTGTCTTGAGGTCACTCATCGGAAGAGTCAGAATCACTGTCAAATACTTGACTTGTGTTACTGCACACACCATGGCACTGGTCACATGCGGGTGAACATTCCATATCCCGTTTCCAACAGGCACATCTCCTTGTTAAACAATCTGTTGAACAATTGCATCTTACCATTTCTAGTAGCTTAGATGGGGCAACTTCTCGATCTGTGAGAACAGGCATGCATTGTCCATTTCTCACTTCCCATCCCCACTCATCAGGTTTCATTCTGTTGCCCAGCCACTCTTGCACTTGGCAAAATGTCCTCAAACTATGAAACTGGGCAGCTGCTGATGTAGGTGGAAGCACCTGGGGGTATACAAATGCTTTGCTAACTACAACTTTTCTGTGAAAGTTATTGAATCGAAGTTTGTCCAGAGACTCTCCGGTAGCACCCTTGTACAGAAAGACTAGTGCAATCTCTCCAGCCACAAACTGTACCCTGTATCTTGGTGCTACCTGTAAGACATAATGTGATCACCCTCTACCAAGCTTATGTACAAGCTAGACATTCTGTAACAGTGACTATAAGCATGTAATAATCACAAAATACCTCGATATGGTGTGTCCTGTCTTGAAGTCTGTTCATAGGGCTGCTCTCTTAATAATAATAATAGTGGTTTCAGCGTTTATTAGGCCATACGCCTGTCGCCGATTCTTAACATCGCGGAACATTCACAGCATTTTGCGGTCTCGCACTCGCAACTCACTGCTACAATTCTGCTGTGCTTTAACCACCCGGCCTCCTCGCCGATTCTGACCAGAAACTGGTGCACAGAGCTGGGAACGAACCCGCGCCTCTCTGCGCCAATCCTGGTAGTCTGAACTTTAACCACTGCGCCACCCTCTCTTGCTGGTCATGTTCTAAAACTTACACTTCTTACTACAATTAACACACCATTTATGATATAGACACACACACTCACCCTGCATCACACACACACTCCGGGTGCATGTCCGTATATACTATAGGCATTATTCCACATGGCTATATAATCACAATTTTTCGCTTTATGGGTGGCTGTTTTTGCAAATACTAGATTGCTACCACCTTGGATGAAATTTAGTTATTATTAGTGAATACCCCCTTCATGAAAACATACATACAGTCACAAAAATAACTGTCGGTCATATTTTAAAAATGTGTTATTAGGCTTATATTGCCATTCGGCGGCCATTTTTTTAAATCTTAAATTTGACACCCTTCCACTACTTGCATTTTAGAGGATTTTTAGTATGTTGTTTCTATTGCCCTTCTGGAGCATTGGTGAAAAAATCATTTCTTTTGCAATTTGTTCCGGGTCAAACCTTATTTTTCCTGGACTATAAACCCTCCATGTAGATTCTCCTATATTGTTGACAATATACTTAGACCATTGATACATGCCAGCGCAGAAAATAGGTCGTTTAATACATCCAATAGTCAATATCTTGAGTACAATATAGTGTACACTTTCCTTATAATCACAGGAAATAAGTCTTAGCCTTTTATATTTATTTTAATATTTAAGGACAGCATTTCAAAAGGTACTCCTCCTGACTATACTACCATTGACCACACTGATGAAACTAGCTTCTGTCTTCAGGAACCTTTTGCTTTGCCAGTATGTACAAAACGTTGATGATGATTTGTAGTTCTGGTCTCCGTTCTTATGTTCTTCCTAAAAATTACAAAATTGGACAATAAGTTATAAAAATGTCTGGAACAGTGCATTTTTATCTAAACGGTATTGTGAATTAAAAATTAGAAACCACTTAGTAAATTTATTTCATCCACTTGTAACTATTTACTCCGGAGCGTGACATAGAATATCATCTTACCATTAAACATTCCTGATCCTTCTTACCGAGAGTGCGCTGTGAAAAAAAAAAATTCGCACGATTTTCTATAACACAGCGTTCAAGTAATTCTCCGGCACGGATCTTATTAGCCTCAATAATGGAGCCCCCAGTCGTTCAAAGCAGTTCGTGTCCACTCTTTATGACTGCCAGCGTAGACTTGCGTCTATTGTCTTTATGTTTTGGTACATGTCTGTTATATTAAGCCATCTTAAATATTTGTTGACGTGAAAAATCCGTCGGGCTACGCATGACATGATACAATAGTGATACTCTTTGGCTTACTTGTGAGGCGGCCGTATAGTTTGACGTGGCCCACGCCTCGTGTCGACGATGTTCAGTCGAGTTCTTCTTAATCTAATTAGGATAAAGAATTTTAAAATTCAATTCTGGGACTTCTTTTTACCCAGAATTTAAATGACCGATTCTAATTATTATCTATATTTCCCATATTATTTATTAAAAGCACTGCTTATGCGATAATCTTAATTTTATTTATAGTGCACATGACTCCTCTTGAAACACGTGGTCCGTTGTGACATTGCTTGAGGGGCTGTCGAAGCCATATTTTCAGCCGTGATTTGTTGGCCGCTGCCGCGTGCAAAGCCCGACTTCAATAAATCGAAATTAAGGAAAATTTTCTCTCGGACGCTTGCACGATTTATCGCAGGCGTCGCTTTAGCTGCCATTCCTGACCGCCTTACACTTCCCACCGCCCAATCTTATTTACGAGCGCCAAGCTTTCAATGATTAAAACTACCACTCCACTCGCATCATTTATTAAAATAAGTCCGGCCGTGCGTTCAGTTATTGTTTGTTAAAATTAAAGTTTTGATATTTTTTCCGGTTTTAAAAGGTACTTCCAGGTGAACTTTTACGGGAAATTTTGAAGTGGGGGAACAAGACTCCCCGAAATATCATCATTTGCGTTTGTCATTGGTTATTCAATAACCTAGATATCGGGCTACCATCATTGAGAGAGACTATAACTTAATTATCAGGGCAGACGCCCTGCAGATCACCTAGATATTGAGATCGATGCGCAAGCCTTCGATGGCAGTGAACAAAAATTTTCAGAGGCTTGAGCAAATATATTTGAAAACAGTTTTTCTAAACACTTTTGGTTATTAAAATTAAGTCTTTGTTTCAACGATTCAGTTTTTTTTCTGCCTACTTTCGTTCGAGAACAGGAAACAGGGAATTGGAGCGGTGAGAGGAGGAAAACATTCCTCTATGAGTGCTCAACGCCGAAGCAATATTAGTATTACCTGAACAGCCTGCATTGTTTGGTCCAGAATAGCGGGAACCAATAGCTCGGCACAAAGCCCTTTATGGGGAGCACAGCTCTGACGGCCATTCATTTGTAGATACGTATGCTTATCTACGTATCTTGGCCGTATCCGTGGCGCGGGATATTCATCTTGCTGGCTTGCTGTTGAATCGTGCCACATACATCTGTAGTCTTGATGCTCGCCGTAGCTGCTGTATTTCGTTGATCTTGTCAAATTTCGATTTAAACATTCATCTGTGGAAACTTTATAAATAAATTGTAATGTTAAAATATGATAACTAAGATTTATTTTAGATATATTTTTATTTGCCTTTTAATATTAATTTAAGATTAAATTTATCATATCGACACAATTATATTCATGCTAGAGTACAAAATAATCTTGAGTTTTCAACGCTCATTAGGTCCACCGTCCTGATTCTTCCTTTGTAACATCTGTATTTACTCGTGGTGACTTTTTCTTGCCTCATTTCATACTGGAGTAGGTGTTTGTATTTTGCTGATATGTAAGTCTTCATTTTTTCGTGAGTCTAAGATTTTTGCTGGCTAATATGCCGCCATACTATCATGGCGCGTTAGCCTCCTTGACGTACAAAATTGCCTAGATGACGTACAAAATTGCCTAGAGGACGTACAAAATTGCCTAGATGACGTACGAGCGCGGGAGAAATTACGTTACATATTTTTTCACTAAATAGGAAGCGAAAAATATTTTATTGATTAACCGAATTTTTTTACAGCTGACTACTGACTGCGTTTCGATATCCGTTTTATGACAAGGCAGGTTCCTATGCGTTAAAAGCATCTGCCAGATTCTGATCTTAGTTTCAGTATGTTCACGAATCTCGCCTTACTTGCTCCTAACCATTTCGTGAAGTTTATGGGTCGACACGATTCTCACGAATATAAATTTTGTCCCGCCATAACGTAACAAAAATCGAATTCGCGCTTCTAGCTTTTCATGGCTACTCATTGTTGAGACTATTTTCGATGAAGATTTTTTCCAAACTTTTTCCCGTGTTATTCAATTGTTAGCTTAATGAGTAAGCGAAGCGTGAGAACAAACTTTGTTCGCCATCAACGCCTGTCAAATGAAATTTAGCGTACAAATCATGTTTGAAAATCTGCTTTTTGTTACTTTTTTCCTTCGATAATTTTAGCAGATTTGTTTAAGACTTAAATGAATACGGCACCAGAAGATGCCGGCCGCACCAACAAGCGAGCTCACATTGTGCAGAGGTCTGCTGGTTGTCAGGGCACCTGCCTTGGCTGCTCCGTTGAGAGGACTCTTAAGGCCCCTCGCTTACTGCCCTTAGGCTCTCGTCGCGACCATCCACTCACCCACTCCCCTCACCCACTCCCCTCACATACTCCCCTCACCCACTCCCCTCACCCACTCCCCTCACCCACTCCCCTCACCCACTCCCCTCCCCCACTCCCCTCACCCACTCCCCTCACCCACTCCCCTCACCCACTCCCCTCACCCACTCCCCTCACCCACTCCCCTCACTCGCTCCCCTCACCCACTCCCCTCACCCACTCCTCTCACCCCTGAGCCGCCAAATCGTGGATAATGGATGAGGCTTGAGCGCAGTCCTGCTGTGCTTGCTGGTCGCCTGCACTACAGGACGCTCGCCCTCCTCTGCTTCTTCCTCCCCACCGAAAACTCTAGCAAAATTATAATTTAACGGCGAATGATTCAATGCTCTTGACGTGAAAATTGTTCCTGATAGCTAAAATCATTATTGACTCTTTGTGTAACTAGTTTCATTATGTGCCATCAGTCTAATTACCACATCATTAGCCACGTTATCTGTTGACTGCCAATCATTGCGGCCAAGTATAAAGTTATCATCCTCCTCGCCTCTCATAACTCACTTACTCTGCAAACCTGATGCGAGGCCAGCGCTCAGCTTTTGATTTCTTTGCTGTCGCCGAACTGGCGGATATTTTCTTTGACATGGTCGCCTGAAATCGATATCCAATTTGAATTTGTAGGGTTTGATCTCGCTTGACTCGCTCGTATAGGCCCATTCCTGCAGCGACCATTGCTGCCCCGACCTCGTGGACTGAATTCCGTTCTCATGCCTTCTTATTCTTTCCGCTTTCGTAGACTTGCTCTTGCTCTCGTGTACTTGCTTCTGCCCCCATGCGCAGTCTCCTGTCTTCGGGCACTCCCATCTGCCCCAATATTTGGCATTTAAAACGGCTTTCGATTCTTTTGTACCAGCTTCTTGGTCAAATTGTTTCTTGCTTTGTGGTGTTCGGTGTTTGCCTGGACTCCATGCCGACTTGGTAAATTTGCTCGCGTCGTCGCGGAACTTTGCTTCTGCCCGGGTATGTTTGATTTTGTCCTCAAATACTTCATCCCACTTCTAAACTCAATGCTTTCGTGTAGGACTTACCCGGCCCAACTGAGCTGCATGATGTCACCAGTGATGACGTGACACATTACTTCGCCAATAACGTCTGCGGAAACTGCCAGCGAAGAGTGCCTTGCATGTCTCAATTCTAGCCACGTCCGCTGCCACTGCCAGTTCACAGTGTCTTAATTGTATGTCTCAATTCTCGGCACTTCTGCTGCCAGTGTCAGCTCACAGTGCCTTGCATGTCTCAATTCTCGGCACTTCTGCTGCCAGTGTCAGCTCACAGTGCCTTGCATGTCTCAATTCTCGGCACTTCTGCTGCCACTGCCAGCTCACAGTGCCTTGTATGTCTCAATTCTCGCCACGTCCGCTGCCACTGCCAGCTCACAGTGAATGGCATCTCACGTTACAGCTATAGAGCACTGGGCAACTGCATGGTCTGCATAGACTGGCGACCTCATCGCACCTTTGTTTCTGGTCTGCACAGACCAGACTAAATGGTAAACATGGACGAGCGGTCTCGTCTGCGATAGCTCCTGCATTATTTAGATGACTGCCGTCCAAACTTGCTGTCATTGGCCAGCCCTGCTGTGGCTGTAGTCAAACCTGATGCGTTGCTGTTCTCCATTCGGGGGCTTTTCTCCCACTTTCGCTGTGATTGCTGTCAATATTTTAGCGTGGCTAACCTTCACCGCGCGAATATTAAGCTTCTTGTCCGCAAGTCAAATTTCTATCTCAAGAATATCCATCTTCAGCATTAACGAGTTCGATCTTTTCACAGTGTTGCCACATGGTAAATTTACGCCCTAGTAGAGGGATACCACAGACGCCTATGCTCATTGTTTTGGTGGGTGAGACATCTGTTGTTGTCGAAAACGCCGCGCTGTATAATGCACACATCTTCTTTTATGAAGCACGTATCCTATTTCATGTGTCATGTCTCTAATACATGGGTCACGTATAATTCATTTAAGGGACATGCTTAAGACCTCTTTGTTATATTTTCTGTTAGAGACCCAGTTACATGCATCGCTCCCAGACCTTTCACGCCGGCTGTCGTGTGCCTCACGAGGCTTGATGCTGCACGAACCTCCTCGATGCTGCACGAACCTCCTCGGTGCTGCACGAACCTCCTCGATTTTGCACGAACCTCCTGGATTCTGCACGAACATCCTCGATGCTATTCGTGCACGAACCTCCTCGGTGCTGCACGAACCTCCTCGATTCTGCACGAACCTCCTCGATGCTGCACGAACCTCCTCGATGCTGCACACATCCACCTCGATTCCACATGCATGCACCTCGGAGCGGCACTCACATGTTCTCTTGACATTATTTCCGTTCGATTGCTTCCATCACCGCTTATATCTGCCGAAGCCATGTTATTTGGACGTGCAAGTGCCGCCCGATGCCGAACAATGGCCCCGTACACTCCATAAGAGCATATCTGCGCCGTGCCGCTGTAGTGTCGCTCCTCTCACCCCTCCTTTTAGGGCATCAGGCACTCGATCCAAGTGGTGCGGCTCTCAGCGTCCCATTAACACCGGGGCGCTGACGTCTATAA
This sequence comes from Hyalella azteca, assembly GCF_000764305.2. Taxonomy (NCBI): domain Eukaryota; kingdom Metazoa; phylum Arthropoda; class Malacostraca; order Amphipoda; family Hyalellidae; genus Hyalella; species Hyalella azteca. The sequence continues at coordinate 145,059 of NW_025941113.1, read as the reverse complement.
CCTCACACGCTCGTACTACGTCCGCGACAACGCTGTTATTGGATATAATATTTGGAGAGACAGCAGGGAGCTTCGTTATATAAGATTCGTAATATTTCCATCTTGTATGAAGCAAAGTAACTCTAATGTTGGTTTGTAATATTTTTTTCTTTTGAATTGTGCTCGTATCCACAGCTGTAATGATAATTTTGTCGCGCAAAGAAGGGTTATTGCGATTTAAGATCATCATTGTACACTAAAATACCAGATTCAACCCTGATCATTCACAATTTCTTGTATAAAGTACTTTATTTTTAGGTACAATTATTCATTCACGAAACAATAAAACAAATTCCTTTTTTTTTATTCCAACGGACTACACTGTATATAATAAATATTGATTTTCACGGACATTTTCGATAAGTAATTTTAAAATTGTTGCTGAATTGTGAATGGGCCTCGACAAGAGGCGTGCAGTCCATTAGTATTGTTAGGTGAGCGCGGCTCAGCGGGCCTTTCATTGGAGCGAGAGCGCCGTTGACTGCGCCATGGGCCATCTGATCAAATATCTCACCAGGGCTCAGAGGATTCAACTTTAAATTGAATCGGCACGTTTTGTTTTCACTATCGCCCGGACCTTTTATTCCCAGCTGGACTCTAATTGAAATTTCATGGGCTCTAGAGTTTTTACTGATCTTGGCGAACGAACGCATAGAGTGAGTTTCGTTATTGCAGGAATTTTAGGCGTCGAATGGTCTTGATATTTTTAAGTTATTAAAAATGCTGCATGAAACTTTTGAGAATATTGATGTCGATTGCTCAAATCGAGTGACGGCCTGATATTGATCCATGAATCATTTACTGGGGATGCGAATGAACGTGAATATGTAACATCAGATTGAAGATGCAACTATTTCAATTTCAAAGTAAGAAATTGCTTTGTTTTAAAAATTATTAAATTTCAATATATATTAGTAGTCAATATTGAGTTGTGCTAAGTATTCATATCCGTGATTGAATTTGTGGCCGGAAAGACTTGTTGAACAAAAATTCTTGGTTTAAGGGAACCTAATTTTGCTTCTGTTTTGTGGTTATAAACATTATTGATTATAACAAACGAATTATCGATGGCCGCTGATCGTTCGGTCGGAGATTCGCCCCGGTTCCCGATGGTTATTACCGACGTGTGAGGCCGTTCCCCCGTAACCTACAACGGCCGTTTCCCCGGTACAAGCTGGGCCCCAGCGGGTCCAATTATCCGGTCATCCATATTGCCCACTTCAGTCTCCACTCCTAACGTATGAGCTTATATCGCAACAATTGTTTATATTATTGACATGTTTCATTAAAAATGAAAAACAATTTTATTGGAAGTGAAAATCAAAATCTTTCAACAATTTACTAGGGACTAGAATATGGAAAAAATATTTTTCTTTGTAGTGTTACTATGCATCATAATTAGTGAATGACTTGTAACCAATAGAACGGAAAATTATATGAACATCAATAGTGATAGTTGCAAGTCGATGTATAAAATATTTAGTTATATCAATGTAAGAATTTTGGAAAGATTATTCATTCTAGAAGTAGATATTGGTAGCTGAAATCAAATGATTGTTGTTAAATAAAATGATCAAGTAAAAGTCCATTTACACTTTTAAGCGATTTATTATCGATTAATCTTGCATAGCAATAAAGAACAGTCTCATAACGTTGATAGAAAATATTATTTGATATTTATGCCATTCATTGCCGACTATTATTAAGATAACTACGTGGAAACTACTCTAGCACTGCGGTAGATATTTTTACCTAAACAGTGCACGCCTATCATTATAGTGAAACTCAACAATCGCGTAACGTTGTGGTGAAACTCGCTCAATAATTTTACTATCTCTCATTAAGATTGTTCAGTGACTTGCTAACGTGAGCGAATTCATTCAATTCGTGAGGCCAGCTTGTGGCAACAAACCAGCCTAATTTTACTACGGCTAGTCACGGTAATTGTTATTTATTTCCTCTACACGTTCCTGTCAGGGTTGTCTATTTGGATAATGTGTAATTATCGATTCATATTTTGCTTTTGTATGGGTCATCCTCACCCAGTTTGGCTGGGCAAAAAGTGAGTCAGTTCTACTTCCGCTCTCTGTTCGTGCTGCGTATAGGAAAGTATGTTACTATTAGGATAATGCGACCCACTACTTTTTCTGAGTGCTTGAATTGCATCAATGTGTTTCTCCTCCCGTCGCACTAGCATAGTCACCAACCGTTAATTTTAGAATCCCCATATCCCCTTTCCCTTGTAACGCAAAGCAAGGGGATCCCTGAGCATTGGGAGCATCGAGGTTCCTTAATTGCGTATAATTTGCCCCCCTATCCATAAGCCTTCTTTCATTTGTATGCAATAAATCATTTGTTACATAATTTTAAACAAGCCTTTGCTTCTTCATGTCCATGATCTCAAATCAATAATGATCTACTACCGTAATGTTGTTTTTTGCTTGTTCGCATTGTGTTCATTCTAAGACGACGTCTTCATAGCTTGAACCGTTGAAAATATTATAACTATCATGAATAATTAAACCTATGAAAGTGTATCAATTTAATAAATTCGTCTGTACAGATAAAATATGTCGAATTATATATTTGAAAATGTTGAATGCAAATAAAAAAGCAGCTCAAAGGTTGATTCAAGTCATTGATATTCCGAGTCTAAGGTTCTTTCAGCCGTGTGCGCTGTAGGGCCTCAATTAATTCAATCAATCTGCATAAATTGTCGTCCTGGTTCGAGCTGTTGATCATTGTGGGATTTCTTGCAGTGTGCTTGACTCTCCAATTGCTCAAAACCCTCATCATTTTCATGAAATTGGATAATAGAAAAAGAATGCATTTCTTCATGTTATAGCTTTCAATGTCCATTCATTAGATGAGAAAGAACAGAGAATTATGCCTGCTCGCCTCCAAACAACCGTTCTTCCCATGGTAATAACCTTATTTCATATTCTCCTTTCAACTTGATATGATGAAAAGTTTGTTTTCACTATTCGCTGCAAAACAAAGACGCGCCTCCGAGAAATAAGTTAGCGAGAGATTAAAGCCAAGCGCTCGCGCTCGAGCGCATTTTAATCACGGGAAGTTTTGCGCGTCATTCTTTATGGCATGGCGCAGCGCGGCTGCTTTGAAGACGCTTCGATCTTGTTAAAAAATTAGCAGGCAGCGCTCGGTCCGGGACTAAGGCTCCTACACACTAATGTCCTCTTAGCTAAGATTGAGGTGTAGGTATAGCGTCTAAAAACGCCTTATTTCTGGACGCCGTTCAGACGTAATTATGTGATTATGCGTGGGTTTTAGAAAGTTTTATTTCCTCTAAGTTGCCTTGTGGCTATTTTCTTAAGGCGGTTAATAAATATTATTCCAGGTCATCCAGAGCTTTTTAGTACACGCATTTAAAGAAAATTTGAGGATACTTCTAAATTTATTTACGTAAATTAACTTCGAATATTCGTCCAGCAACTTGAGGTGGACAGGTGTACTTATATAGAAATTTTCTCTTCCTTTTATGATGGCCGAGCGCTCTAACTTCTTGCTACGAAAACAAAACTAATAAGATTTTTGTCTTTTGAACGGCCTCCTTTTGAGGCGAAATAATTCTTGTGGAAAATCTTGTAGTCCTTCAGGTCTCCTGCGGTTATTTTCTCAGGGCGCCTTCGGACATTTCCTCCCCAGTTGTTGTTTCAAGTTTTGCTTACTTTTTAATACTGCAGACTCTGGTATTTTTTTACTCAGGCTTGTGCAAAAATTGTTTTTCTGTAGTTAAAGAATTGAACCTAATTACGTGGATCAAGACTAACGACTATATCAGGAAAACCCACACACTAACTGCTCAAACTCACCTCAACTTTACACCCCGCATCACACGCAGTTTCTTAAGTCCACACACCATTACCACACGCAGTTTCATAAGTCCACACACCATTACCACAGGCAGTTTCCTAAGTCCACACACCATTACCACACGCAGTTTCATAGACTCACAAGAAACCCATTCCAGCTGTGCATTGTGGCTAGAATAAAAGTGACGTTACTGCCGCAAACTTTTGATCCGCCGCCACCGAACTTGCGCCGACTTTTTGCTGCATCTCAAGTTAGCGAAGTTAACGCTGTCTTCGGCAAGATTTTTGTCTGTCAAACAGCGGCGTAGGCTATCTTGTGGCAGGGAAGCGCATCGAATATACTAGTCAGTATGGCTAAAAGCCGCATTTTTAGAATAATTTAATTGAATATGAATTATTTAGTATGAATTTTAATATAAAAAAAATTAGTGTCTTGTGCCATAGCTTTGTTCTATTGAGCGGTATTGGGGCAGCAGCATGCTCCTGTACTCCTATGACACGAAGCTTTATTAAATCGCCACTGGTTGATCACAAAGTACAAGTCTAATGATTACTCGTCTAATTATTAAAGTGAATTGTGGAATTATGTTGCATTCCTTAATGTGGCTGTGATTAAAGTGTAGCCACAAGGTTGTGGCGATTCTAATGGAAATGCTGTGACAGCCGCTGTAATCTGGAAAAAGCATATGTTGCTTCAAAATTAGTTTCCTGAAATATCAGTTATCAACGCAGAACACGTGTTACCAAGATGATGGTGACATTATAAATCTTTAAGTTATGTATCCTTGAAAATATTTTATTCCTGGTATTAAGTACAACATTTATCACATCTTGTCCCCAGTTTTAAATCAATCTGATGTCTTTGAAATCTGTACTTTCTTTACCATACTCGTTTCAAAAAGCATTTTTATTGCTAACTTTTGAGATGTTAAACCCAATGAACGATAGTCTTTCCTCTCCTGGCACGGCGCCGAAAGATTTAATTTTGTTCTATATGTATATTTGTATTGCAGGATATAGCCGGATGCTATATATTCCTATAATATGTTCTTCACGTAACTTATTTTTCATTTGCATGCAGTGAAATAAACATCTCATCAGAAAAGAGCACGTGGCTCTTTGAATTTGACTTTATTGACATGATTCTGTTTGGCTCGACAGCTCATTCTTCTGTTACAGTGTTTCCTCGTCACCGTCTAAGCGACTCGGGTAATCTGACCCACCGACTTCCAGTAATTCTTTGGGACCACGCAATGCGTGTCGTGAAATTCACCCAAATTATCGCCTTATCCAGGGAATTGCCGCGAGCGTTTTAATTACTGCGTAGGCAACTCGCTAATTGGTTGGGAAATTATTGGACAAGCGCGATAATAAAAGCTGGGCATGTCCTGCTAATGATGTTTGTTTTGGACCTTCCCACACTTCGCGTGTCGAACGAATGACGTCGTTAAATATTATGTGTCAGGGCTCATCGATGGAAATTTTCAAATGAATGCTGCCCATTTTTAGTTAACTTTTTCGCCTGTGTAGAACTCAGCTGTATTTCTATTAATTGCGGCTACATTGCGCATGTTAAATTTTCTTCATTATGTATTTAACATGATTTGATTTTATGATTAATCTTTGATCAGAAATTCTGCTGCTAATTTTCCCGCTACGCACAAGTGAACCATTTTTCTTCCTGCGCTACATTTCCTATAATTGCTTCGTCTCTTGCAATTTCCTATAATCTGCATGTATGGCTGTAAATAAATATTTATTAAGAGTACCTTCTCTTGCGCCGCTAGTACTGATATATTCCCAGCACCCAATTGTATTCAGTATCGAAATGTTATCCTTGTGTCTTGGCCAATATTATACCATACTTCCCTATACTTTCAAAAAAAGTTAAGAGATCTTAAGTTCATCCGCCAATTATTGACGGCCTTTCAAGCAAAATCCACCAGTCATAGACAAAAAATAGATCGTATATAGGTGCTTACGTTCACTTAGCGAGTTTTGAAAGTATGGCCCCTGTGGTCTCCTGCACCGGCTCGTGTGTATCCGCATCTCAGGTTGTCTGTTAGCTCACAAATCACCGAGTTTAGCTGCGTCAGCAATTCAGGATTTGCTCATGCAGAACTCCTGATGTCAGCGACGCTCGGGTCGCCGTTCTAGCTGATGAGTTTAGACTTGTCTGGATGCAAGCGGGTCCATATTTTTTATTATGGAGTTATAGTTCATTGCAAGGCATATGTGACAAGCGTTCTAAGACTACTATTCTGAACCTATCATATAATTACACAATTTACTAATTTTCATGCACTGGAGAAATTTATTGCGACAAGCTAATGCAGATATAATTTCTTATGTTATCATGGACCACTATAAATTATAAATTCATCTTGTTGTTAGAATAACAATTTGCGCTTTCTACCCTCGGCACGAGCGGGGTCGATAACTCGTATTGTTGATCCTAGTGATATTGAGACTGTTAATGATATCGATGATATAAAAAGTAGGCCTTCATTAACTGTACTGATCATTTCTATTTCCTTGATGCATATTTTCGTTCGCCAGCTTTGAGTATCAAAAGGATAATAATTTTTGTTGTGGCGTGCAGACGATGGCGACACGGACCAGGAAACAGACCGACTGCTGGGCCAGCAGCGAGCTGAGGACCATGGCTACGGTGCACCTGACAAGGTGAGCATTTCATGATAAGTTACACAATTACAGAAGGTGAACGATTAAAACCTGATGATGTATTACAACCATAGTTTACAACTCCTGATCTCTATTTAACGTTCACATTAAAACGGAATATTTTTCAAGTATAGTAATACCGTAAGATTAATCCAAATGTAGCAATTTGGCTATGGTTATAATTAATTTATCGCTCATTTCAATTTATTGCAGGTGAATGATATTGGAAATTGGGAATTGGGGTAACGCTGAAGTCATTTTATGTCTTTTTATTCCGTTAACAAAATGTTAGTTAACATTACCGTGGATTTTCTTCTGTTTTAAGTATAGTACCGTACGTGGGAGCTGAAATTTACCCAATGCAAAATATCGATTTCCCTTTGCATTGTCCAAATTTAAATATGAACTGTATTTATGTAACACGTTAAGGATTATGTACACAATCATTCTGATTTTCTAAAAAAAAAAACATTTTGTACCGTGTCCTCGAAGCATTTAAATGGCCATATTATTTGAAATGCGCTTCTTACTTGACTTAATGTGGCAATGTATTTCACTCTAAATAATAATCCGACCAATATCATGTGTAAATGCAGTAGTGAGCGGCGGCGTCCTACGCTATAATCCTAGCTTCACGATATTTCAATTCTGCCTAATATGCCGCACCACGAAAAACTCCTATGAAGGCCTCTGGGGAGCGCAACGAGCCTAGCTTAGTCTGCATCATTGCTCGTGATAAATTCTAATGATCGAGAGCGCCTCTTGACATGAGCGCCGCTTGACGGCAACAACTGTTAACAGAATTTACTGTTGAAGTGAGTCTATCCAGCAACTTTTTGACAACAAGGTTGTCTCGAACAAGATTGATCTTCGACATAATGTTAAGGATATTGGAGATTGGGTGAGATCAGTACAATAACGCTGAAGCTATATTATATCTTTTTATTCCGTTAACAAAATGTGGTGCATAGATAGTTCTGTTTGGCAATTAGATTGACACGGTTGCCTATTGGAATCATTGTCGGATGAAATGATTTTTTTAATATAGTGATGAAAGAATTGTCACACGACAGAATTGATCATTCTTCGGATTATCAGTTCAAATGACTCATTCTATATAGACTCAAAATCGATGTCAAACAAATCGTCCATCACGGTTTTTTTACATTAGTAAGATTGCCAGTTCTCTTGACAGCCCGGAACGAATTTCTCATGAATTGTTCTTCATGATTTCCTCGGTATATGCAATTCGTAGGAAAAAGATTTTCTGTTGACATTTCCAACCCGTTTCGCCCGTGGACAGTTTAATTTCAAGAGAAGAATCTGGGAAAGGGATTTTTCCCTGAAATATATTCTGCCATCAGAGTTTGAAGGAAGTATTTGTTGTTGACATGATTGAGTTTGTACGCTTCTGATAGAAACAAGAATTCACTTCAAATATTTATTTTGTTCATTTCTTTCGATGGAGCTTGTCGACCGTCAAATGAATGGTCGTAAAATCTTTGCTGGTTTTAACCGAATATTGACGTCTGTTGGGATTTTGATACAAATAAAACGTCTAAATTAAAGTAGGTACATAACTTGCCAGCAGCAAATATCGAGGAAAATTATAAGAGTGGAAACAAACATTCTGTCAGTGAAGAACCACTATGAGGAATCACGCAAAAATTACCGAATTGAAATGCGTGTGGTTAATTATAATTTAAATATTTGGTCAAACACGTCTCTCGCCAGTCAGATTTGTGCCAAAATAAACTCTGAGTATATCTTCCTGATCAAAATCTGGGTAACCTGGTCTCAAGATATCCGGGCATTCTGTTCTAAACAAACCCCGAGTTGCCGGTCAACAGTAAACTCTGGACAGCTACGCTCCCAACAAACTCTGAGAAGCCATTCCACTATAGACTCAGCAGCAGGTTTGCTAAGAACTTCTCGCAGCCAAGTTTCAGTCGTAGACTATAAGTGGTGTATCGTCTTTCTAGCCGTCTTCTCGAGGGTACTCATGGCATCTTCTAACTCTGTCTTCTCCGTCTTTGTATTTCATGATAATATGAATCTTGAAATTATTTCCTATGACACAATTTAGAATATTTTTCTCGACAAAATATGATTTGAAGTGAAGTTGAACTTATTTTTCCGCCGCACGCCACGCTACCTCTGTAGAAAATGCGAAATCGGCCGTGAGGAGGTAAAGAAAAGCACTCGCTCAATTCTCCCAACATTGCCGTGGCACTTCCGAAAATTTTCCTTGTGAGGAATCGCATCCTGCAGCTCGTAGTCCAGGACGAATTTTCTACTGCTTTGCATGAGCCGACGGACAAAGGAAAGATGACGATAGCTTGCAAAATTCCCGGTATGCGCTTGACGTACTCGCGCAAGTTTATTATCTGGATATGGAAATCTAGTGGCATTCCATTAATACTATCTGTCACCGCTGATTGTACTTTTGCTAAGGTTGACCAAAAGCACGATGTTTTATATAACTCTTTAATTGTAAAAACTATTTCTAACGGATTTTAGTTACACTTTACGTATTTGCTTGTAGAACTGAGCCTCGAGAAGTTACAGAAAGCACTCTCGAAACTCTAACTGCATCATGTTGTTCTTCGTTGCGTCGAAACTCGGCGTAAATAGATTTTTTATCTCGAAAACAAGCCGCTCATTGGAGGGTACAATAATTATGACCCACATGACCTAAAGGTTGGACGCCGACAAGTCATACTCTAAACTTGTACTTCAGGATTTATAGGTTCAAGCTTCATTCAGATTTATTGTATATTATGAATGGTGTTTGTAGTCTTACTCACTTTATATTCCATTATAAACTTAGTTATAGAATTGGTGATAGGAGTAATTTAATATTCAAGATTACGTATTTACAGCTCGTACTGCATTTTAACAGTTCCATAGTTTGATTCTACTCGTGCGCTAGTATCGTATTGCTATAGACTTAATTGTCAGCTTGATAACGTTCATGTTAGGTTCTTGAAACGACCAAACTTGGTCCATTACCGTGGCTTGAACTTCACTGAAGTATCGCATGTGTTCGCTTCTCTCGCGTCAGGGCATAGTTATACCGCGACGTTATTAATTATGCAAGTCTGTGTGTAGTTATATTATTGTATTAAACATCTCCCTGTGTGGTTAAAGATCTGAAGACCGGTTGGCTCAGCCATTCTAATAATTTCACAGTTCGCCCTTGCTTGCAAATTGTTTTCTAGTTCCTTGTAAATTTGTATAATTATTCGAGTTTGTAATTACGTGCCGCGGCTGCTTCGCATTTTTACACACGATTTATGTCAGCAATGCCAGGTATTGGCGATAAAGTACATTTTAAAAAAGGAGTACATCTCTGCGGAATTGTGATCTCTTTCACAGACGATTGCCTTTCACGATTGAAGAATTCAATGCAAATTAGATTTGTTCCCAATTAGTAGGATTAAATCTTCTCCAGTGAAGTCGGCCGTGCGTCGTGTGAAACTGCGACGCAATCATTGCATGTAATTTGAAACATTGTTTATTATTTTCATTGATAAATTACTATCCGTATGCGACGTTAAGCCGCTGAACTATACCAGAGGAAATAACCAAATGAAGGTGACGCATTAAACGTATTGATGTTCAAACCTGCCTCATGTTGCTGCTTCAGTGCCGTGTTCGCTGAGAATATAATGGCCGTTCCAAGTCTTCAGGTCTGATCATATCCCTGACAAAGAGTCCAGTTCATCTGTGAACGCTGCACAAATACATGCGTCTGGGGCCGTGTTCGCTCGCTAAAGATTTTCTTTTATGCCCAAGTTTTGATGGACTCTCCAGACGCGCACGTCGTGTGGTTTTTTTCTCTTGCCAAAATCCACTAAAATTTTCGTCAATTGCTCTTCAAGTTCCTGTGCGTCACATGACAAGATTTTTTTAAGTAAATATTTCTCCAGAAGCAACAATAACTTTACCAGTATACTTATATCATTAGTTTGCTTAAATCGTAAAGTTCATCGAGAATTTTAACACAACAAAAACGCTAAAAATTCATGATATTTTTATTCACTGAAAACGTTTCGGATACGAGCCCCATCATCAGTTCCAAAACATTTATAGAATAAAAGTACAATCAGCAGTGAAAATCTAAATATACACGAAAGATACTAAAAACTGTGTCCCGTTGTCAGTTTCTCCTTACATAAATTTTAATATCTTTCGCGTATATTTTCATTTGCTATGTCGCTTGTACTTGTGTTCTAGAAAATTTATATTTGTTGAACTGCAAATAGAGCTGGTCTCTGAAACGTTTTCATAAAGACATCATGGATTTAATTCGGGCTTTTTTGCTCATAAAATCCTTGTATTATTACCTGTCACTGCTTATAAATGTGTTCATTGTAGTTGAATGACGATTTATTCCAAATATGATTTTTAAATCATTCATTGTAGAGTGTAAATCAATTTTCTTTTCATTTTTGAATTCATGAACTGTTACGTAAGGACCTGTTCTTCATTATGCTAACGGTGTTGTCCTTCAGGTAGGACTTCTGACGCGTGTCTGTGCTCGTCAGAAGTCCTATGGGATTTCGCGCTCCTAGGGGGATTGTTCCTGAGCGCCCCACCGCTGAGCTCGCGGTGTCTGACTGCAGGCCTCAGTTGTGGGGTTAAGTTATTATGTAGGTAGGATTCCTTACATTGAGTTATTATGCAGGTAGGATTCCTTACATTTCCCTTTTCTGTCTCTCTCGTGCGGGCGGCCGACGCCTCGTGTAAGCGACCTCTTGTTCAAGTGTCTTCGTTTCTGTTGCTTTTCACCTGCCCCTTCGTCACTTCGTTTCTTTGAGATGCTAACGCTGCTTCTTTCGAGCCAGCTTCTGCGAGCTGGACAATTATTGAGATCTTCCGCCCCTTGTGGGTGATGATTAATTTGATATTAGAGATTATTTAGACCTTCAGCCTCGCTGGCGATGTTATCTGTTGACCTCCGGTACTAAATAGTTTGATAGCTGGAGCGCTAGCAAATCATTTTACGACGACTAACGGTGTTGTGCAATCACGTTTCAGTTAGTTATTCTCAATAATGAAGCTATTTGATATTAACAATTGAATAATATTGTAACACAACGCGTGGTTATAGATTTTACCAGTAAATAATAGTTGAATTCTGTTATATTGTTAGTCTACCGTAGTTTCAGGTGCAAGTAGCTTGTTTGAGTTGCTGGTTCCTAATCAAGCAACATACTCAGGCTGGCAATCTTGTAGCTTCGTACTCTGGACTTCAAACGAGCAATTCAAACAGACTTGAGAGGTCTGTGCCTGGTCCTATCCGAGATGTATATATACTTGTACATTTATTGTGCTCTTACCGTACATTTGTTGGGCTATTACCTTCAAACTTGTTCTGTGTGTCACGAATGCCGCATATTTTCACGTAAATAATATCTGCGAATTTTTTCTTACGACATTTCCCCTTTATCAACTTACGCCATTTTTTGTCAATGTGATTATCTGTGACGCATAGCATTAGTATAAAGTCACGTGTCTGTGTGAATCTTGCTTGAGTAACTCATTAGCCTAATCCATTCATGGCTCAATATACACGCTACTTCTGCTAACTTAATCCCCCAAGCCGGAATTGCTCCATTGGGTGCAACTGGCAAGTTTGAATTGCCGTTTCGGAATTGTAACCGAGAATTGTTTTGCCTCCAATAAGCGCACACCAAGTTTTAATTGCGCTTTCTACATTCATCGAATTCGGGACTTCGATAAACGAATTAACAAAGAAAGTAAATTTCTTTAAAATGCATGATTTCTACTTGATAAATAAATAACTTCACAGGTTTTTCATATTCATGTTTGTGGGCGTCATATTTACATAAAAAATGATTAAGCAATGCTTAGTTAATAATCCGTGAAAAAATTGCCGCTAGCTTTCCGAATGGTATTTTTAAAGCGTGCTTTTTAAAGGCATGAAACCCAATAATTTGTTCAGTATTTTATTATCCACAAAATTTGCACATGGTTCGATTTATGAATATTCATGGACGCTTCTGGTAATAAAACCTGGAGCGTGAGTGGTACGTTTCCTCCGCTCCTCTTGTAATACGATATTCAGAGGCAATATTTGTGCCTGCTTCTACAGTCCGCTTGTCCCGAACGTTTACAAAGAAATGTGCGCCTCAGCCTCCCGCTTCTCCATGAATAGCAATGAAGCCTCGCCTCATCTTCTTGTTCAGCCAGCGTCTGGCTAGCACGTCACGTCACCTTTTGCTGTAGACCGAAGCTCACTCTTCCTTTCATGCATATTTCTTCCGAATTTTTATTCGCTTTCTTCACATTATAAATAGACAAATGAAACCTAAACCCCTTCGCGTTGACTCTTAAGCATTGGTTTCTATTCTACCTCTTTCATAAATGGTTGTACGATTGCGTTTGGTACTACTCAATGATATTATTTTAATTTATCGATGTCTGTGAACAAGTGGAGCGATCGCCTGATGCTGATACCGCTTCAACAAAATTACGCACTAGTTTCGTTAATATTTATTCTTATATTGTCTTGGAATGCTTCGTGGTGGTACCGTTCTTTTTAGCTTTTGTATTCCTGCAGAAAAAAGGGGCGTAGTGTGTCTTTGTGTTGATTTTAGGCATTCACTTTATCAATATTATTCCTGCATTAGACTCGAATAGTACACCTTTTCCATAGATTATTCGATCTTCTGACCGCTATTTAGGCACCTGTGTTTTTATTCATTCCCCATAAATGGCAAATAACAGTAAACTTATGGCACATCCTTCTCATTATTATCGTTGCTCGTAGCAAAACTTATCTCATTTGCAGAGCTTAGATGTTGAACAACAAAGGTCTAAGTTCGTGTGCTTTTATCAAGTTTTTACTTTGCTTAGCTCAGTGTACGCTGATTATGTAATGGGGAGCGTATCTGCGGCGGTGTGCGTATCTCACTTTAACCCGTACTTGTCTAATTAGCCTCGCATCTTGCTAGGTAATAAGGAGAGAAAGTAGCTTCATTTTAGGGGTTTCTTTTCACAACCTCGGATGCGTGTGTGTTGAAGCATTTTCCCCCATATCATTTGCCCGTGCTATGATACACATATCTTCTTTTGCATTTAGTGTCATATTTATTTTGTTTTTATGAGATGACAGTGGCTGATTAGAGGTAACTCTTTACTTTATAACTGTATCGGAAATAAAATAAACTTAATTTTATCATCGCTAAAATTTAACATCAAAGTTTTTCATGACTCCATGTCTAAATGTATTTATTAAGAATTAGGTTGAATGTAAGCGACGAAATACGAAATTATTCGTACACCCCTTTCTTTTCAATATTTTCTTGAATAACTCGAAAATTATTGCAGAAGCCTAAGATTAGGCTGACAGTATGTAATAGGAAAAATAACACTACATTTTCAGAACAAATGTAATTTCAAAACGTTTTTAACATACAAAAATTCTCCTTCTCCAACACCTTAATTCAGACACACAGATATCATATATTAGATCGCACAGATATAAAACACTAGCATTATACTAAATGTTAGCTGGACTAAATTACACTCGCGATTTACAATAGATTTATTTAGCACTTTGTCCGTCAAAATATCCCTTTTCACCGTCTTGTTAGAGACGCGTCTGTGATTCTCATGATGTGCCCATGCATATAAATATAACTTTTAAATTACAGTGTTCTCTCACTGATATTCGAAAGCAAGTTTAAATTTAGTTTGGTAAAAAAGGAAACTTTCGTTGCGTATCAATATTTGAACCCAGAAAAGCTATAGAAAAATGGTTGCAGCGTGTGAGGGTCCGGGCTGTCCGTGTTCCAGCTTTGAAGTCTTTGAAGGGACGCAAACTGTCTGAGAATTTTGACCAGTACGCCTTGCCTGCCCCGCTCACTCCTATGTTTCTAACCCAAATTTCTATTCCTATTCGTGAATTTTTGTCAAGGTTTTGTATTTATATTTTTCATGATTTTGTCTTAACACTAGAAGAGCATCGTTCGCTAACAAGTTTAGTGTTCAATGTCACCTAATGCTACAGTCATATTAAAGAATCTAATTTGTTTGATTTTTTTCTGGACTTACAGCTCCTGCCATAAGTTTTGACGTTGTGAGAATTCATCCGTTTGACTTCTTATGACAATGCCAGATGATAATCTTAATTATATACATTAATTATCTTTTTGCTTATTCCCAAATGAGATGACTGTTGAAATATCGTAGTGCGCCTTTCAGAGATCATCTTTGCTTTTAAAGATCATTTGCTTTTAGAAATTCTTACCGTTTCAACGGTATTTACTAGTACGACATTCCAGCATTATAGTATCCGACATCGTTCATTCATGTTAATTGCAATCAACCAATAAGGCCTGCTACATCAGGTGCTGAAAAACTGTTGCCTATTTAATAGTTCTATGGTAAGACACAAGAAAAGATTGTAATAAATGTGGAATAGGGACTTGAACTTATCTGGCTTTTTATAAAATTCCAGCCCGAATTAACCATTGCCTTAATTATTGCGGTGAGGGGACGCATTATTATTAGTGTGTTTATGAGCAGCAAATGAAGAGTATATAACTCGAAGATCGGCTGTGCTCAGTGCGTGATAGGGGATGGCGAGTTGGGATTATAGATCGCGCGTGTATTAAAGCCTTGCAGGAACATATTTCCTCGCACTCGAAACACATGCGAACATACAATTTGTGTTGATACAATTAATACTCGCAAGTCGCACGTACACTGTAACACCTGTTCACAAAATACGTGCACCAAACGTACGAGCGAACAGATCTCACTTGGGCCAGGCTGAAGCCAGCTGCGTCAACAGCTGTGACGCTGCTGCCATCTATTCAGAAATTTTTTGGCATTTGTGTGTTACTCATGAAATTACTGTGTATTGTACAGATTATACCAAGAGATATTGTTGAGCCATCTTTTCCAGTCTCTTAAGGGACGCATTGTGAGTTCCTATTTAATAAATTAAAATAACTTTCCACAATAAGTTCTCCTATTAATTCCACTATGTACATAAGAATATATTCTTCCACGTTTGGTATGCGTATCTCATGTCTTATCTTAATTCTGGCATTTTCCTTTTAAATCCTTTTAAATTTGAGTTTGTCTCAAATAAAAAGTTTTCATCTAAAGAAATTGAACACACTTGCCTAAGTAACTCTGGATTGTGAGCGGCACTGACAACAGTGACAAGGCAGTTGCCACTTGCATGTTGGTGCGGGTGCTCACGCGCCGCTCGCCATGTTCGTGACAGTGTTCCTAAGCGTGCTCGTGCTGCTGCTCCTCACGAGCACTACGCTCGTTTTGGATCAGTTCTTCGTGTGTGGAATTCCTGCTTCGCAAGTAGACTAAAATTTTACCGCCGAAACGCAGATGTTGATCGGAATTGACGTGACTTTTAAGTGGATCGATCAGTCGATTAGTTGCGTTTTTAGAACGTACGGTATTGGAATGAAGTGAATGAAATTTGGAAGTGTTAAATTTTGGTCCCTTACACGATGAATTAGACTCAAGCATGAGCTTAAAAATATTCCATGCGTTTCTCATATACAAACAGATGTCGATGATATTCAGCCCCGATAAAGGCTTAATTATTAAACAAGATATCGCAGATAAAACCGATATCTCGGTGTTTTTGATCGTACTCTTCCTTATCGATGTTCACTGCTCAGAACACTTGAGTGCTACGAGCAAAAACTCTTAACTTGGTCTCTGAGTGAAACATGAACCTTATCATTATCTTTATTTACCTGGGAGATAAGAACGAAATAATTGTTTACATCCAAGTAAAAAAGAAGACAGCATTTGTTGTCTGCAACACTAACTGAACTTTGTGCTATCATGCCGTCTGTGGTGAGTCATATTAATTAATTCACTGCTGAAAATATCCTCGGGCTTTTTCTTTAACGTGAGGTATCGTGTGCGCCATCAATAATATATAGGAATCAGTGAATATCCCTCCGTTTATAACCTAAAACAAATGTCAAATGTCGATCACGATAAAAAAATTATTCAGTTGCTTGCGATCAAAACTTTTTTATATGGATGCATTCTGAAGCTTCTTGACTTATTGATCATAATAATTCTTAATTACCGCCCCTCCCGTGTGTGTGGACGTGTGCTAATCTTCTGTAAAACTTTCTTATTGAGGGATGAAAGTGTAATTATCAATATGTAAATAAGAGTGCTGTTGAACAAACATTTATTGTACTTGCGAAATGATATTCATTATGTTATTTTAAACATGTTGTTAGTTCCTCATTCATGACAAGAGACGCGCGTATCACGTACGGAGGGAGCTGCGGGCATGAGTTATCCAAGACGCCATCAGCTTACGACGAGACACACAACAGCCCGCATGTTCTCTTGAGACTATTTGTTTCTGTTCATACTTGCGTGCGTGATCTGAATAATTGGTCGAATTAGATTCATATTTTCTCTATTTATATTTTTAATACTTGCATTCCTATTTCTTCGTCATCAAACCATTTTCATGCCAATGCATGAAACCTTGCTCATGTCATTGCCAGATGAGCTACAGTAAAATTAGGTGAACTTTCAGATGCACTGTAGGGCTTTTAATCCTCCAAAAGTCCTTCAATCACAAAGAAACTCGGCGGAAGAATATGTATGATCATTTAAGTTTGACATTTTAGCTTCAAAGAAAGAAGTCACGGCGCTGCGGATGCTCTTTTGATTATATTACGTTGAAGCTCGAAATTTCCCCATCTATAATATTGAAAAAAAATATTTTTGTCCTATAATAGTCGCTTCGCTGTTGTATTTTTATTCTTTGGTTTCATTTCTGTTGTATTTTCAATTCTAATTTGCCTCTTTAAAAGCAACGTTGAAACCGATGACTCCTGCTTCATTTCAGAAATGTTACCCTTGTAGTTGAAATGATGTTCTTGTGCCTCATAATAACGTATTGTTCTGACATTGCGGTGTTTAGAAAACGAAAATTATTATTGTTTATTGTTCCAGTTTCACTCTTCAAAATTCGCCCATTCGCTTTTTTCACTTATTTTTCAACAATCGTCATTCTATTCCAGTACCATTTATAATATGCTGTTGCGCATGGTAAATAAATACATCTACATTCTGTAACACATTGTACAAACTCGTTAATTTCTTGGCTTTAAATAGCGTTTTGTTCATGAAATTTTTCTAAAAAGTCACCGGTTACCTCTCGACGGCCTTTTATTTTCATTCGAACTGTTCGTATAAAACGAAAGTCCGTCTTGCCATTTCAATATTTACTTTAAACATCAACTTTGGGAAGCACTATTTGAAATTTCCAGCTGCCTGTCTCGAACGAAAAGTACTTTGAATACTTTTAAGACACATATGCTTTGGCAGACTGGCGGCAACACAGGAAATTTTAGTGTTGAATTTTTGTAATTTTTCGATCATTAAAGTTGTGAAACGAGAAATTAAGAAACTGGAATGGCTGCATCGATACGTAGGAATGATTGCGTACAATTTCTTGCTTGACAGGCCTGGCGACGATCGAAGCCTCGCTGTATTTTGCCTCGTAGTGGAAACTTGGCCAACATCATCAACTCTTCTTCCAATAACAGCGTCATCAGCAACAGTAGTACCACAAACAGCTGCAATATCAGTACTCCAACCAATAGCTGCAACCTCAGTAACATCAACAGCTCGAGCAGCAGCAACAGCAGTGTCAGCAACATGGCTCCGCCTTGCTCACCCTCCATTGTTGCTGATGGCAGCAACAGCCATGCTGCAGCTGCTGCTTCGGTTGCATCCAATGCATCCGTGCAGCTCATGAACAGCAGTAGTAGCAGCAGTAGTAGCACAATCAGCAACAACAACGGCAGTCTCACGAATGTTAGTGGAATCACAAACGTCAGTGGCCTTACTAACATCAGTGGCCTCACGAATGCCAGTAACTTGACGAACGTCAGTGCCCTCACCAACATCAGTGACCTCACGAATACCAGCAATTTGATGAACGTAAGCAACCTCACGAACACCAATGGAATCACGAGTCTCGGTAGCCTGACTGCAGAAAACGGAGCAGGTATCGTCGACCGCGACGAGAGCGACAACAGCGACGGCAGCAGCCAGAGCAGCAAGAGCCCCCGCCAAGTGCGTGGCTCCGGCCGTGGAGAGTCACCCAGCACGGCGCCCTCCACACCCATCAACCAGTGTGGGTCTAGAGACGACAGCACATCTACTCCCACTGGCCCGTGCGGGTCTCAAGATGAAAATTCCACGCCGCCTTTAGGGCAGGGGGAGTCTCAGGACGGGTCTTCCCCTAGCGCCACCTCGCCTGAAGTCACAGTCAATGGCAAAACCAAAGCCAAGAAGGTGCGAGGTGCCTTCATTGTGATCACCTCCGGCATGCTTGCTATAACCTCCCATTTGTTGTGACCTTCCATTTGTTATTATCTGCTCGCATTGGTTATAAACCGTGCCCATTCTTTATAACCTTGCCTCATTTGTTATTACCGTTTTCAATTAATTTTGACCATTGCTCATTTGTCCTGCCCTGTTCCAACCTATTAAAACCAGCGTCCTCTGCTATGAGATGCATCTCGCAATGCCCTCATTGAAATGTGATGTGATATCAGGAATTTTCCTGGCATGCTCATGAATGTCAGCGTCCTCTTTCTTTGCCCCTGATAGTGACTCGCGCTTTGTGTTACGAGCTGCGTACATTATATTTAGCAATTATTCCTGATGCGAAATTATTTATGTGGCCTACGCATCCCTGATATAACCTGCGTCTCCAGCATCACACGCATGACCTGCTCTCGTAATAGGATGACCCGCCGCATTCCTATAAGGAATTTTGTTCAATTTTGCCACCCATTTGAATTTGAATTATTACAGGTAGTTTATTATGCTCCAAATTTGAGATATTTTGCTCATGTTACGAAGTTGAGCGTTAAGGTAAAATTTCTATGAAATTTGAGTGTACTAATTGTTAGTGTGATTGTCCTAGAGCCTTGCATGAGTAGAATCGTTCTAGTTCAAAGATCCAAGATTTCTTTGATCTAAGTTAAAGAATTTTAATTTACCAATTTCGGATATGAAAAAAATCTTAGTTGCGAGCATGTATATCGTTCTATTGAGTTACCCCATGACCCGTGCTTCGTTTGTGATGCTTGTTAGCGCTTTACGTCACATTCAACGTATATGTTCCATCCGAGGGAATTATAAAAATCTGCTGATCCCCTTTTAAATGTGATTGAACTTTTGTACTGTCAAAGATTCATCGTGTTACGATGCATGCGGTGATGCTTAATAGAATTGATCAGTTTCCTAAATTGATTGTTATATTATTGTATTTAGTGACGCAGAATGTTTTGAAGCAGTGTTTTGTTGAGGTGCATATGAAGTACATTTTTTTCCATCAGCGTTCTTCGACATCACATATTTTACAGAATATTATATTCTATTTTAAAGCGGCTTTGTGTCACATTAAAGATGAGTTTGATGAAATCTGTTTCGCTTATAAAATTATATTTGACTATGTGTGTAAATTTTTAACCTTTAAATATATACTCTTATTTTCCAGGAAAAAGAAGCGGCGAAGAAGAAAGGACGCTCCAAAGAAGGTACGATGAGTATTATGTACATAACGCTTCTAAGAATTTACCTTCATTTTTCACCAGTTCAATTATTTCACGTGTTTTGCACCGGTAAATGTAAAAACACATTCAACTCCAAAAGCTCCATACAAGCAGCAGCATCTTTAATTTAAAATGACAATTAGATATGGAACCCGAAAATTGCTTTTTCGTCTCTAAATTAAACACTAAAACTTATCATCCATCGTAAAATTAAAAGGCAAAATGTTAATCCTAATTAGGAGAGAGGCTAGAAAACGTTGCTAACGTGCACTTCTGCTATGTGCAGTTTTGCGATTCCTCAAGCTATGTATAACCGACCGGTCATTGATCTGGATCCATAAAGCCGTTAATCAATAAAAAAATTATGAACACTTGACTATTCATACTGGATATAAAGCTGATGTGCTACCTAATAACTCATAATTTTTTAAAAGAGACTCGCTTAAATCGAAATTCACAGTTTGTTCTTCTTAGCTGCTGCGCACTATACAGCACATGCGTACGTTGTTTCTTCTCTAAAGACTCGGAACACCTGTGAGCTCTTGGCCTCCACCAACACACGTTTACGCTCTGCACTCTACGGTGGCTTGTTCATGCCTCGTGCTCTGCTCTTATTTTTTTGACATCACGCGCTTTCGAATATTTCTCTGGATTCGTACTATCAAATCTCTCATAATTACACGTAACGGCTTAAGTGCATTTAGTGGCCGACTTCTCGTCTGTTATTAGTGGATTTTGCATGAAAAGCTCAGAGTTATGAACTCCTCATTATTATTGATTATGCGGTTCACACACAGTAATGTAAATTATTATTAAATAACTGTGATTCTTGATGTTAAGCGATAAGCTCTTAATATTTTCTCAATTGTGGAGATGTTCTTATGTTGCTGTTTTTAACTTGAAATTTCGCCTGTAAATTCGAGTAAAATTGTACTGCTCATCAGCAAAGGGAGAATTCTGAACTTAGTTCACGTAACGGTTTGAAATTTTTTTATATGTACATTGATGAATAGAAGAATGCGGAAGTTTTCTGTCCGAATTATGTCCTTATAATGGCCTGGATTGCGCCAAGCGTTCCCACTAACATTCTCTTGTTAATGGATTAGAATTTCCTCACCTGCATCATTGCGTTCCACTCACTTCTATCACTTTTAATGAATGAAATTGCCTTTTCACATGACTTCTTATCTCGGCAAATATGTCATCACCACGATCATATCCTCGTCTGAGACTTTTTATTCTCACGCCATTTACAAGTATTTTTAATATTTGTATAGAAAATTCGATATTTTTTATTACCCAAATCACAAATGGTGCGTTTAACGCTCGATTTCTTTTGCCTCAATCCGTTCTTGCACTGGTCACCTTCTTCTTCTCTTCGTGCTGCGGTAAGTTCTTCTACAATCTTCTTGTTGAGAATGTCTCTTGTTAACAAGTTTATCAAGTATTTTGTCTCGCGTCCTCGACATTCTTGTTTCCCCCACAATTGGCATTAAGTAATATCCGTGGCCCTACCTATAATCCTGTATCCTGAAATGTGACATCGCTTTGCCAGTCTGTGCATTGTTGTGGTTAAGTATTTTTTCCCCTTCAAGCATTGAAGTCGAAAAAATATTGGCATTCTATTTCTGAATCCAATTAATCGACTTTAATTCGATAATTGAACTGGTTACTTTTTATTGAGGTGTTGAAGTATTTGTATCATTGCTCTAGAACAAGGAAAGTCTTGAAACTTCCCAGCAGGCGATGTCAGGTTGAATCAACGTTGAAACAACATACTTCGCGACGTTGTAATAACGTTGAATATTAGTCAAGAATGAAAAGTGAAACAACGTCATTTTTTCAACCTCCTACATTTCGACGTTGTTTCAACGTTGAAATCGCGTTTAATTCTGACGCTAAAAACGCATTTATAAAAGGTTTCATCAGGTTTACACGTTCTATCATGAATGCTGCAATATATGAGCACCGTATTACAATGAGCTGCATTTATTAAATATATAAATACTATTTGCTACTATATGTACAATAAATATTGTACCCTGCGCACGCTACCTAGCTGCAGGCAGGTGGTGACGGTATGTGTTGGTTATTTTAAACATTCCACATCTTCAATTGTTCCTTCTATGAATATTAAAAGAAATTAATTATATCTATATAAGTTAGGCACAGAAGTTACTTTAATAAGTTATGATGTAGAAAATTGGGTCAATAAATAGCTCTTAATCTCGCTTACGATGCAAGGTGCACCGTGATCTGGTGGGCAAAGGCGAAGCACGTGAGCCAGAGGTCCGGGGTTCCAATTCAGCTAAGGTTGATTTGATTTATTCAAGGGAGAAGTAAAGTTAATTTAATATATTGGTAGCAAATAGTATTTTTATATATCGTAAATGCAGCTTAATGTAGTACGGTGCTCGTATAAAGTGACATACACGATAGAACG
Organism: Hyalella azteca; assembly: GCF_000764305.2. Lineage (NCBI taxonomy): Eukaryota > Metazoa > Arthropoda > Malacostraca > Amphipoda > Hyalellidae > Hyalella > Hyalella azteca. Next base: position 122,443 of record NW_025941113.1, on the reverse strand, counting down.
TGAAAGCCTGACGAAACATTTTATAAATGCGGTTTTAACGTTAGAATTCAACGCGATTTCAGCGTTGAAACAACGTAGAAATGTCGGTGCTGTAAAAATTACGTTGATTCACTTTTCATTCTGGACTAATATTCAACGTTATTTCAACGTCGCTTAGTACGTTTTTTAAACGTTGATTCAACGTGACATCGTTTGCTGGGTTATGTTTCAGTAATCGTAAACTCTGCTTTGTTGTTTCTTTATCAATTTACTTGAAAAAATTCTACGCACCCCCCCCGAAACCTATAGATGAATTAATCGTCAAAATTTTACGAACCTCGAACTCATTAAGTTCTTTAATTAGTTTTATTTGACCGTGAGTTTAATTTCAAAGCAGAATGCAATGCTAATATGAGTCACAATTGTAAACATCACGCAAACAAACTTTTTATTTATGATTTCTAAATCAAGCCTAAACACGAGTCAATCACTATGTTTTCATATGCATTTGGGATGTGGAAAAACTAGTCTCATACCGTTATTGTTGAGCTACTTCAAAAATATGTGTTTCCAAAGTTGATAAAGCTGATCAATAAAATGAGCTCTCTCAGTTGACAGATCTTATCAGTAATATTATATTTCAAATTTGACCGACCTAAGAGACAAAAAATATACATATGTGTGTGATTCTTTTGAGCTGTGCTGCGGCTTCATCGCAGCGACATATAAATAACGTCTTATGGTGTTGGCTAGCGTTTGATTGTGATGTAAGAAATAGGATGTGCTAAGTGTTCATTTAACTTGTATGCTATTTTTCCCGTCATTGTACTGAATGTATCGTTGTTATCAAGTTTCTATTGCTTACTGCTACGCATGTTGAGGTTCTTTCAAGAATTCAGTTCGGTTGCGTCTGTGCCATTATAGTGTGCGTAAGAGAATAAAATCAGCTGATGTATTCTAGGTTCCCTACTTTCCTCTTCTGCATTTAAATGTGCCGCTACAGTGATTGTCTTAAATATTTGTCTTTTAAAAATTTACCTAAGACCGAATTCGTTTTTCTGTTATTTCATTTTCTTTCCTGTACATTATTAGCTGCTGTCACAACTTTTCTATTTTAGTCAAATGACACGTTTAGATTGTTAATATGTGTTTAAACAATCTCTATAAACATGGCCGTGCTTGCAGTTCCCCATCATTGCTTAATTTGAAACGTATAATTTATATGAATTAGTGCATGTCGCTTACATTCGTCGTCCGCTCGTCATTATTTTAGCAGGTCCCCCTATGCCCTAATATTCAAACTGTGATGTTATTTTTTTACTTATAGACTCTGGATAATATTGAGGCTTGAGAAGTATTAATGTGGCGAAATAATGAATGATTAGTATCCTTTTTTAGTAATTCCGCACTGTTATTGGCATTCTAAAACTTAAGGTTTTAGTAATGTATGGGACTAGCTTGGGCCCGCTCGCTGGAGGGAGAATGATGTGTTCCACTAGAGTTATGGTCTCTTGGCAGGATTAGTTGGCCTGTCAAGCTGACAACGACACATCGTCTCTTAATTTATTGCCTCCTCTTGACGAATAGTTTCGCGAAATTCCTCTCTTCGCTATTGCTCCTCAATGATATGTCTAGAGTTATTTTCCTTGTACTTCTTGTACCATTCTACTAAATGAATGATACTTAATTAAATCTTCATAAATTAATATTATACAATTTCTGTCCGTTGAACTCAGTTTTGTTTGATTGACAATTTCGCGTATAAATATCATCTTTCTCACTGGCCTCATTTCTTTAAAATCGCGAAGCCTACCTAAATATTTCCTGTTCAGTACTTCTCTTTGATATTTGTGCCAGTAGAATATTTTTAAAGCCTTAAAAATTAAAGAAATTTGCGGTAAAATTGCATTTGAAACTTTGTGTTTATTTCAACGTGAAAGGATGAAAATGAAAATATTCAACTCGCTTCAATGTACAGATAATATATAAAAAATTCGAATATTGCCGTGCGACTTTCATAATGTCGTAGCGGCTCAAGTTTTCTTTTGTTCTTGTAGCAAAAATAGAATCACTGATATTGATGCAGCTGTGGGAAATTTTTATGGCACTCAACACAAATAGTATGCGTTGTTTAGCAACCGAAATTAATGACGTTGTTTAAACTCTTTATGTTGTTACAGTTGCTCAGGACGTTGCAGCACATTATTCATTCTGCAACAAGTAATCGAACTTTGCATACCATAGAAACTATCGATGATGTATCAGAAACTTCTTACTAATATACGCATCAAAAACGGAACTAGGATCACTCACGAAATTCAGTTTGATGACGCTATATGATTAGCATTAGGTTGCAATTGTTCGTCAAACTTCTTGTTTCACTTCTTATTATCATTGTAATTCAAAATATATACCTCATTGGCATGTATCGGAAATTGCTAAGGTCCCAGTTATTCTTACAGTTACGCAGTCACGTGTCGCAATTATCATCATCACTGCCTCTCAAAAACTCACATTATTGAGGCTGTCGCAATTCTTGGCATCACCGTGGACGAAATTTCAGCTTGTTTTGGTTGTTGCAGTTGTGGTGCACGAACCTGCAGTGCTGATCGAGGGCGTGCTGTTCCGGGCGCGGTACTTGGGCAGTACGCAGCTAGTGTCGGAGGGGCAACCCACCAAGACTACACGCATGATGCAGGCTGAGGAGGCCGTCACCAGGATCAAGGTGAGCACGGCGCACTTGTGGGGGTTACTATTGCATCTTGGGGACTTGTTTGTGAGAGACTTGAATGACGAACTGGTATGTGAGAGACTTGAATGAGAAACTTGTAGGTGAGAGACTTGAATGACGAACTTGTATGTGTCTACGCGAGATACACACATTGAGGAACTCGTACGCGAGACGCTGTGTGGAGGACTTGTGAATGGAAGATGGAGTTATAAAATCTTTCTACGTGAACGAAATGTTACAAATAAAAGGCTTAAGCGTGAGCAATAACATGTTATTTTCATTCATAGTTAAATTAGAATGTTTATTTAGTATTATGGTAAGATCATCTTGACAAAGACCTCTTAAATTGACATCTTGTTGAATGGAATTGTGTAGACAATATATAGGTGACAAAGGCTGTTGAATGGCGGCATATATAGCATCTATTCGTAACCAAGTCTCAGAATGAATTCAAGTTCTGAAACGCATTATTTTTTAGCGTGATGTTGTGTTGATGGTGGAAGCTGTTCTAGGCTGATACACATATGTTGAAAATGTTTGGGTAAGGAAATTGTGTCCATGCGTGCCATGTTTACGGATCGGAGATTACGGTGGTCAGTGAAGTTGTCCATAGGAATATGTTGGCATCGCTTCAAGTTTTTGCGAAGAATTAGTGCATTAATGGTTATGCACGAATATTAGATTACGTCAGTTATAATTTTAATTATAATCGGTTATAATGAAATATTCCTGACGAAGATTCAAATTGATTGAATCGCAATGTGAAAAGTTTCCAAGAAAACTAATTACAGGAGTCTGAGCGAAATAGATTTAATTTACTGTAGAGACGTATTTTCTTCAATTTCCTTGCCTGATAAGGTGGAATATTTTTCTTAGAATATTTCGTTTGCTGAGTGGGATCTGGTATAATTGTTACAAATACTTTATACTTATGAGCTCCGAATCGATTGATTTTTACTTCGAATAACATTCCAAAGCACAATTGCTATCAATTTAAAAACTATTCAAAACTTTTGAGAGTTGCTAAGAATAACTTAAACATAAGTGCTGTTATATTTTGAATAGTCGCTATATTAATTGTACAGTTACTGCAAGTTTATGTTCATTACAAGTTCGTATTTATTTTTAAATCTTTGGTCGTTGATATAGATTAGTTTACGCAATACTTTAGAAGTGGCACGTGTAGAATACCAAATTAGTATTGATCACTTTAACTTGCGATTCTTTATCTATGCCATCAATACGGAGACGTTGTTTCGTTTATTAATGCACAATAGCCGTTAACCCGGCAATTTCTAAAAGTTATTCACACCGACACTAATCAGTAGTCTAGAATTATGAGTTAATGTTTTTTTCAGTTATATAACACCTTCACTAATTGAAATAATTGCAAATTTCTGCACTTTTTATGTGTGCTGTGAAAATTCTCTCATGCGCCGCCATCCTAACACTTAGAAACTAATGATTATTATTATTATTATTCAATTTCCTTCAATTCTCAATTCATCTGCACACAAATATTTTCATTTTATGGGCTGTTAATTCAAAAGTGGCAAATTTTCCCAACTAAGTTAAGCTCTATTATCGTTCAAATATTCTCGTTGAAAAACTTATTAATATAATTTTCTCACTACCGTGCTGTTCCTACACGTGCTTCTCATTAGCTCTAAAGCTTTGTTTCAGCACCGCGGCATTAATAATCTTTTGGATCTTACGCGCTTTGTAGCGGAATTATCTCTCCTATAAAATTTTTAGCTTCCCTTATATTATGAGATTTTGAAAATTTTACATCCACGAAGAATTACTTAAATCATTTCATATATAGCTTTAGGATGATGATGAATGAGGTGGCGGCGCACTGTTTAATGCTCCTGGAATTAAGAGCCAGGGCGTCTTCGATAATTCCTCTAAATCCCGAGCGATAGTTTACGATTAAAATAGTTCACAGTTAATTTCTTCTCTCCTTGACTGTGTTTCTCCTTCCCTCTATTCTCTTCTTCCATCCTCCTATCACTTTCACTAGCTTACGCACGTGCATGATTATTCATAGTGCTTGCTACTTGCATTGACTGCTTTAAAATGCTTCTAAAACAAGTTTTTTTCCACAATTTTCAGCAAATTTAGCATGGAAAATCTCTAAAGAGTTGCTTGAAAAAATTAAGAATTGGCGTCTTAAATGCATATAGAATGATGTTGGTTTTGCTCATAAACTTGTTTAAAACTAATTTAATAACCCAACGAGAAAATGCGCGATTAGCACTTTCACATTTGCACTTTTGACTGTCACGCTGAAGTTAGCTTGGTGGCGATCAAGCTAAAGAGTTGAGACTTTTTTTCGAGTTCAGCTGGACTCTTTAATCAGTTCAAAGAAATCAAGTACATTGATTCACTCGGCAAACTCGAATGATCTTCTAGTCTTGGCTTTGGAAGAGTGATCCTCAATCAATTCAATCAAGTGGCCTGTCTATCTACTCGAACGCATGCATCGTCCTGTTCAAAAATGTGTTTTTAACGGTCCAGGAACTAAATTCCCGCGTTCATCACTTTGGTAGCTCCTAATGTTTCGTCTGTAAGACCAGCTGAAAATGGACAAGAATCATTGTTTGGAGGAAAAACTTTCTTAATTTGTTATGGAGAGTTCTGAGTCTCGATATTTTCACCAAAGTGAGTGATAGCGTCCTGCCCTACTGCGGAAATTCCATTATAATAAAGAAGATTCATCTTAGTTGTAAAATTTTTCGACTTTAGTTGTTTTCTCAATCTCTTTAGCGTGCTCAATAACCGCTCTAATCTTTATGTTATGTGTTACTCACCTAAGAAAGCCTCGTATGCATACCTGAAAGTTAGTATTTCATGTATGCAAACTAAGCAGTTCAGCCTGCGTTCAAACCAGAAACAGCAACATTGATTTGGATTCTTGGTGATCCTCCACGTGCCTCGTTAATTTCTTTTATATCTTCCTGTTGTAGAATGTAGAATCGTAGTTCGACATTACCTTTAAAGTGCCATCAGTTTTGTACTCCCGTAAATTGTTGCTCAATGATATTCACCAGTCCGCATTTTGCTATCGTTTTGTTATTTATTACCACTGTTTTTACTCAGCCTTACCTCTGTTATTTCTCAGCGATTTATGCCGTATCCTTTTTTAGTACTCACTTGCTATGTGTTCATTTCTTATCAATTTTGAATTTTTTATCGAATTATTTTGCTTAGTTAATGCTTTTAGTTATAATTTGTCTTATTTTATGTCTGTTTTGCCTTCGTAGTGAAAGTTTTTCCATGTCAAATTTTCTCTTGTTTATCACCCTCAAATAAATTTGTGTTTAACTGTGAGTGTAAGTAGTAAATTTCTTGAGTTCAACTATACCCTCATATTCTTCCACAAGAATTTATTCGCCATTTTTTCTCGGATTGTATTCTTCATTTTGCGAACATTTTTCTTTCAATTTTATGTGCATGCCCGTCCAACTTGCGACCGACTCTCGTAACATCGAAGACTACAAACCGAGGTGAGTTACGTGGCCTGATCAGTCTTGATGCAAGACATGCTTGCTAATCAAGACTCTAATTAACGCGCGTTAATTCACTGAATAATTTGGTGATGGGGCACCTGAGACCAAGTGCGTGCGCCGTTGAACGCTGCCTTCATGCTTACTTGACCAATGCTCTGTGTTTTGGTTGGTTATATTTGTTATAAATTTCATTATTATTATTATTACTATTATAGCAATTGCCTTCTTTTTTATCATGGTCGTTCTCATTCATATCTTGTAGTCAATAAGTTCTCTTTATTTTGTAGCCTGAACGAAGTCTTTCTCTTCCATGATTTCTTTCTTGCCTTTCCTCGCTGAATTTGCTCCCCGAAACTGATTTATTCGTTTCTCATTTAATCCAGCAACGCTGTTTCAAGAAATAATGCTTGCGTTGCTCCCGCAATCTTTTTCTTTTTGTGTTAGCTCTCTGTCGTTCATATGGACATGAAATGATTATAATTCGTACCTGTTCGTGTTCATGGCTGATATGTTGCATGAGTGTCCGCGCTATCTTTTCTAATCATCGCCAAAGACATTTTTCCAACTCTACCCTCCCACCCCATGTTTCTCTAATAATTGACAGGTCTTCTAAAAGATAATACCTTTCTCCCCTTTCCTAATTACTCTCAACATACATTTTCTAATATTCTCTGCCAAGAAAATCGACGGTTCCACAAAAAAATACTACCTCTTTTCGTCGTGAACTGCATCATTTTCCCTTCTCATCTCTTTCTACTTCGAATTTTATGAGTTTCTAGCGGTTACTGTGATAGCCTTGAAAATTTTCAGTCTAGCTTTTTCTTTTGTTTCTTTTTTTCTGAAGGAAATAATCTTAGAATCCACTAACGGTTAATGATTAGGTCATGAAAACTGTTAGTTATGGACATAGTTGATCTTTCAATCTTTGTTGTTCAATATTTCGTTGCTTCAGAACCAACCAAAACATAACATTGTTTTGTCAGGAGGCAGAAGATCCGGATGAAAATATGACGATGCGCAAGAGTGACTCAGAGTCCTCAACAGTTAAAACAACCCCTTCGTTACTCCCAAGAAACGCATCTTCTGACAGAACTGCTACTACTATCCGTGAATTATCAGGCGTTGGTATGTTTCCGTCCGGCGAAGTTTCTGCAATTATTTGCGAACCATTTGAGTCTGAATCATGCATCCTGCAGGCTGAGCCAAACGAAACAAACATTAATTTACCGCAAGATGACCCTGCCGGAGATACTCGAAACTCTGAGGATCAAGACAAGGAAAACTGTACTACCAACTCGTCGAATGAGCTACGCGACGGGTTAAATGATATAAATGATATCGATGACGATAGAGACGAAGTGATTGACGAAGAGAATGAGGAAAAAACAGAAAATGATGTGATGGAACATCAAGAGCCTGTCGAACAATACAATCCACCTAAATATACTTCAGCGACTTACAAGCCAAAATCGCAGTACCCTCAAAATCGCAACATTCCAGAAATTTTACGTATTCAGGAAGAGCTTCTACCAGGCGAAGAGAAGCAAACACTACACGAACGCTTCTCAAAGCTTCAAGAATTTAAGAACAAGAGCATGGTCATCTCTGCATTGCCGAGGGTCAGTTCTTCTCCTTCAAAGAAATCCATTTCAATTCCTCGCGAGTATCGTAGGTCTCCGAAACAACCTCTTGTCTACGACGCTGACCCATATATGCTCGATTCTCGTTTTAAAACTACTCACTTATGGAAAACTCAAGCAAAAATATCCACTGGCGGGATAGCAGGAACTTCTGTAATCACGGTTCCTTGTGATGGCAAAGCTAATTTGCTGGGCGTTAAATCGGCTCCTCTGAAGTCTCCCTTACCTCCTGGAGTTCTTGAAGAGCCTATTTCACCATCTCGGAACAAATTGGATATTCATGGACAGCTTCTTGATTTCATCGAGGAAAGAAATGCAGCAGCGAATAGTAAACTTCATAAACATCTCTTACATTTCTTACCCGATAAGAAAATTAAAAACTTGAAAGAGAGATCGGGAACTCAGGATGAGTTACAAATGCTCACTGAACCTCAACCCGACGAAGATGGAGTGATGCTCTACGAGGAAGATTCCAATGACGGCATGGACCGTAAACTCCAAGAGTTCGACGATGATATCATTGAAGAGGAAGAGGAGGAAGAAGAAGAGGACCGTAAAGACAATGGAACTACTGCTAATGTTGGCCGTGCCATGGCAGAAGATGCTGAAAACGGAAACCTAGCTGATGCCATCGCTTCTGTCGGTCGGAATGGAGTGCGTCCTTCTGAAGCTTTGCAACATTCGCCTAACACTGATATAAGCTCTGATGACAACGACTTTAGCGAACAAGATGACAATTGCAATAACAAAGATACTAAGAACGTCCGTGACCTTGGCGACAACTGCGAAACCGACAAAGATGATGACAGTGCGACTGATGTTTCTTACTCTCGAAACGACGTGGGGAAAAAAACTGACAATGAAGTGCGCCCTCCGGAGTCTCGGACCCGAGGTTCCAATATTCGCCAGGGCTCAGTGGGGAACGTGGCGTGGATTGTAGATGGTGTGGGGGGTATAGGGGCGACAGGAACGGTCTTCCACTTACGTCTTGTTGGTTCCGTGGAGGTTTCCGAAGAACGTTGCGATGTGTCGGTGGGTAGTAAGAACATCACCACGACTGCCTCGGCTAATCCGGGCAAGCGTCCTAGGAAGGAAATGGTCACGGAAGCTGTGTCGAAGCTAAAGGTGTGTTGATAAAATGTTCAAATACTTTTTCGATGCACTTTGTCTTGTTTTTGCACACCTTAGCTAAGCTTGCACAAATTTTCGGTACAAGTGTAAGATGGTCGCTTTTGATAGTCCTCTATTCGGAAGTCGAAATAGCGTTTATATATTTATTTAAGATTTTTTCCTTTTCTTGTATGCAGTTTTCCCACTGATTGGCCCTTGTTTATCTTCTTACTGAATAATCTAAATTGCATGGCTACCGCCACCCTTAAAGTACTACGACATTAGATGTTCATAGAACAGTCATGATGGCACTGATTCATATTTTGTGGTCTATTTGTTTCGTAGTTCTTGATAAGGAGAGGTTATGCTATTCCGTTGTTACGCTGTCATCTACATTTAGTGTTTTTTTGTGTAACTGTAATTCTCATCATCGTGAATTCTTGTTCACTACGAGAGAACATTGGCTAATATATCGACTTTTTCTTGCATTCCATCGGTGGATAAAGGCTTTGGTAAGTGAATGTTATTTCCTTATTTTATAAATTATTTCCCTTTTTTAAATAAGAAAAGTGGTTACCCCGTTGGCTTCAGGAAAAGCACCAAATTAAATTTACAACAGAAAAATAAGTTTAGAGTATTACGTAGATGAGTATGCTCTGCGAAAAGCATACAATTTATAAAAACAGCGCAAAAGGATACTTCGCTGTCTCTTAACTATGATGTTTCGATATCACAAATCAAACGCCATTTAAATCTTTTCCAAATCGATGGCATAAATTTCAACTCTGTGATGGGCATTTGCACAGCGTATACGCATACATATAATCAAGCCATGTAATATTTACACGCTGTATGTTTCTCTTGGGCGGAAAAAATGGGACGGAAGTATTTTTTGTCGAAACTCGTTAAGTGCACAACGTATTTTATTTTACCTAAGTAATATATAATATGAAGTAGTACCGGTAACTGATGTTTACGTTCCAATCAAAGTTTCTTCTCTGTTTAACATTTTTTTCCGGTTAGATAGCGTTTACGATTTATATTTTTTTAAGACACATCAGCTTATGGCAGACTATGGCGGTAAAATCAGGGAAAAACTTCTTTTTCGTTTTTTTTTCTTCTGTAACTAAGTGATGTCATGCAGTGTTGAGAGTTTGTTATTTTTTACGAGTGTCAAATGTATTGTCGATTTAAATGACTAATGCTTCACGTACACCCATCACAAAAAAAATCGATGTCGCCTTATAATTGTTTTCTTTTATTGCTTACATTAAAAATATAAACTATCTTCATCACAGAGGATACAAATAGAAAACAGCATTCATAAGACTTTGAAAACATAATGCACTTTTCAGTTTTTAAATCCACGTTTGACTATATAGCAAAAACAACTGTCTTGTCCATTTACACTGCCCCCCCTTGTCGCTCTGTTACCACCAAGTGTCACCTGTTTTGTGTGACTACATTATCCTCCATTGTCGCTCTGTTGCCACCAAGTGTCACCTGTTTTGTGTGACTACATTATCCTCCATTGTCGCTCTGTTGCCATCTAGTGTCACCTGTTTTGTGTGACTACATTATCCTCCATTGTCGCTCTGTTACCATCTAGTGTCACCTGTTTTGTGTGACTACATTATCCTCCATTGTCGCTCTGTTACCATCAAGTGTCACCTGTTTTGTGTGACTATATCACCTTCTTTGCTGTTATATTCCCACCAAGTTTGATCTAATTTTTTGTGACTATGACTTCAAATCATTACACTTGCTTTAAAATGAATCACTTTTTCCATTTCCACAAAGCTTCCTAGAAATGTGAATTTGGCAAATTAGAGACACTGCTTTATGTTTTGAAAATTTAACTGGCAGATGAAACTATTTCTTTTCGCATTTTTCTCATTTTATTCGAACTTATTAGTGAAATTACCAACATTTTTAAGCCCACTATGTTTGTGCAATAACGAATTAATGAATAAAATTTCGGCAATCATGTGTGTGCAGGCGCCCGATGGTGAAAATCAGCCCAACACAGAAGTTGATCTCTTCATTTCGACCGAAAAAATTATGGTTCTCAACACCGACCTTAAAGTGAGTGTATTTTTTCACTCGATTATTTTTATCTTAATATGTTACTTCTATGGCGTAAGTATAATGTGCATGCAAAGAAAAAATAGAAAAATCATTGTATCATTGCCAAATCATTGTATTCATAAAATTATTTGTTATTCCTTCGCTTAGGAAAATCAATTATTGTTATTCTGGCTAATTATAAGTGGCTAATTATAAATACTGGCTAATTATAAATGGATCAAATTTAAACAACAACGAAGTACTTCTGGCCAAAGGTAAATTGATCAAGTTGAAATAATCCAATTAATGATAATTGTTCGCAGGAGATCATGATGGATCACGCTCTCAGAACAATATCGTACATCGCGGACATCGGTGACCTGGTGGTGCTGATGGCGCGCCGCCGCATGCTGCCCACCGACGACACCAACTCTCTGCAGAAGCAGCCCAAGATGATCTGCCATGTCTTCGAGAGCGACGAGGTATTTTACGTTCTCAGAGGGGTTTATTATTAACAATACTTAGTGATTTATGTGTTCGAAATTACAGAGGATTTTTATGCCCTTTTAATATCTGATTAGTATTTTATCGGAGAACATCTCCTCAGTTTTTAGCGCATTTTCTCATTTATGGAAAAAAAAGGCGCTACTGTGCTCGACATATTCGTCCGTCCGTCTGTCTGTTTGTCCGTCCGTGACTTCACGTTTTCGTCGACGAGAAAACGAGCTCTCTGTCACTCACTGCAGTGAGTACTGAGTTATATTTTTTATATAACGATAGACCCTGTACACGGGGCCAGTAGCGCCGCTCACTATAACCGGCCTACACTAACCGCCACTAATTACCGTGCTACTGGCCTCGTGTAAAGAATTACTGAAGGCTGCTTCTAGTACCAGTAGTGCGTGGCAACTATTAGATGGTCAAGTGGCCAACTAGTGGCCACGTAACTGCCTGATGATAAATAAAGCAACGATGTAAAGTTAATAACGGTTCGTTCGCACCCAATTTCATCTCATTGCAAGAGTAACAAAAACTGATGAATCTTTCAATCGCCTCGTGATATTTCCGAAATAAATTCTTCACTGACGGCTATGGATAAAGATTTTATTTGTTCATTGGGAATAACCATGTTATTTATATATTAAAAATTATTACGTACGGTATGCATAAGATGTTGTATTGATGTCATTCTCAATTCTGATTGACTTCAACAAAATTTTATACTGATTCTTTATATACTCTTTCTATTGCGATCTTGAACACGAAACAGAAAGTTACGGCACGACGCAATATTTTCTCACCTAAAACTAAAAATTTTTAATTTCAGATATGAATATGTGCTGACATAGCGCGAAATTATTAACCCCGAATTTCTGAAGAAATTAAAAAAGAAAATATGAATTTCTAAGAAATTTGAATGTTCTAAATTGTTTGCTTGTGTATTGCAGGCTCAGTTCATCGCACAGAGCATCGGTCAGGCCTTCCAGGTCGCTTACCTGGAGTTCCTCAAGGCAAATGGAATCGAAGATCACAGTTTTGTTAAAGAAATGGATTACCAAGAAGTGTTGAATTCCCAGGAAATATTCGGCGACGAGCTTCAAATGTTTGCCAAGAAGGAACTGCAAAAAGAGGTTATTATTAAATCACGCTCATCCATGTTCAAATTGATATAGTTTCACGGTTTGTATTCATCTTGCCATCAACAATCCTGAAAATATGATACGTTTCAATTAAATTACCTCTAGCAAGTTGTCATGTTTAACTAAATACCTATCCAAAATATGAACTTGGTTGAGTAAGTTGTGTCGTCTGAAAATTCATGTATACTAACTTGAATAATTCGTTTTCAGAGGAACATCTGCAACTATTTTTCATCACCTCTACAGTAGTATACGGTATCATTGTAAACGTGAATTTTCCGACGCGAATTTAAATATTTCCCTCTAAATTTCCACACTCATTACTATTTTTTTAACTTAAGTTATTCGGTTGCTTCAATTAATCTAGGTAAATAATAACAATTACTCTCAATCAAATATCCATGTGATAATTTGTGCTAGGTGGTGGTACCAAAGATGAAGAGTGAAATACTAGGCGTGGTGGTGGTGGAGTCAGGCTGGGGCTCTATGGTACCTACGGTCGTCATAGCCAACCTCTCCCCTTACGGTGCGGCTGCCAAATGTGGCCAACTCAACATTGGCGATCAAATCATCGCCATCAACGGCGTGTCGCTCGTTGGCCTGCCGCTCTCAACGTGTCAGAATTACATCAAGGTTAGTGTTGGCGATCAAATCATCGCCATCAACGGAGTGTCGCTCGTCGGTCTGCCGCTCTCAACGTGTCAGAATTACATCAAGGTTAGTGCATTGAGAGATGGTCAAATGTTTGAACATCAACCGTTCAAAAGTTGGCAGGCGTAAGTAATAGTCACTACATTCTTTTGAATATAAGATACAGTTTTAATTTGAAAATAGTCTGTAGAGATAAAAATTAAACTAAAACCAAAGTTATCTACACTACATTCTTGGTTAGGAAAAAAATTCACTTACTTTACTTTTTTATACCTGTTTCTTTTTACAACCGTTTACTTCTACACCCGTTTATTTTTACATCCGTTTCTTTTTATACTTTATACCCTTGAGTAAATGTGTTCGCCGTGCAGAATACCAAGTACAACACAGCAGTGAAGCTGACGGTTGTTCCCTGCCCTCCTGTTGTTGAAGTTAAAATCAGAAGACCGGACACGAAATACCAGCTCGGCTTCAGCGTGCAGAATGGAGTCGTGAGTGCCCGCTATTTTAGAAGCGCGTAACGCGCATCGTCGAAGCGAATACGTTAATATGGTAACAATTTCAAATAATTGACTGGTACTATTGAATATTAATTCTTGTGTATTGATTTAAAATTTATTGATAGATATAATTGGTTGTTCGAGTGCTGTTTGGAGCGAGATGAAGATAATAATGTAGAAATGTGAATCTGTCTAGTTAAAAAATTTTACTCGTATGCTAACTAAGAGTTCTCTGCCAGTACATCGAATTGTATTTCATTTGATCTTCCACTTACAGAAAACTGAGATTACTGTGTGTTGTCTGAGAATAAAAAAATTCGTTACCACTAATACTAGAACGAATTGAAAATATTTGGATTGCAAGAGTGGAAATCATAAAAAAATCGGAGAAAAATCTACACTTACACCGATAAGACAAACACGACTTAAAATGTTGTTATATCTCAAAATTTCAGTTCCAACGCCAAGTACTGAGAGGTTAAGATAAGTTCGTCATCGAACTAGGTATGTTTCTTGAATGTATTCAAGAAAATAAACGAGACCGTCAAAATAGCAATTCTCTTGTGCGAGTCATTCAGACCCAGTTTGGCCCGGAAAAAGGACGTATCAATGAAACGCGAACAAAGTATCTCACTATTCGAACAGTTAGACTCGTCCTTTTTTCTGAGTGATATAGCGTCGCGCATGCGCCTGGACTGCCTACAGACTTTGCTGCTTTTCAGATCTGTTCGCTGCTGCGCGGAGGGATCGCTGAGCGGGGCGGGGTGCGGGTTGGGCACAGAATTATCGACATCAACTCGCAGTCTGTGGTGGCCGTGCCCCATGAGAAGATAGTCAATCTCCTAGCCACTTCAGTTGGGGAGGTGAGTTTTGTTTGGTTTAAAATTGAACATCGCACAATATCATATGTAAAAGTAGGTTATTACTTTTTTATGGAAAGCCTTGATATCATACTAGTTTCCTTGTTCATTTAAAAATTTTAGCTGTCATATTCTGATATCGCCAGCGGACTCGATGTGTGTTAACAATTAATATTTTGACTAATGCTTGCTAATATCTAATACAACAAATATTTTTCTACTCCTACAGATCCGCATGAAGACGATGCCAACTTCCATATTCCGATTATTGACTGGACAGGAGACGCCGCAGTACATCTAACGCAAGACTCGCAAGTCTTTAGGAAATTTCTGCTTACTTTTCCAAATGAAAATATTCTGCGCCACGCGTATTTTTTTATCGAGCTCCGCATATTGAGGCTCGTCATCTTGTCAGGAAACTTGCAAAACGCCTCAATGAAACCAGTGAAAATGAATGAAAAATGAGTCCTTGTGAATTGCTGGGAAGTGAATTAGACCATGATTCCCTTAAATATAAAGCACAGAAAATAAACTCCTCTTGCCTAGTCATGAATTTTTTCAACAAAAAGTTCAAAAGCAAGCCTTGAATGAAATTTGATAACCTCAATCAATTATCGTTGCAAAAATATTCTTCTGGACTTATGAAAAAAGTCCGCGAGGTCCCTCTAGTCGATTGGTGTTGTCCACAAATGCAGCGACTTGGCAGTATTGTACACTGGAATCAAAACCCTGATAGTGTGAATAGTTTGTAATTAATGCTCGTGATTATCTATCTTTTGTTATATGACCATTTTCTTGTTTTGTGATGGTGAAAATATTGATAAAAGACTTGAATCTCCACTCAAATTTAAATTTTGAGGCCATTTTTTCTCATTTAAGAATTGGAAAGCTACGTACGTCAAGTGGAAGCGCGTTTTTTTAGAATAAGTGAAGTTTCTGAACCGTGTGACCAGTGCGACGGATGGTAAATTTCTACCGCTTTATTAAAACTGCACATCATCGATGCGATTGAGTATTGATACGATTTGGCTGCCATAACAAGTGATGGCTCGTCGATATAAAGTTTACAGTGGGTGTTTGGTGGCGACGAAGAATGCTCTATAATTTATATAATAGCAGATATAAACAATTTGAACCATCCATGCACTAAAGTAAGTGCAAGACACGGATGCGTAAGATAAGGAAGTATAGGCGCGTCCTCGTATGATTGTCTCTTGTATATTAATATTAACTGATGTATGTATTCTCAGCTCCTCCTGACTTTCTAAGACGATCATGATTTTCTTGAACAATGTTTACGAGTGTAAGATTTGTTTGTCCAAAAATGACTGACCGTACGTAATGATTTAAACTTTTGTAGGAGATGAAGTTATATACGTCGTTGTACTCTTAGCGCCTCATATACAGCCAACTGTACTATATACTATTTCTTCTATACCTACCTACTATTACTTCTAATGCTGTCTTGCATTCCTTAAACTTAAAATACCAAAGAGCATGCATGCCGCACTCCAGCTTTCTTCGATGCAAAGCTTCGTAGTCGACTACAGGATATTTCCCTGTTGAGCGTTAAGCTCTCTCGCGTACTCCATCTGTTATCTGCTTACTCCCATCTGCTCTCCTACACTTTCAAATCTGCCGCTTTTGCACGGAGCTTCCTAAGTTGAAAGACGAAGTTGCAGTCGTGGTGTTTGCGATGCTGGCTTACTTGCTTCAGTTGCGGGTACCGCTGCTGCACGTAGAACAGGAACAAGATTGTACTCCCACGCCATCTGTTCTGAGACTCGTTTAATGCTGAAAGAATCCCATGCGCTAGCTGGAAACATGTTGAGAGAAACTTGTTTATCTGTAGTCGTTGAAATACTTATTTCCAGGTTTTACCAGAAAAATTACCTCGTCTGCCTTACGTACAAAATTTTATGTAGATTTATCTGAACAGTCTTAACGGATCTTCTCTCCCCACACGTGTCATATCGTCTGCTGTTACTTATGAGTTTCATCATAAAGAAGCATTCCACTTATTTTTTTATTCGCGGGTCTGATTCTTTCAATGAAGTTCAAAAGATTAGTTATTATTTAACTTAAGTTGAAGCGCGTCAAGAACTGACCCGCTTCTGCTGAATACTGAAACTGAGGTCTATGCATTACTAACCCATATCACTACTTTTTTAGGTGAGATTTTAAGACTTTTTGTACAGAATTATTGATCAAATGCATCCACGGTACTTCATTGTCGTTTTCAGGCGCGTAATTGACTTTAATGCATTCATGAAGCGTTCGCATGTCAGGCATGCATTCGGGTGATGAGGAACGTTAAGTGAATGAGTTCTGTAATTATGCATCCATTTCATTACCATGTAGGACAACAATTTTGAGATCATTTTTTTTTTTCATTTAGACTTGTAAAATCAAAACTTGAACTTTTAAGGTCCTCAATGTAATTTTCTTTTGTTCGGATCAGTTAGTTATTAATGACTCGTCTAATATATTGGTTGCAGTTCGTTCCTTTGCACAGAAATTTTCTGTGATTTCGAATCTAACAAATTCCATGATTCATTTTTCAACCAAGTTAAACATGTCAGCGAAGGCTGGATACTGCATCTGTACAGGCAACAGATTCGCAATTCGATGACCTTCACACCACTTGGAACTACTCGAACTATTGTGTGCCTTCCCTATGCTTTAAAATCATACGAACATTGGTTGATCAATTCATTTATTAAATTTTATATAATTCGTTTAAATGTTGACTTGAAATTTGCATCTAGGCTGATGGATCAAAAATCGAATTGATCTTTTTCAATTAATGATCATCGGTCATGGAAGTGCAGAACAACTTGGAGCACTTAGTTGAATTTCGTTTCCTAATTTTCGGTCTAAAATTCTTTCAATACGCGTGAATAGATTCTGTCTGACAGAGCAGCAGCATGTACAACAAAATTTCGAAAGGTTCGAAACTGAAATTTATGAAATATTCGATATAATTTAAACATGGTCACATGTATCTGTGCAGCTGGAATGTTGAAAGTCAAGTAAACCGTACATAAATTAAAATGTGAATGTCAGGCCAACCATACATAAATTAAGATGGGAACTTTGAACGTCATGTTGATTGCATTGTCAATTTTAGAATACATTCAGCAATTTTATTTCAATACATCGTACTTTACATTGCAGTATTTGGATTAAAATGCAGTCCGCGTGCCATGGCTGTGCTTGCAATTGACTGGACATCATCGTACTCCATTACAGGGACTGTCACCGTTGCTACACGCAATAGACGAAATTGTTCAATTTCAGTACAAAAATTGTTATTCGCTATTTAAAATTAGAATGCTCGAAGGAATCAAATTGCAGAAAATTCAGTTTGTATGTTAATTAAAAAAAAGCTAAATATGTCCAATATAAAGAGAAGATCACGTGATAAAACCACACAATTTCCAATTCAGTTCAGTTGACGTTCAAATCGTAAAATATACAAGCTTGAGTATTTTAATGAACCCGCCGAAAAATGCTTGAGATCATACTATTAGCTCAATTTCGAACAATTGTAACTTGTAGATCTGAGAAGTAAATTCGCCAGAATTCTGTATTTCACTTTACAGGAATCGTGTTGTAATTGCCTTTAATATAATTGCAGAGTTTACATAGGAGAGAATTGATTATGAACAAATGTGTTCATGCCAGAGATCGTCGGCAACAGTAATTGATGAAAAAAGAGTAGTGGATCTTACTTTGTTAGTGCAACGAATGATTAATCATTTCCATAAAAGATAAACAAATAAATTCATGCGTTTACTTGACAGACGCATTCAAGCAACAATGAGGACAAAGTGGAATCTAGCAAATACTGGGAGTGGATATTATATAATCAAATTGCATACATTATAACGGCAGCAAATGACTCGTATAAGAAATGGTATATTTATGAGACGCGAGCGTCGTTGGCGCTCGAGTTTCCTCTATCATACATTGTAGTATATGAGCAGCGTATGACTATGAAAATTCTTAATAAAAGTGGTTGTTGAAAAAACTCGTTTTTCCACCTATTTGAACACTCGAGAGGTATTCAACCGCTCATTAGACCGGAAATTTTCAAAGTTCAAGTGCAGATTTCAGTTGTAGATTGTTCAAAAATTTCCCCGCAATCAGTAATTGGCAAATGAAGTCGATACAACTGCAAGTAGACCTTCCACCATTTGCCTTGCACGCTGGGCGAAAATGATTGATGTTCAAGAGCAACTTTAGACAGAACACTAGGTGACATCATTTGAAACATGAATGAGTACACGCATCACTACTCTACATATAATTGTTTAAATACTAAGAGGGCACTAAAGCCTGAACTACCAACTAAGATTCACAGCAGTTACACTTTGACTAGCATTTGAACACGACCACACGGTGGGTAATCTTATCCTAGTTGTAAATGCACGAGTAAGCGACATGCTTATAACTACACTCAACTAGGCAAGCACGCTGCGATATTAAATACATCTTAGAAACTCAAACTGCTCGTAGTAATTATAAATAAATCAATGAAGTAATTTCAGTAATGCATTCCAAAATAAAATGAGATAAAAACTCTGGTACATATATAAATGTCAAAAAAATATGGATGAATTCATTATCAGTAAAAAACAACTGGAATATCTAGAACATAATACGATGGCCAGCGAGGCCCGTTAAGCAGTAAGCAGAACTTTTATAAATTTATCATTTAATAAATGCATTTTTAAATCACTTGACAGTCTATGATCATCTCAATTTTATCAATCGGTGGGATCTTAAACCTACACGTAAGATCCAGATCGATTGCATTTATTATAATTATACAAACAACGATCATTTGCTTCACGTCAAAGCTTATAACGTATCAAGGCATAAAGAATAACATGTACAACTTGATAGCGATAACAACTCAAGAACTGATACGTGGATTCTTTACTAGATAAGGATGAGATCAGTAAGTTGCGATAAAAGCGTTCATCAAATTGCATTATAAACTTACGGTAATACACGTAACTAACAACAGACATCACTAATACAACACCAGCATCCTGATTCAATTTTGTCCTGCGTTCAGAACAATGAATTGGTCAATAGAAGTAAGCAATCAATGTCTGATTCGTATCACACATCAGAACAATGAGAGATTTCTTACACTTACTTTGGTCATTTCATGTTAAATCAGCCGATGCTTATAAGACGCTGTGTTACGAGTCATACGTCACATGGCGGAAACAACAATAAATTATTTCCTCTTGTGATGAAGGCTATAATGGTCAAATGCAAGTAAAGCTTACTAAGGGTAGCACACTGCTATATTAGAGTGTTATCAATTTCTGATTTAAAAAAAGTCATCACGATGAAGTGTCAGAGGTTCAGGGCACAGAATATAGCAAGGAAGATGATACGTTAACATCTCTGAGCAACTATTAAGATACAATAGGTACACAACCAATAATAGCTAATGTTGTTTGTCTTTACTCGCACGATTTAGAGAGCAAAACCTACAGTAAAATACTACGAGCTCGATGAGGATGGTTTAGGAACAACGAACCTGGTAAGAATAGTCAAGGAACAATTAACCATTTCGGCTTACTTAACCTCCTTTGAAAAGTCATTCATGCGGTGTCACTCATTTTGAGATATGAGTAGCGCAGGGGCTAGCACGATTGAGCACAGCCGCCCCTACACCCACCAATTTAAACAAGGCACGGTAAATACATGGGGAGGTAAATAGACAAACGATGGCACAAAATAGGCCTGATAGTGATTTCTTATTTTAAATCGTCACTTTCGCACGCGGTATTCTTTTAATAAAATCACGATTAAGGCCGCTAGTGAAAAGAATATACTTAAGTTTATATTCATTTACCGAGCAGAAGAGGCTGAAAAATATAAATTCTTTAAAAGCAAGGCAGACGCTATAACTTAACATTTTGAGTGGAACTTTTAATAAATTTGAGAATTTGGTCAATAGCACTATGAAAAAGATATGAAAAATGTCAATCTAGAATATGGATTTAAAAAAAATTCATTATGTTATAAAACTACAAGAAGGAAGGAATGGAAGGAATACCTTTAGAAGTGAATTCCACTTAAATTTTTCACAATAAAGAAATCGGAAAAAATTTCAAAGCAACGAAAAGAAATACTGATAATGTTTGAAAAGAAATTACTTCAATAATGGAGAAACCACCCAAAACCGATTGAGGAGAATGTTCATGATAAAAGAAAATCGAAGTGAAAATGTTTAAAATCTGATACTGAAAATTATAACCCAAGTTGATTGATCAGAAATCATTCTCAGTGAATGCATCTGACTAATATGTAGGATTCATTAAGTAACTATCGCCTTGTTAAAATGCACCTGATTTGTACTTCAACTCACACTGTTATTTTGAGAGCCCAGGGGGTAAAGCCGCTGTTTACCTTTGGTTAGATTTGCTCACATTAACTCACGAGGGCTTGAGTCTATGATTCGCCAATTCTATGAGAATCTTAATATGAAATCAGTTATTTAATCAGAAAAAAAAATCACTAAAAGAGCAAATGCAGGTACCATCACACAAACCAATCCTTACATAGTGTTTGAATACATCATTTTAAACAATGAAGGCAAAGCTTAAATTTTCACGTTCTTTACCAATAAAATCCCGCAAGTTCCTTCTCAATTACAATTGTTTCTCAAAACCCGTCAAGACTTATTCGATAAAATGAACTAGTGATATATGTAATGCCGGACTTGGCTAATAGGAACTGCACTTTATCAGAAATGTTAGCATTATAAAGCAATAACAGAACATGAATTACATATTCACGAACACCTCAACTTTATTGAGGCAGACTGTGACAATTCTTGTTAACATCGATCTGAATATACAACAAAAATAAAATCGAAGAAGTCT
This sequence comes from Hyalella azteca, assembly GCF_000764305.2. NCBI lineage: Eukaryota > Metazoa > Arthropoda > Malacostraca > Amphipoda > Hyalellidae > Hyalella > Hyalella azteca. Next base: position 100,839 of record NW_025941113.1, on the reverse strand, counting down.
CTAATTCTCTAAATAAACCTAATGCTTGACCCAGCGAATATTAAAATTTGATGGTAGTTAGGTTGCAACAGAGAGTCCTACTCCAAGTGGGAAGATATTCAGGTGATGACTAAGAAATTAGAAGAGGATAACATGTTCTCTCAATTCAGGACGTTGAGTTTATTCTATGATTTAAATTTTAGTATCATTTGAGCAACATGCAAACAAATGCAAGAAGTTAAATTCAGTTCAATGCGATAAAATACCAAAATCAAGTAGGAAAACAACAAATCTTTCAAGAAAAAATTGACTAAAATACAATGAAACATTTTATGATCGGATTAATCATTTTTCTTTTTGTTAAAGGCGAAGAAATTTGAACTGAAAATGAGGGTGAAGATATATATATTTCTTTAATATGAGAAAGGGGAGATTGTATGCTCCACTTCTATATAATCATAAAGCATGTTAAGGACTTCACGTCGAGCAATTTTGCTTTGTTTTTACTATAGTTTTAAACTCATGAATAGTGGCACAATTCATGAAGTTAAATGTTAATTAATTAGGTTCAGAAATGTTCAGCAGACTCCGATGCAGCACCTGAATGAATCTCTTTGCAAGGACCTGCTGGAAGTGGTCGTACCAACGCAGCATGGAGCGCCGGCGACGATCTTTGGCCCCCTCACTTAGTCTGAAACATGTCATTTTATTAATGTGGTTTCAGTCATAATTAATGTATATAATGATTTAAATTTGTTCACAAATTTGTAAACTTATAATAAAAACTTATAAGACTTATAAACTTAAGGAAGTAGATTGTGTGTAGTTTGCTCAGCAAAATTAAATATCATATTGTTGCCAGTTTTTTTATTGGCACCAATAAAAAAATAAAAAACTCTAGAAAAACTTTTGCAAATTTTTATTCATTTATGAACAATGACGTACGTCTTTTCGCGTTCGAGGACATCTTGTAAGTCAAACCATGAGTAGAGCCAAATGAAGGGAGCCTCCGCTTCCTTCAGGAGCCTAAATGTGAACGAGTCGCAACCTCCACCACCGTCAGGAGGCGAGTTCAGCAACACAGGCAACGCCCCGGCAGCAACAGCGTCGTAGATCACGGACGTCTCGGCATTGTCTCCGACGGGGCATATGACCAGGTCAGCGGACCGCAGGGAATCCAAGTAAAGAGACTTGGTGGTAGCGTTCAACCTGCCAAAACATCGACTAGTAATATTGAACACATAATAAAGATAACGTGTATGGAAAAATGATGGATTACTTGAGCGTGTAAACAAGGAAGTTAAAGCTAAAAATATGGGAATATGGAAATTAATTAACGATCAAAACAAAAACAAAAAAATGTTCATAACCCTCGTCACTCTCCGGGAACATGCAATTATATGTAAAGTAAACTATCGAGTGTAGCAACCTGAGGACGTTGGTATGCAACAGAGAGCACTTTAAAGTTGTCGTACGTGGCGGCAACAATCAGTGCAAGTCATTTTGCACTCACTAGAACATATTCTTTTTAGGAAGTAGGCTTGTGACAATATTGCTCTGGTTACTCATGTCAGGTGGTAGAGGTTTAATATTCACGTACATAACCCAATTTAATTAGATAAAGTTAATACAGGAAATAAATATAAATGCATAATAACAGACCACTAAATGAGAATTGTTGGCTGTTGAGTTAAAAACATCTAATGTGAGCAATCTAAACTAAATGAGCTAACGAGAGGGTATCCAAGAGTACTATTATAATACTATAATGTGAATTTCGAAGATATTCAATGAGGACCTTGGAAGGCAATGTTCAAAACATAGGAAGGTGATGTTCAATGGGAACATGGGGAGGCAATGTTCAATGGAAACATGGGGAAGTAGTATCACACAACACACATCCTCGTCGTGCGTGAACAAACACCACTTTTGACTCACACATCCTCGACGAGTGTGAGTGAGCAAACACCGCGTTTGACGAAGGGACGGATGAGCGTAAGCAGCTGGCCGGTGGATGACGAGTGACTCGTCCACAAGCTGCAGCGATACTTGCGTTGCCCAGGATCATTGTGATGAGGCAGATTGGTAGATCTGCCGAAATGATTATTATGTTATATGCCCTGGCCCATGGGTGATAAAACAAGCGTATTAATGATATTAATAATGATAAGTAGTAGTAGTAGTAGGGAGAGGTTTCTAGCGCTTCAGATCAGGTAGTCTATTTCGCGCCGAAGGTCCTATATTCGTATTGCAGGGTCAGGCTTCTTCGTTGGTTTCAGGCTCGTGGCCTGATCCATCTGGTCTAGGGTACATGCTTTTCTATTTCCAAGGCGCAGGTTCTATCCGTCTTCTGCTATTTCATCTCAACCAGTAACATGATGACACGAGTATGGTGTTTAGTCAGGGGTATGGGTCTCTTCAGACTTATGTCATGGTGCCGTGCTAGATATCCGGTAGCAGGTTACACTCGATTATATATCGTCTGAGATTGTCAGTCCCAAAGATGCTTCGAGGAACTTCTCTTAGCATCCTGGACAGCATTTCATTTGGGCTGAGAGCAGTGGTGTTGGGGTAGTAGTTTTGCCGAGTATCACTGTGGCTCGGGCATTCCGCCATAACGTGCAAGACCGTCAGGGGTACCAAACAATCATTGCAATACGGCATCGGACGGCGTTCGATCAGGTAGCTGTGAGTGAGGCGCGTGTGGCCGATCCTTAGTCTGCACATCGCTACCTCCAACTTCCGGGATTTCTGGTATGATGAACTCCACGCTCGTACACAATCCTTGATTGTTCTGAGTTTGTTCTCTCTCACGTTCAGCCACTGTTCCTGCCAAATATGGCGGATGATTGCCTTGATGATAGGGTAGTGGTCTCGGCAAGGGACCTGCTCGCTGTAGATCGCCTGGTCCGAAGAGGCGGCGTTTACCGCCGCCTCATCCGCCCTCTCGTTGCCTCGCACCCCCACGTGTCCGGGCACCCAGCAGACGCTCACCGCTCTCCCAGCCTCCGCCAGGCGCACCAGCCCGGTTAGGATCTCCGAGACAATGGGGTGCCTGCTATTGTAAGCTCTCAAAGCCTGTACCACACTCATGGAGTCCACAAATATTGTAAAATCGTCTCCGGGCAGTTGGTCTATGAGGCTAAGGGCGCAGCTGACACCGACGAGCTCAGCGGTGAAAATTGACGAGCTTGAACTGAGTCGTTTTGACATCGCCGCCACGCCGGCCACAGCCGCACATCCCACTGCGCCGTTCGTCTTAGAGCCGTCGGTGTAGATATGTGTAGAGTTTGCATGCTCTGTGGATGCATGGTGGAGAAAGAGGTTTCTCATCTCGGTTGAGTGTGAGCTTTGCTTCAGTGGGTAGTTTTGGTCCGGGCAGAATGTGTTGATTGGGATGCGCCATATAGGGGTATCCTCAAATATGACTGGTATGACTTCTAGTACATGAGCCTGCGTTGTTGCAAGCAGTGTTTCATAGTCTTCGGATGACGGGATATTGTAATAATGATAACAAGCGTGAGGATATTCACCATAATAGCTAGGCAATTGGAGATCCTGTAGAAAGCCTCAACCAGAAAAAGCTAGAAATTGTTGTAATATATTCAAAATTCACACCCGAAATTTGATGGCATCATTTCGTAATAAAAAAGCAATAAAGTGATAAATGCCTTACGCTCCAAATACAGATTAGGACTAATTTTGAGGTACAGGTCTGAACACAAATAAGTTCAAATACAATACAAGGATGCATTTCACAATTTTACTTCAATTTCACGGGCTATGCAAGAATTGAAATATTAATCATGTAACTCATGAAACTTAACGACATATATCTTGTATTAGTTGTACATATCACTGGAAACACTAGTAAATTTTATCTACATGCATTGATACTACTGCATTTGAAGCTTTGTCTGTAAAGTGTATACACAGCAACAAAATGCACTCTACTTACTGAAATACATATCAGTGCCTGTTCTCACAACTACATCGTGATTGTTTGTTACAATATGTCATTTTGATCTAATCCTCATAATAAAAGATATCTCAAATTGCAATTTTGACATGCTCAGAACAAAGTACTATAACAATTTTCCACAATATATGAATTTTCTAGCAGTCCAAATATTGGTCATTGTGTTAACCTAGTCAAATGAAACGGATAAAAATATAATACCGGTATGCTTTAGGTTTAGGAGGTACATAACAAATTCTATGGCTGTAACATATTCATAGGGTTTATATTGCAAGCTGGGTAGCTTGGAGATATTTTCAGACATTATATAATATAAGCTATAGCATTTTTTAGAATTAGAAAGAAAATTCACATTCTTATTGAAATAAATAATTAATAGATAATTCACAGAAGTCCTTCCAATAACTTACATGCTCTGGCCAAGAGGCCACTGAAAGTAGCGTAAATTATCTATGATGAGGTCATCAAATGTGAGGAATACAGCCTGCACCAAGCCAGAATCCACATACTTTTTGACCCAAGAGTTGTTGCAACTCTGCACATCAAAATAATTAAATAGAAATTATGATGCTTAAAAAGCTACAGAAATGATGTAGGTACTGATATTTTATATTCTTTAAAAACTTCCAGAAGGAACTTGTAAACAACTTATGAAAAAAAGATATAGCAAAGCAAAAAGAACTACTGGAATACTAGAACAAATATATACTAACTTTTGAGCCTTGAAGTATGAGCAAAATATTTGGAAAATTTTTCCTCCTGGAGAGCAGGTTGAGCCATGCAAGCGCTGTTGAGCCAGCATCTTCACCACTGACTACCAATACCAGCGCCCGACATGTAAATGCAGGCAATAAGCCATTGGACAGCGCAGTTCCATTGCCTGACAAACCCTCACCTGAAAATGAAAGTCAACATGTTAAAAGGCTAATTTATGCACAAGGCAAAACGCGAAACCCCTAACCATAACCAAAGGAAAGTTTTAAATAATAAATAATGATAAATGCTTATAATTGCTCAAAACTTTTTGAATATAACAATAGAAAATATGAGCACATGTTTATTTGGAAGTTACAGTCCTAATTTTATAATTTCTGTAACTTGAGAATTCACACCTTCTTTGTAAGTGAAGAGCCAGTCTCCAACAGTCTTTTTCCCCAGGAATACTCCAGGTGTTGTCATGTCTTCTTCTAAAAATCCTTTGAGTAACTGAGTCCACAAGTATCGACTTAGTGGACCAGTTCCAAAAATTATAATTTTAACCAAGTTTCTTCTTTCATCAATGCTTGAGGTACCTAATTTATCAAGAAGCACTTTAGGCAGAGATTCTTGATTTGAAACCATTATGGCACTTTTTTCTTCAGCAATGGCAAGACTTGAAGAAAAGCTGAGGTTAGAAATAGACTCCTTATGACTTGATTTTTCACTGTTGATTTTTTTAGATAGATGAGAGGTTGGAGATTTGATTGCAACCACTTTTTGGCTTGGAAACAATTTGTTTGCATTAGAAGTTTCAACATCATCAACCAATATACTTTCTTGATAATTTGGATTTTTCAAATTCATTTGACTTGATTGCAGAATGGATTCTGTGGCCAAATGACCAAACGGTATTAAAAAATTTAAAGGAAGTTTTTGCTTGCTTAGTATTAATTCCTTGCCATTGGAAGTTAAATCGATGAAATTAGAATCAGCATAGTTGGAAATTTTTTTTCTTTTTGCATTGGCAGAATATGAATTTTTTAATGGGGAGGATATAATGAAATTACCTGCTTGCAAATCATTTCTGTGCAAGTTCAAAGGGTTTTCCTGTATAAAAGTTTCTGTATAACTACCAGATTGGAATTTATTTTTGTGACTCATTTTTCTATTTCTTTTGTTGTATTTTATTTGTGTTTTTTCACTATTTTCATCATTAGGTATTTTTTTCAGAGCAGGTAGAGTTGCAGTCACATTTTCAACAGGTTCTATGGGCCTCAACTTGAAGAGCTTAAGCACTGGGAACATGGATGCCTTGGACATGCCATGACTGCTTGTGTCCAAAATTAATGCTGACTTTTGGACTTTGATTCCATTGTTAAATTCAGGACCGTTATTAGTCTTGTTATTGTTAGTCTTGATGTTGTCAGAAACAATAAGCTGGTTAAGCTCACGATCATGACGCTCAATATTTAGAATTGATAGTGGCCTCTGCAAAAAAAATTGGATAAAACAATATAAATTCATTCATGTTAGAACATTTTTCAAGGCAAATTTAAGTTAAAATTAATAATTTTTTGGGGGAGGGGGAAATTTACTTATGATTTGTACCATAAATAAATGATTTACTTATGATATGTACCATAAATCAACTACCAAAATGCACAATCAATAAAAAAGTATTATCAAAACTATGTTCATAGGGAATGACAGTTTTGTTCATAAAATTATAAAAGTGCACCAAAGTAGAATACCTCAAGTCTTTTGCAAATAAAAAAATAAATAAAACACCTCATTATCAAATATGGCACTTCCAACAATTATACGGTATATACTTTGAACTGCAAAATTTGCTGTAAACCTGTGAACATAAATGATATATATAACTGACCATGATGAACCTGCGTACTGTGGGCTGTGCCTGCAGTTCTCGGTCATCAGGAATGAACTCCACTGGCTGTTCAAAGTCCAAGTTTTCAAGACTGCCCAGCACCTGAGCAATTTCTCGTTGTCGATCTGAAAGAGCTGGAAACAAATATTATATCAGCTTTTTAATGCAATCGCAGAAAAGTCTTCTTTTAATATAGTAGTGAATTACTTGCAGCAGTGAACTACGTATACTAACTGTAAACTGACATGTGTTTTACAACTATTTACATGCATGCAACCAAAAAGAACCTTCCTTGATTTTTACATGCATATATACCATCAAATGAAGTAATAAGGGATGGTTTTGAGTATTTGTTGTTGATAACTTCTTACCATGAAACATTTCATAAACATGTTTGAGCTCATTTTAAAGCTCTTTGCGAAGGCTATCGTATGGCATCGCCAAAAAATTCCATATGCTATTCATAAGGTGCCAGACGCAAAATAAAAGCGTCCTAAATTACCCCTGGAAATGGGGGTAATCTGGGAACCTTGAAATAAAACTTAATTTTAACATGTTTGGAGTATGCAAATTGTACTTATCCATAACTAACAGTACTATGAAGTTCTCCTCTTCCTCTGTAGATGATGTACCATAGATGTAGAATGAATGACACATTCTGTGATTTTTACATATTTTTCCTTTACTGACATGAAATTACCATATCCATTCATTACCGTATTATTGATGCAATATTATTGTATCCATGAGCATGCAATTGAGCTTTTACAACGACCATGTCCACTGCAAGCTTCATATCAGCAGCCATATAGCATTTCTTCTGTATCTGTAAGTTTACAGAAAGTCTTGTAATTTCACTCCATTTTAATTGTGTTGAGTGAATTCACTAGAAACAAAAAATATCATAATAAAGATACCTGAAACAGAAAATAATATTTTAGTGAGAAGCATCATATCTTTTGGAGAAATAAATCATAGTTTAGATTAATTATTTTTCATTCTCTGTTGCCCAGTGCACAATTCTATCTATGGCATTCTATGCACAATTTTGTGATGACTGATGATGCATTATTTTTTGTCAAGTGAAATTTCTTTCACTGAGTGAGGTAAATTTAATAAAAAAATTTTGTTGTCAATTGATTTTTTGTTAACTTGAGCATTTGCTCATTGAGGTTCTACTGAAAATGCATTTTTAGGAGTGTCCCTTATTTCCAAGTCTGGCAAAAATGGCTGCCATTTTTTTTCAATTAGATAAGCAAATTCCGTCAATCACCTTTTTAAGCCAACACCTGTGTGCAACTTTTACGTAATTAAAATTTTTAATAGGACAAATATTTTTTTGCTACAAACCTTAGCAGAGGTACTTTTCCAAAATTGCACTTTTCACACTTTTTCTCAGGGATTTTTTAAAGGTAGTAAATGTGTGATTTCCTAATTTGCTTTGTGCTACATAGATGGTAAAAATGTTGAACTTTATGCCACTATTTTTAGTTTTGCAATATTTTGATTAGTTTAGCTGCTAGGGTAAACACACCATATTCTGACACCTTAAGGATGTAGCAAGAAATAAATGGCTATAAATAGATCACTGTATGTGCAACTCAAGTTCTGATTGGTTTACATCACTCTCAAAACACAACACTATGTGCCAGCAATGATGAAACGTCACAAACTGTTGCCATATTTATTTAAAAGCCTTTAGAATTCAAATCTACAAAATCGCTGAATTCTCACACTGTGTGTGACTAAATGCGGCGTATTGTAAGACTAATTCTGACAGCGCTTCAAAATCATAATTCGTAATTCTAACACCCTGTGTCGGAATACGACATCCTGTGTGTTGTAATTCCGACACCCTGTATCAGAATTCGTTTTTATGTGTCTGAACCCATCTCTTAAATCAATCCTCTATTAATTTATTTACCACTTAAAATCAGCAAATACAAGTATAGTCAGATGGGGTAAGACAGGACCGAAATCACTAACAAGCCTGTAGCATCTATACCATGAATAACTAAAAAACCCTAAACCTATCACAAGGTGCATTTATGCAATGGGCTTCTAAGCTACAACTCAGACGTTTTGCATCTAACATAGTTTTCTGTACAGATTAAAAAAAGTGAGCTGGTCCCATCTTACCCCATTGGGGTAAGATGGGACCAGGCTGGGGTAAGACAGGACCAACTGGTAATTCTTATGTTACAAGGTTTCTAATAAAAGTACAATTCTGCTATTCACTATTATCCAACTAGAAACACATTATTTGATTAAACAACCACTTGTTACTGTTCTTTGTTGTGGGAAGTCAACTCCAATATCAGTCACATTGGAGGTTTTGTCACGAGAAAACTTTGTTGACATTAAATGCAGCCATATGATCCATTTAGTCTTATGAGCAAAAAATATGGATGATATTACATAGCTGGCATAGTTAATTATCATTTTATACTTTACTTTTGCTAGCAATAATAAGAAGTCCAAGAAAGTTGCAAGAAACTCCAGTATTTTAGCAATAATGCCTTATTCGAGATTGAAATTTTCAAAGAAATTTGGTGAGAGTGAGCAAAAGATAAAAATTTTGACCAAAATACTCCAGTTACTGCATAATAATATATTCATTTAAAAACTATTTTTGATATACTGTAGGGTAATAGAGGACCATTTGTGGGGTAAGACTGGACCATATGTGGTGTAAGATAGGACTGTTTGTGGGGTAAAACAGGATCATTTAGTGGTCCCATCTTACCCCATGTCCAGTCCTTTTTTACCCCATTTTAGAATACATGTCAGGCAGTGATGGTAGCAGGTAGGAATGCCTAGTATGTCTCAAAGGTTGCTTATTACTTGAGGTTACCTGCCTACATCCACAAACCTGGCCAAAAAATTTTTTGTCATTAGACAGAGCTTATTTCCTAATCAGGGTTAACTATTTTGTGACCCTTCTTCACATAGGTTTTCTTTGTAAATTAGCCAGAAATTCAATATTTGCAGAAGAGGGTTGAAACAAACACTGAAATGACAGGCAATGATTGCTCTAACATATTCTTTTGTCAAATTAAATTTAGTGCAATTAGAATGCACACCATGGGCTGGTCCTTTCTTACCCCATGAAGGCTGCGATCCTGTCTTACCCCATTTGACTATATACTTAAAGGATTCTAATATATTAACAGACTTAATTGAAAGTCTCAAACCATAATATTCTTTCTACACAAACAGTTCATCACTATTTAGTAAAGCAGTAAGACCAAGCTTAACCCTTTACGCCCTGGCGTGACGAATTCGTTACACCAGGGACTAGCTACCTTTTCCAACAATTTTACATTTTCTGTCATTTTTTTGAAAATTTTACATGAAAAAAAAGTCTTAGATTTCTTTTTTACATAGGTGTACCAAGTTTCAAAGTTATCTGTCAGTACATAACCGAAATATAATTTCCAATTTCCAATGGCAATGTCCAATTTCTTATGGAAATTCTATTTTGGTTATTTACTAACAGATAACTTTGAAACTTGGTACACATATGTAAAAGATAAATCCAAGACTTTTTGTTCGTAGGAATTTTTCGAAAAAAGTGAAAGAAAACGTGAAATCCTTAGAAAACCGCCAAAAAAGGGGTACAGTAGAAATCTATCTCCTCCTATGATTTTCAAGCTACAACATTGAGACGCATATCATTTGATGCGTAAGGACCATATCTATCGATTGGTCCTTGCTGTTTTTCAAAATTCTAATTTCTGTGGGTGGGGTGGGCATTTAAAAAAAAAATTATTTCTCCCCCCACACTTTCGAATTTCCCCTCCCCTTTTTTCAAAATATTTTCAAAACTTTAACGAAATTGAAAAAAAAGCTTCGACCAATCTCTAGATCTTTTATTTGCAAATCGAACGGTTTATTACTCATTGCTGTAGCTTAAAAACTCTGGGAGGAAATAGGTTTGCAGTGACAATAAGTGTGAATGTTCAGTAGAGCGCGACAAAGTCCCGAGCGCATCAAAATAGGCATTCAAGGTGACATGGATGCAAGACTGGAGCCGAAATTCAGTCAAGGATAGTGGGAACGACTGCATGAGCACCATCCCACATGACAGCAGCCGGGTAACTAAAGATCAGCGTCTTCAGGTTGCATATTTATGTGCCCAACCAGTAATTTTTGCCTATATTAAATGTGAAAGAACTCCCCCACCCCTGACACTTTCACGAACTGTTGTCAAGGCATAAATCAACGTACAGAGATGATTTTGGTACCATTGGATAGGTCAGAATGTCAGCTTCAAAGTGAGACTTAAAACCGAAAAAGTGAATTTTACAATTTTTGTCCCAGAAATTCAGGGCGTAAAGGGTTAATAATATGGAAAAAGTTGAGGGGTGTCAGAATTACCCACAGTGTCGGAATATGGTGCATTTACCCTACAACATTTCTACAAAATGTGGGACAACTGTCCTGATATACCCTGCCTGTAGCTTATTACCCTGTTTGATGGTATGCAAAATATTTTACTGATCTATTCTTCATTTTTAATTTACTTTGTGAATCAAAATTAGTGTCCAACATAGTGAAATTCTAGGAAGGGAGGTACTTATGGCGCTCTGCCTCTTGGTCGAGCACTCCGGCAATTGGCATCTTGCAATGGTCTAAACCCAGCTCGGTCTAAACCCAGCTCGGTCTAAACCCAGCTCGGTCTAAACCAAGCTAAGTCTCTCCCAGTGGAGTTTCGAAATTTATTTTAATAATAAAATAAGATTTGAACTGTAAAATTGCTTAATGACTTCCATCAGTTGCCAAATTCCATCAATGATTGAAAAAATGACAATTACTCAGTACTGATCAGTTGCTGAGTCTGCGAGTCATCTTTCAGGACCCAGGCTCCGTTCACTGCATGAGTTCCATCCCTTTCAAGCTTTATGGTTCATACCACCATTGAAAAGAATGTCAATAATATCACAATCAAAAATATGCACAACGCCACTCACAATCGAATCTATAATTTGCAAGCAAATATCACAACACAGGAGTCAGGAGTCAAGAGCTTGTTGTCAAACCATGTACTGCCCTAAACGTTTTGACTCCTTGCTCAGCCCTGGCTGCCGGTCGCAGCTACCTTGTACAGTTGCCAGAGGCACGGTTCTTGACTGCCTTCCTGTAATAAGTATTACAGCCAGCTGCTGCTGCTATGGCCGGCTGCTGCTAGTAAGTACTACGGCCAGTATTAACTTATACTACAGTCAACAAAATATCACTTACTGCAATCCTGTGTGCCACAGTGTTCTGCAAAGCAGCAAAAGGCCAATGAATCACACTGAAGTTCAGAATGATTTTTTTTATTTAAAAAAAATAAATAAATAAAAAATAAATGATTTTTTAATTTTTTCACGATTTTTTTCAATTATTTGATTTTTTTCAGCTTTTATGTCTCTTTGAAGTGTTATTTTTTATGTTGCAATTAGTCTACTAACAATAACAGTATATGGATCATAATGGATGGCTAAAAATGGCACTTATTACCTTCAATAATGGCCAACAGGCCAAGGTGGCGTTTACCACTTAGGGATTTTTGGGTAAACAATTATTGATAAGTCTATTCATTAGCTTTGTAGTTTGAATGGAGCAAGGTAATGAGCTAAATATTGACCATTTAACTGGCTTCAATATACACAAACACTTCAGGAATGCAGATCTTCTAAACATTGAAGAGTCACATAACAGATAGCTGATTGCACAGTGCGCAGCACTATCAATAGATCTACTAGTTTCATGTCCTATAAAATCTACCAGACTCTACCCTCTATACACACCAACTAGTAGTGACTGAGTGACTGACTGCACTGTTCCCATTTAATTCAGACCACTAAACCAATACTAAACATAAACTGAACGATAACCAAAGAAACCTCATATGACGTGAAACGAGACTTTAGTTATGAGAAAGTCTAACACTGTTTGAAATAAACATGTGCACAATTCAAATATTATATATCCGTTCACTGCATTTAATTATTTTATATATAGTCTTATAATTGTAATTGTTTTGTTCCTAGTATTAAATTCCCATATTTAAAGATTGAAATTAAATATTTTAATTAGAATACCATACTTGTATTAGGGTGGAAAATCTTTCTAATTGCCTAAAAGGTCAATACAATCTAAACCTCTCAATATACAGAGTGGGGCAGAACCGATTGAGCAGTTTTGAGGTTAAATAAAAGAGTAATGGAGGTACATGTAGAAAAAGTTTATTTTCCTAGAGGTTAGCATAACATGCCATTTAGAATACTTATGTTTTGAAAACAATATCTGGAAGATGGGGGACGTTAGCTGCAACACACACTCAACAACACACTGTTTAACACAGCACTGTTATATATAAATTTAAAAAATCAATCCAACTTCTTATTATTTTTTAGACATTAAATTGAAAATTAGAATTTAGGTTACTATGTGTCTTTGATCTAAAATAAAATTATTTAAATTCCTAACTTGGGCCGGTGCCAGTCAAAACTCAGATATCACATGTCAGAAGCCCACTCTTCAAGATGGAATTCTAATTTCGAAGGTTAATATATTATTTTGATCCACCAAGACCACTTTTTCTACCCAACATCATTATTTGAGGCAAAAAATTAACTTCTTAAAGGCTTAAATCACGTACGCTAACTTGCTCAGTTTCTATAGAGTACCTAATCACTTGGAAGTTGTGTGCCTGCACCTTTCACTCAACAATTAAAATTAGACTTATAAAAGTATTAGTAAGTTGAAAATTTGTCTCTTAAGTTGACTGCAATGAACTAAACTTCATTAGGTAATTATAACTTAAGTTTTCCATCATTCCATTAAGTTTTCCATCATGCCCACTAAACATGCAAGTCAGAGTTCAGATGAGCAGAACTACATATCATGTGGGCTAATGTGCAACTGAATTAAATACCTAGCTTTTTTCCCGCATCCTGCTCCCAGTGCATAATCTAGCGGGATGATCAATGCGGACGGTAACTGTGGCGTCATTCATACGCCCGTTTCTCTGTCTCTGCCCATACAAAGAATAAGTAGCCAATGCAATCTTTTGTTGAACCTGTTAGGCCGTAAGTTAATCATACTTGTGACCTGGTACTTACTACACGGTACTCCTATACAAACTATGTAAGTCTAGGTAACCTATAGTAACTAAAAATCTTTCTTTATTGTTTTCTACACAATAGCATTCATTGTAAAAGCATGTTAACATTGTTTCTGGTTCTTGTGTATAGATATTTTGTATTAGTGTTTCATAGGTAATTTCCATAGTGGTTTTGTATCAGTGTCTCATAGGTAATTTGTTTTCAGCTTACACGTTTACAAGTAAAGTGAAGACCCCCATCCATCTTCTTTACTCCATACGAGTTAACTGCCCGAAAGAGCATATGACATGAACGGCTCGCTCGCAACAGTAACCGAGTCTGACTAATAATTCGTATACTTAGTGCAAGAGAATGTATAATTATGTTGTTTCTGATCAAACAAACAAAAAATTTTTCTGTTTCTGATCAAACAAACAAAAACTTCTGATCAAACAAACAAAAACAAACTTTTTGAAGATAATTCTGAAATGGTAACATCTATTGAATTCTAATACGGATCATTAATTTTAGCATCGTATTTCCAAAAATCAAGTATTGCATTTCTTTTCATTGAAAAACATTCTTTTACATCAAAAACAATGAATTTTTGTTACAGCTCCTCACGAATGACTAATGAATGCTCCTCATATTGACAAATGACAATCTCACTCATATAGCTAAAAACTTTAAATTGATCGATTTTGTCATTTCAAAGACTCCATTGATTACAGAACTTTAGTTTTTGCAAGTGTACGCAAGAAAAGTTTCTGAAATAGTAGGAAAATTTCCATTATCATTCTGAAATAAAAGCGTCATTTCCGTTCTCATATACAACAATTTTTTAATTATCATTTCTGATGACCAAATCTTGAATTGTTAGGCAGCATAAACATGCATGCCAAATTTCAACTTACTAGGATGTTTGGAAGTACCGTTGTTGCGGTCCGGTCAACAGGGGTTCACAAAAGCTATGTGAAGATTAGCTCAATCACCCTAAGATACAATACCTAGCTAAGCCTACCTCCAACCCTGAGAACAAATTTGGGACAATGAAACAGGTAATTCCCAAACAACACTATACTTAAACTAAGAACAAAACCAAGAGACATTGTTACAGGATAATTCCTAGGGCACCAAATATCATTCACAGGATAAGCTAGGCAACCACCCTCCAGAGGAAAACCCCGGAGAGGTGACTGCAGTATTACGTTCAAGAGCCGAATTTTACAATATGGTCCAACAGAACATCCTAACCTGTGACACAAGGGAATCAAAATTACAGTACGATATGCAATAGCCTAGAAGTCTTGGTTGGCATGGAGACAAAAAAAGGGTCCTGGAAAGGAGAGCATTAATAAATTGTGGTGATTTCTCAACAGTAGACTAGCACAGTAAGAGCACTCTTTACCTGGTCCACGGATCACCCTGATGTATAGTACTAAGGCAGTGTAGTTGCATCACTCTCATAGACACCACAGGCACACCCAAGCACTCCCCCTCACAACAACACCCCAGGTACTCACCGGTCTGGTAGAAGGGTTCCACAGAAGGTTACTGACCACAGGTGAAACGTACTGAGTAGCAGGAACCAGGAACCTCAAGAGAGGCAAGGACTGTCAGGACACTCACTATGCCTCCAAGTGAGTTAATGAAACCTAGACATTGGCAACAGAATAAGACACAAGGGTTACATTGGCTAAATAATAATGATTAAGGCTCTTATTCGACTTGGTCACAAGATTAGTCTATTAATAAGTTTGCTAACTAACTGTAAGAAAGTATCTGGCTAAACAAGCATATGAAAATGGAGCCTTGGTTGAATATGGTCACTGGCTAGCAAAATACAGAAACAAGCACCAATATTAATATCTAATCCTAGTCTGCAATACCGGAATTGAAGGTGACGGGTGCTAATAATGGGCACACATTTGAATGAGTCATCTACTAACACTATCTGCCAATAATTAAATCACTACAATCACATCACTTGTTGGGCGCACAACTGGTTAACTAAGTCATTGGTGGTCTGAAAGTCTAAGCCCCACTGTACTTAAAACAGTCGACATCAGAGCATATATCCCGAGTAACTCGCAAATATTGGTTTAAAACCAGTATATCCACATGAAATCATGAAATAGTTAAAGACTTGCTCATGAACAGGACTAATATGCAGGACTCATTTAGTTAAGTAATGATAACAAATCCTAGGTTGACATTTAAACAATGAGCTTCAGCAAGGTGATCTTCAAGGAGCTGCAGTTTGGAAGATGAGAAGACTCAGGACAGGAAGGTCAGGACGAGGCAAGTCTGGGTTCCAGGTCTTCTCAACAGCGTGCCAGCTGGGTCCCACACCGACTGCTCCTACCAAGTTAACAAAATAACGGGACTAGAGTCTATGGTCTTTAATGGCAGTTAAAGGGAATGTGTTCCTCAAATCAGGAGTATTTTGGTTTGGATTAAAACAAGCAATAACGCATAAATCAGCAACAACACAGAACAAATGTCCAAGCAACATGGCAAGACAAGAAAAGCAAGCACAGTATGGCAAGGCAGACACTTGATACAAGATCTAATAGTTGTAATAAATCAAATTCAATGTAAAAGCAATCAGGTAAGTGAATAAAGCAATTCAAAACAGGAACAAGGTGACATTAAACAGGTAAAAAGTAATAAGCAAGCTTTATTGCAGTAAATTAAGTGCATGAGTTTGAAAAGGAAAGGTATATTATTATTCTTGAGTTGATCAATTCTTAGCAACTCACCCTTAGGGAGCAGCTACGTTGCTCAGCAAGCAGGAATGGGTTGACAATGACTTCCAGTTCAAATGAGCTTCAGGCAATGGGTGCGGGTGAGGCAAGCAATAAGTTGCAGACAAGGATAACAAAGCGTGATTAGTGGTATGCTTACTAAGCTTAACCAAGACTTTTAATAGTGCATGCTACACTTTAAACATGAGGATAAGGCAGAAGCACTTGAACTTGTCAGACATTGCATAAAGTTGCATGCTCTAACTAGTGAATTATTGATGGAAAACAACACCTGAAACAAATACAAGGGAAGGAAACATTCATTAATAATAACAGTCACAAAAGCCCTAAATTAAATGGAAAGAGCAAACCATATTAGGAAGCATAACCTAAAGTAAGAAATACACCAAAGTGCCAGGAATGAAGAGTAAGAACCTAATAATCTAAGATTAAGCAAGAGGAGCAATATGCTCCTCTTCAGCGCGATTTCGGAAGCGGGACTGTTTCTAATGAGCTCCAGTTGATCTATTTTCATTGCAGTGGAAGGTGGTCCAACGCGGTGGTAGCTGGTAGGAAACGTAGGGTTGGTTTTTCGATACGTTTTCATATATGGACATGAGAATATATTACCTATACAGAATTCCATACTGATCCTGAGTCCTGACACTGATGAGTCTATGCCCAGGGGCAGGGTGCAGGCTGGAATTCTAAAATTTGTGGTTCACATAAAAAAAAGCGTTCTGCCTTAAAAAAATGTTCCATGCAACTAGAAACAGGTTTGCAGGCCATCAGAAATAGGCTTTGGTTGCGGTAGCTATGATCATATGAACGTCAAGTCAGGCAACACAGAGAAGGTCCCATGCAAGATTTTTAATTGCACGCGTCACCATGGTGGTTTTTTAGCAAATCCTTGGGCATTTAGCCCCAGCAGACTCCAGCAGGCACTCCGCAGGCAGTGGCGCTCCGAAGCAGAAAAAACCTAGATCCAGGTTTTTTGCTTCCCACTCGGTTTCTAGGTTTTTCATTAACAAACTGATCCTAATCTAATTTTTTTTCAGAATGGTGCGCTGAAAGCAGAAATCAGTCAACAGTTATAGCTAACTTAAGCCAAGAAAGGGAGAACTGCTACGAGACTTACGCGATGGAGATTGGAGCCATTTACAGGAGATATGAAAGTAGATTACTGGATGCATCATGCAACTATTCAGGAATGATTACGATTTACGAATAAATATTATTTACTAAGTTAGTAAAGTTACTATGCTCATAAAATGACGACTAGTGAGTAAGTTAGGACTTTTTTAGCACTCTAAGACTATTTTGTATTGAAAAACCGCTTGCACAACGACTGCTGTGAGCCAGGCAGTGTTATCTAGACTGTCAGCGTGGAAGGTTGTCTGCCGTGCGCGCGGGGGCTGCGAACAGCGAGCCGCCACTCCTCTAATTTAAGTTCGGCGTTCCCAAAACTCAAATTACCAAGGTAATTTAAAATTGATATGTAATTGCACCATGCGCGTCACTCACAGATGAGCAAGAGGGATGGATCTACAGAAGGAAATACTATTTACTCCCAACATAATAGTTTCAAATTAAGTATAAAAAAAACATTTATGGCACCTATTCATTACCTCAGCTTTCAAATTGAGGAGAAACTCATCGGCAGTTGGAGAAACTTCTCGAAGAAAAGGCAATGCACAACAAACAACATGACACTTCACAGTTGACTGACTAGAATAGACTCAATAGTCTATTCTAGTAGTACTTGAAAGTAGTACCTTGAGTACTACTTTCAAGTAGTACTCAACTACTAGTACTAGTAGAACTCGAAAGTAAAAAATTTAGCATTCAAACCTTTAGATTCTGTAAACCTTGTGATTTCTTCATTATTAATACCGGTACTTTAGAAGGCTCACAATATATCAAGTAAAGTTTTCACTCAATTATCGTCTTGAAGTTCGGGAGCTTTATCTGCAGTAATGTTCTGTAGTTACTTTACCCACCGACCACTATGCAGAGGGTGGATGCAGCATCGCCAATATATGGATTTTTAAGCCCAAAGCGTTGCCGGCCATTTTAAAGATGCGTCGCCGGGTAATTTTTAATGAAAAGCCATTTACGCTGAGTAATGATGAACTATTTAGGTACAAGCCACAAACTTATTTGCAAGGTTGCTTGCACGTGTTACCCCAAATAACTAATTTTCCCCTAAAAACAGTCCGATTGTACAGCAAGTGTCAACTGAACATGTAATAAATAAATATAGCAGTCTGACTGCTCTAATGTGACCGAAACTACGCAATCAAAAAAAATGTTGTTTACATTTTTTGCGGGAACTCATCGCAACTGATTTCCGGACAAGCTTCGCTGCACCGTAATCCATCCAACGTACCGGAAACCTTACTTTTTTTCTAAATAGTTGGCCGAAGACTGAGAAATATATTAAATGCAAGAATTTCAATCTAAATGTGTCAGCAAGATCTTCTGAAGGCGAAAATTTGGCTACTGAAGCGTCGCCAAAGAAATTGCAATATTCATCCACTCTCTGCACAGTGGCCCACCGATTGCTTAATGAGAACTAACCACTACACTAACCATCATTACATTCCCGCCACTGTTGCACACGATTGATTCTGCATGCATGTATAATATTTATGAAGATTATTAAACCATTCTGATTTCTGTTGAATGTCAGTTACTGATAAATTTTTAATGTAGAAGAATTCGTATCTTTCATTTTTTCACATGACCATATTGATGTCGGTTTCACATTGGTTGCCAGTGCGGTTGGTATCCCTGCTACCTTCTTTGTTTACGTTTTTTTGTTTGGCTGATTGCAACGAAAGGAGATTGTATGTCTCAGCTGCTTGCATCGGTGGTCAATTTTGTATTTGTGGATTGAATCATAGGCAGTTTTTCATGTATTTGTGAGTAAGTGTACATAGTGAAGATGTTATTCTTTGTGATTTCCATCATTAATGACATAACTACACTATTGTATTATGCTCTTGAAATAAGAATTGTAGCATTACGCATTAAGTTAGCATCAGTGTGTTAACATTGTGTGCATTTGAGGCGGTCCCTTCTAGCTTTCTATCGCTGATTGGATTCCAGTGGCTGTGATGTTGCACATGTTCTAGCAATGATTGGATCCCTGTGACAGTACGTTGGATGCGTTCAAGCGTTGATTGGATTCTTGTGACTGTTACGTTGGACGCGTTCAAGCGTTGATTGGATTCTTGTTACTGTGATGATGCAAGCACTTTTTTTCAATGAAACAGCTGTGGCATCTTGCAGAGACTCATCAGTGATGAAGATGGGCTGAAAGTGGAAGTGTGCTGGATGTTCCAGATTTTTGGGTCCTGCTTTCTGATTTGCTATGTTTACCAGTTAATATATTACCCCTCTGGATTTCCACACTGTCAAAGTGCAGACTGCAGAAGGTGGATGCAGCATTGCCAATATATGGGTTTTTTAGCCCTAAGCATTGCCGGGTAATTTTAAGATGCATTGCCAGGTAATTTTTAATGAAAAGCCATTTACGCTGAGTAATGAAAAACTATTTACAAGCCACAAACTGTCAAACTTATTTACAAGGTTGCATGCACATGTTACCCCAAATAACTAATTTTACCCTAAAAACAGTCTGATTGTACAGCAAGTGTCAAGTTGTCAACTGAACATGTGATAATGCAGTCTGACCGCTCTAATGTGACCGCAAGTCCGCAACTACATAATCGTAAACTTGATGTTTACATTTTTTGGCGGGAACCCACACTCAGGATGATGTATGTTTTCGGTGAATTTTCCCGCGCATTTTCACTTTTTTTAAGCTATTGCTGTGCACAGTTGGCGCAATGTAATGAAAATTGATTCGCTTCGCGCACGTGTTCGCGCAATCCTGGCCATCAATTCTACGTCACGCTGCCGCGCACAAGCAGTTTGTGGAGAAACAGACGTAATACTCACACTACTCAGTACAGTATGCCTTTAATTACCTTTCAATAATATATGATTTTTCTTGATACGGAAATTTGGTGAATGAGAAATCTAGAACTTTATTTTAGAAGAAATTTTCTCCAAAGTCATATGGCAACACTGAACACCGTCTGTTTACCTTTCGTATGTATAATAGCCGCAGTTTACGATTACCGTACGTTCCGTATCCGACAAGGCGGACAAGCGGAAGAGTCAGAAGTAAGCCGGACATGTCTTACATTTTATTATTGTCAGTTCGACTCTCGTAGTCAATATACTCGAGTATATTGTCGACTAAAATAGTAGAACTATTTTAGCTTTCTAAAGTACGGCGCACGGCGCATTTTTTTACCAGCATAGTACGACGCACCGCGCAGGTCGTTAAAATGACAAAATAAATTCCCGCGCACCTGGCACATCTTCCTGACCATGGGTGGGAACTCATCACAACTGATTTCTGGACAAGCTTCACTGCATCTTGATCCATCCAACATACCGGAAACCTTACTTTTTTATATAGTTGGCCAAAGACTGACAAATATATCAAATGCAAGAATTTCAATCTAAATGGGTCGGCAAGATCTTCTGAAGGCGTAAATTTTGCTACTGAAGCGTCGTTAAAGATCTTGCAATATTCATCCACTCTCTGTACAGTGGGTCTCTGCAAGATGCCACAGCGGTTTCACTAAAAAAAACAGCGCTTTCATCATCACAGTAACAAGAATCCAATTAATGCTTGAATGCGTGTACGCATCCAATGTAACAGTCACAAGAATCCAATCAATGCTTGAACGCGTCCAATGTACTGTCACAGGGATCCAATCATCGCTAGAATGTGTGCAACGTCACAGCCACTGGAATCCAAATAGCGACAGAAAGCTAGAAGGGACCGCCTCAAATGCACACAATGTTAATGCAATGATGCTAACTTGATGCATAATGCTACAATTCTTATTTCAAAAGCGTAATACAATAGTGTAGTTATGTCATTATTGATAAAAATCGCAAAGAATAACATCTTCACTATGTACACTCACAAATACATGAAAAACTGCCTATGATTCAATCCACAAATACAAAACTGACCACCAATGCAATCAGCTGAGACATACAATCTCCTTTCGTTGCAATCAGCCAAATGAAAAACGTAAACAAAGAAGGTAGCAGGGATACCAACTGCACCGGCAACCAATGTGAAACTGACATCAATATAGTCATGTGAAAAAATGAAAGATACAAATTCTTCTATATTAAAAATTTATCAGTAACTGACATTCAACAGAAATTGGAATGGTTTAATCACCTTCGTAAATATTATACATGATGCAGAATCAATCGTGTGCAACAGTGGCGGGAATCTAATGATGGTTAGTGGTTAGTTCTCATTACACAATCGGTGTGTGAGGTAACTACAGAACATTACTGCAGATAAAGCTCCCGAACTTCGAGGTGATAATTGAGTGAAAATTTTATGTGATATATTGTGAGCCTTCTAAAGATTTAATAATTAAGAAATCACAAGGTTCACAGAATCTAAAGGTTTGAATGCTAAATTTTTGACTTTCGAGTACTCTATTGACTATTAAGTCTATTCTAGTCAGTCAACTGTGAAGTGTCATGCTGTTTGTTGTGCATTGCCTTTTCTTCGAGAAGTTTCTCCAACTGCTGATGAGTTTCTCCTCAATTTGAAAGCTGAGGTAACAAATAGGTGCCATAAATGTTTTTTTATATTTAATTTGAAACTATTATGTTGGGAGTAAATAGTACTACCTTCTGTAGGTCCATCCCTCTTGCTCATCTGTGAGTGACGCGTGCAATTAACAATCTTGCATGGGACCTTCTCTGTGTTGCCTGACTTGACGTTCATACGATCATAGCTACCATAACTGAAGCCGATTTCTGATTGCCTGCAAACCTGTTTCTAGTTGCCTGGAACGTTTTTTTAAGGCAGAACGCTTTTTTATGTGAACCACGAATTTTAGAATTCCAGCCTGCCGTGAATGGTCTAAGCAGTAAGCACAATGGTCCAACCCCATAGTCCTCTAGGCTCTAGAAATATGTGGAGTTTTTAAATTGATATAGATACCTAAATCAGTAAAGATTTGAACTGGGAAATTCCTTAGTTACTTATGTTGGTTCCAAAATGATATCAATGATGTAAAAAATTACAATGACTTACTTTCACGATCATCAGTTTTTCAGCCAGTCTGCCATCTTTCTAGCTCCTGAGTTTACTCCTTGGTTTCTCTTTTACCTCATAACTTATGATGTTCAAAACTTGAAATGTTGTCAATACTGTCAAGTGTCAATATCACAATAAAAAATATTCACAGTCACAATTGGAAGTATATATTACAATATTACAATCAAAAATGTTAATCACATTTCACAATCCCCCACAATGCAAGACCGCTTTCATATTGATGCCTTGTTTACCTTCTGCTGGCTGGGCCATCGGGCCGCTCAGGCAGAGCACCTGGCGCCTGGCAGTGACGTCACACATGCACTCGCGAATGACGTGATACATTGGCTGTGACGTGAATTGTGACTGACGTCACACAATCCACATCTTACTGCACCACAAATAAATAAATTTGAATAATTAGTAATAGAAAATATGTTGCTGGAACACTTTAAAGACTGTGCCTAAACAGAATAGAATATTATTATCTTATTAGTCTAACATACTAAACTATAAATATAAAGTAGTTCATTTGCTCTTGGCTGCTGATGCTGCATTGCTGCCATCTGTATGAAGGCTATTCTAGACTTGAAATATGCTTGACAGCTTGTTTAATTTGGTAAAATTAAATAATTGATACTTATTATTGAATATCAACAAATATAATTCATTCTATATTGCTAATTACTTTTTATATTATCTTTTTCTTTCTTCTTATCTTTTTCTTTCTTTCACCCACCACATGTTTCCTAAAGCAATTGTCATTAGAACATTTTGTGGGCAATTTTAATTAGACATGGAAATATGCAGATACAACTTCTATGATGAATTTGAATTATGAACATTCACCTAATGCATGAAGTTAGCAATCAATAATTCAAGGTACTTTTGTATCCACTGAAGACTTCACTGCATTAAATACATATTGGCATCCCTTGCAATCAGCAGCCAGCCAAGCATGGAAAACTTCTAACCTTAGGGCTGCCACTAGAGGTTTCCCGCCATTTCTGGAACCGGGAGATTTCTGCTAGAAGAATTACCTCTTATATAATTGTTAACAAAAATGCACAATCGGGCCGCAAGATTCCACAAATTTTGCGGCCACAATCTGTGCACAAATGCACAAATTGTCACATTGAAGCCGTGAGATTTCAGAAACCAGCAGAAAAATTCTAATCCTGCAGCCAGCTGTTGCAGCAGCGCGATTTGTTGAGAATTTTTTATTTGAAATCAAAAGACAGGTTTCAAGTCCTTAGGAGCGTAAATTTCAGCCAAAACCTATTAAAAATTTACGTTTCTGTATGGATTTTAACGCTGTTAACATTGAGAAACTTCAAAGTATCTCTCATGCAAGAAATACTGGCTAGATAAATTTTAGTATAGAAATGAATGTCACTTGTAGTTACTGAGTGATCATGCAATCTAGGTTTTGGGACCCCAGGTTTTGGATTGAGTCTGTTTTCTGTTTTATTGAAATTAACATTTTTTAACCAAGTATTTCTTGCAGGAGAGATAATTTGAAGTTTCTTAATGTTAGCAGCATTAAAATTCATGCAGAAACATGAATTTTTAATATGACATACCATAAAATGGGGTAACTTTGACCACTTTTTTTTAAAATGATGCCATTTTTTTACTAGATAAGTTAAACTTAAATTGAAACGTGCAAAATACAGGTCAATACTCTAGCTTTACTCACCATAAATTGCGGGCTCCTGCCTCTCATAGTTTTGATGTAATTTCAAAAAAAGTGATGGTCTTTGTTACCCCAGCTCTTGGGGTTTCTTTGACCGGGTGGTAAAATCAATTTTATTTTTGGGTAAAGTAACTCCGAATAACTCCAGGTTGTGGTGCATTGTAGTAGAACTCTTCTAGTTACATATGCAAAAGACAGATTTTAGGAAAGTGTCAAAGTTTGCAAATGGGGGGCGCCTCCGCGCAATTGGCGAAATGTGACCACCTAATGGCAGCTGTGATGGGGTAACATAGACTGATTTGGAAATTAAGTTAAA
The DNA here is from genome assembly GCF_000764305.2 of Hyalella azteca. NCBI lineage: Eukaryota > Metazoa > Arthropoda > Malacostraca > Amphipoda > Hyalellidae > Hyalella > Hyalella azteca. The sequence goes on along the minus strand of NW_025941113.1, from coordinate 76,284 downwards.
ATTACCATATATAAGACTCTGCAGAGTCTGAAACAAACAAAAAAAAACATTATTAGGTGTATCAAACATAAAATAATGTTATATAGGTAACTATGGTAATTTTAACTTGATTTCCAAGCCAGTCAATGTTACCCCGTCACGGCTGCCATCAGGTGGTCAAAGTTCCCCCATTGGGGGGTGGCGCCCCCCATTTGCAAACTATGACACTTTCCTAAAATTTGTATTTTGCATATGTAACTAGAAGAGTTCTACTACAATGCATCAAAACCTAGAGTTATTTTACCAAAAAAATAAAAAAATTGGAGCGGGTACTCCGACAGGCTTTAAATAATAGCTCTTTTTCGTGGGTCACATTACTAATTTTTTAACCTATTAGATATGCAAACTTTTTAAATCTTTCTATTGTGTTAAAGCTCTTTTTCGTGGGTCACATTATTAATTTTTTAACCTATTAGATATGCAAACTTTTTAAATCTTTCTATTGTGTTACGTAGCCTCAGTATTAGGCCTTTGATGGCCAATGACAAAATTTTTCTATGTCAAATCGTTTTTGAGTTTTGGGGGTTTTTGTTAAAAAACAAAAAGTGGTCAAAGTTACCCCGCCGGTCAAAGTAACCCCATTTTACGGTATTGAAAATTTAGGCTCCTCAGGACTTGAAACCAGGGCTTTGGATTTTAAATTGAGCATTCAAAAATTCAAACATAACAGCTGCTGCAGCTAGCAGCTGACAGGACTGACCCTGCCCCTTCATTCAGTGTTAAACCAGCTTTTGTTTGGGAAGGTGCTAGCTAGTGTGTTGTGTGGTGTGGTAGTATGTCCCTAAAGAAGCAGTGATCAGTTCAAAATGCCATAAGACAAGGTTCTTTCATACAGGGTGTCCCAAAAAAACGATACTCAACTTTGAATGGCTGTAACTCGAAAAGTAATAGAGTTAGAAAATTTTGAAAGGTCAGGATTTGTTCCCTATGTTTTTCTCCATCTCTCCACCAAAAATCAGACAGATCGATGTAGCCATAAGCATTTGATAGAACTTTCAGTGACATGTGCTAAAATTGTGCTTGCGCAAAATTTTAGTAAGATCATTTTGAATAATCATTATGTTGTCTTGACATGTTTTCTTTTCACTGTTTTATTTTTAGCGCACTTTCTCATTTATGAAAAAAATGCACTATTGTGCTTGCCATGTCCATCTGTCCGTCCGTCCATCTGTCTGTCTGTCCGTCCCTGACTTCGTGTTTTCGTCGACGAGAAATTGCGCGCTCTGTCACTCACTGCAGTGAGTACTGAGTTCCATTTTTTGTATCTTTGGTGAGACAAAAACATGGCAATCTTTGTGAGAGGCAATCATGAGATCTTTGGTGAGAGGCAATCATGACAATCTTTGGTGAGACACAATCATGACAATCTTTGGTGACACAATTATGACAATCTTTGGTGAGACACAATCATGGCAATCTTTGGTGAGACAATCATGGCAATCTTTGGTGAGACACAATCATGGCAATCTTTGGTGAGAGACAATCATGGCAATCTTTGGTGAGAGACAATCATGGCAATCTTTAGTGAGACACAATCATGGCAATCTTTGGTGAGAGACAATCATGGCAATCTTTGGTGAGAGAGAATTTCAAAACCAAAGATTGCCATGTTTTTGTCTCACCAAAGATACAAAAAATGGAACTCAGTACTCTCTGCAGTGAGTACTGAGAGAGCGCATTTTCTCATTGACGAAAACATGAAGTCACGGACGGACAGACAGACAGCAGAAGGACGGACGGACAGACAGACATGTCAAGTAGGTACAATAATGCGTTTTTTCATAAATGAGAAAATGCGCTAAAAATAAAACCGTGAAAAGAAAACTTGTCATGACAACGTAATGATTATGCAAAATGATCGTACTAAAACTTTGCGCAACACAATTTTAGCACATGTCACTGAAAGTTCTATCAAACGCTTATGGCTACAGCGATCTGTCTGATTTTTGGTAGAGAGATGGAGAAAAACATAGGGAACAAATTCTGACCTTTTAAATTTTTTTAACTCTATTACTTACTTTTTGAGTCACAGCCATTCAAAGTTGAGTCGTTTTTTTGGGACACCCTGTATAACCTATAGAATTGCACTATGCACAGCACAGGCATGAATTATATATACTTGGCAAGCCACGCCTGAATTTTTTGAGCCAAGGTTTTATGGATTTGCCAGCCAGGATTCCATTTCTTCGAGCCGTGACTGTCATATCTCGGTCATGAAGAACCATTAACAAGCCGTGAACATATCAACAAAGTCCGTGCATGTATTACCCCTAATCTCTAATTTTATCCTAAAACAGTTGACCAGCAAAACCAACATTTTGCTTCACTTAAGGGGGGCGTCTTGTCCAAAATCAACGATTTTGGCTTTTCCGGTTTTTAGTCTCATCTTAAAGCTGACATTCTGACCTATCCAACAGTACCAAAACCATCTCTGTACGTTGAGTTAGGCTGTCATGACCGATCACAAAGGGTGGGGGTGGTGGAGCCCCTTAACAAAACCCTATGAGAATAATTCCGTCCAGGGTTTATAAATATGCAGTCTGTGGCCTCACAGCTCAGTCAGCCACAAGCTGTCATGCTGGAAGGTGTGCATGCAGTCGTTCTCTGCATTGCTGAGTGACTTAAGAGTGAAATAATGCTTACCTTTGGTATCCAAGCTACATTATATGCCTTTACATAGCGAGCGTGCCGCCAGTCACTGGTGTATTGGCTCTCCTGAAAAGTTGCAATTTTCATCTTAGGAATCCATCTCCTCCTATAATTTTCAAGCTACAGCAATGAGAGATACATGGTTCAATTTGTAAATTAAAGCTCTACAAAATTATGTTTGTACGTTTTTTTGACTTCAATATAGTTTGGATTTTATTTTGTAAAAAAGGGCGGAGGGGGGAAAATAAAAAAAATTACCCCACAACTGAGAAGTGTTACTTCTTGTTGTTTGTTTGTCTGTCTGTCTGCTACAAATCTTATAATCAATATTTGACACACTAATACATGTCCAATCGATCTGAAATTTGGCACACTTGCATAAAGTTGGAGACAATGCATGAATCAATTGACAGAATAAATGATTTTAAAAATTAAAAAAAAATTTCAATATTGAAAAACTGAGAAATTAATTTTGTCAGCAACAAATCTTATAATTGATATTGACACACTTTTATCTCTCCAATTGATCCGAAATTTTGCACACTTGTGTGAAGTTGGAGGCAATGCATGAATCAATTGACAGAATAAATAATAAAAAAAAAAATGTTTATATATGTATTAAAAAAATTGAAAAATTAATTTGGTTAATATTTGAAAATAAAATAAGAAATTCATTGTACATCCACTACCTACATCAGTAACATTGGAAACACTGGATTCTTTAGAAGTGTTGTCTTTACAAATTGAATGATAAGTGTCTCAATGTTGTAGCACAATATTTGTAGGTGGAGATAAAGTACCCCCTTTAAAGTACCCCCTTTTTTCTGTTTTTTATGAATTTTTTTTTATCAACCAGTGCCAAATTTTGTTAGCTTGCTCATTTTTATTTGCCAATTGCTTGGTTTGGATTTGAGGGATCTTTCATATCAAAGTTTGAAAGATATTCCATTTTCTTGTTGTTGACATTTTAATATGGGCTTTAATGTGAAAAATGTTTGTATTAATTAAAGAGTTTGCCTACTTCTATTTCACAATAGAGATAATGTTAGTGTGAGCATAGCCATTTCTGCATTCTTTTCTAAACATCTAAAAAATCTTTGGAGCTATCATGATACTGTTACGGTATCATAGAAATCCATGATTTGATAAGGAACATTTTTTGAATCAAGTGTACACTATCTTAAGTACACTATCACTTACAATTAAATCTTTGTATACTATCTTCATTCTGTGTTGTTAACCCTTAATAAAATTTTTCTTCCCAGATCATATATATGTCAGGTAGAACATTTCTTTCAGAGTAGTTGCAAGTGATAGTTATAGGAACAATTACTAATCTTTTTTATCCTTGAATAAATATAAATTTACGTTGTTAGGAAAAGCTTGATTGGTTTACAAACATCCTCTAAGCAAATTCTTAATGCATAGAATTAGGCAAAGTTATTGCCTTTCAATTTTTATTTTAAATATAAGGTTAGTTAACTCAATCTTGTTTATACATAATTTCAGTATAATTCTAATTTTTTTTATTATAAATGTATGTACTCATTTGCTCATTTTTAAACACTTCTTTACTTATAATTACTGTGTAATTGAAGTAATCTGTTGGTTATCAGATGTAACCACTCAAAGTTTGTTCTTTTATATTTACATTCTTTCCTTTGCAAAAAAATATATCTTTATCTTTCCTATGTGAAAAATATTCAAGAATAGAATAATTATAAATAGTATATTGAATAAGAAAAATTCCTTTTTTGTGTATACATGACATCTGAAACTATTGCTTCATAGATCATAAACACTTGATTTTCTCAAACATGTACCTATTTAATGCTGTGATTTATTTTTCAGTTGGGAAGAACATTTTTAAGCTGACTGCAGTAGTAGGAGGCAGTAGATAAGCTGTTGGTGCTCCATTGTGGAGTTGCATTGAAGTGCTGCTCTCTGGAACATGACCTTACTTGGCAAGTATCTTTCATTTTAAATTTTTTCTTCTGCAAATAATGGCATTTATATATTAAATTGAATGAGAGCAATAACTTATGTTAACAGGAACTAGAAATAGCTGAACATATTTATGCTGCTTAATATTTAATAAATGTAGCTGTCTATGTATGTATGCAAGGTGTTTCAACAAATCTGAAATTTATTTTTCCTGAACATTTCAGGATTTTCAATCAACTACTAAGATCTCAAAGCTACTTTGAGATGTCTGGCAGAGGCAACAGGGGACGGCAGGCATGGCAGGGTTGGCGTGGCCGGGGTGGCCTAATGAAGCCAATTCCCAACTTGAATTCTTCATTTGTAAAGGACAACAACATGACAAACAACTTTTTTCCTCCCATGTCTTGTGGTGGGCCACCTAACAGCAGCATCGGAGGACCTCATATGGGGATGGGTGGACCACCAAACTCTATGGGAGGACCTCATATGAATATGTGTGGGCCACCACAAATGATGGGTGGCCATGGAGGACCTCAAGGCATGGGTGGCCCTGGAGGCCCTCAAGGCATGGGCGGCCCTGGAGGACCTCAGGGCATGGGTGGTCCTGGAGGCCCTCAAGGCATGGGCGGCCCTGGAGGCCCTCAAGGCATGGGTGGTCCTGGAGGCCGTCAAGGCATGGGTGGCCCCGGAGGTCATCAAGGCATGGGTGGTCCTGGAGGCCCTGGTGGTCCACAAGGCATGTGTGGTCCTGGTGGTCCTCAAGGCATGGGTAATCATTGTGGTCCTCAAGGCATGGGTGGCCCAGGAGGTCTCCGTGTCTTGGGAGGCCCTCATGGGATGGGTGGGCCTAGAGCCCCACAAGGCATGGGAGGTGGTGGAGGCCCAAATGGTTTTGTTGGCAGTGGTCGACTACCTGGATTCCAAGGTATGAATAGCCCTGGAGGTATGATGGGTTCCCCGATGGTCATGAACGGTCCTCCTGTTGGCATGATGGGTCCACCACAAGGCCTGAGTGGACCCATGCCTCAGTTTGGCCAGCACCCTGGAATGGGGGGATTTCCCTTCCGTCCCAATGGACCACCAAACTTCATGGGCAATCAGCAAATGAATGCAGGTTGTGGTCCTCGGACTTCCGGTGACTGGAGCTTTGGCACAGTTTCAGGCCCTGCACCAAATGTTTCCCAGCAGCAAATTTATCAGCAACAACGTTCTGCTGAACAATTTCTCGAGTCACAGCAAGGAATGCTTTCAGCAGCGAGTGAAATTGCCCAGGCCTCTGCTGTGGCTGCTTCTGCTATTGAGACTTCCAATGCAGCAGCTCCAATAACAGCAACTGCTGGCGCTAGTTCAGGCAACGCTAGCACCTCTACTGTTTCTACTACTGCCACGACGTGCTCGGCTACCTCGGACGAGTCTTCCCATGAGCAGCTCACAGCTACTGCAGTGAGTTCAAACTTTCGTTTTTGGTAACTTCGAGTCAATGAAGAACACAAAATGGTTTCTATAGCTTTATGGCTGCATTGAATATTTATGAGTGATTAATTGGTGTCGTAAAACATTTACATCCATCTTTTTCGAGTTTCTACTTTGCTCTAAAAATACATCAGTATTTACCATTAACTTAATACACTATTTTAATGGAAATTAATTTATGTATGACATTTTAATGGCCATTTAGGTAGGCTGAAGCCTTTTGCGCTTATTCAAGAACTCAATAGAGGATTAATATTAATTTGTGTTAATTTTTACAATTATAAAATGTAAGCCTAACGTAGCAACTGATACCTGCAGGTGGTTGGTATCGCAAACGCCTTCAACAGCAAGAAAGACGCGATCCGAGCCTCGAGCTCCGAGGACAGGTTTGCTGCCAAGCAGCGTAAGGAGGCAGAGGTTCAGGCTGCCTGGGAGACGCTGCATCAGTACTGGCAGTTTGTACAGGACAACCCCTACGATTTTAATGGCTGGACTTACCTCCTTAGTCATGTAGAAGCCATGGTGAGACTCCTTGACCTTCATTTATAAGATTTAACTTTGGGATAAAATTCTAATTTATCTTTGATAATATCTGTTAAGGTTAACTAGAAATTGAGATGTTTTATTTCTTTCTATATTCTAGTTGCATCGCATTAACTTCTAGTTAATATATTTTAGCAGAAATATACTCTGGGAAAATGATAGAATAAATGAATATCGAGTAAATACTGATCAAAAACACACATTACATGAATGTATTTTTGATTGGCTTGTCCTGCCAGATTTTTAGTTCAAAGTAGTAATATATTGCTTTATTTTTGCTTCCAGGATAACATTGATGCAGCGCGAGCAGCTTTAGATGGGTTCCTGCCCCTGTACCCATATTGCTTTGCTTACTGGCGCAAAATCAGCGACATGGAACTTAAGCATGGCAGCCCAGAACGGTCTGTATCTTCTAATGTCTCTTTAACTTACTTGCAAATACTTCTTGTGCACACAATTACAGCTCATATAAATAAGCTTTAGTAAAATTATTCACAATCATGCACTATAGCTGTGATTAAATTGTTACTGTAGTTACTATGATAGAGAATTCAGATCCTTGTATGAATTGTTGCTTATAGTGACCTACAATTGATTCACCCTCTATTTTACTTTTTCTTCCTGACAAACTTGATGATAAATTGATAAGTTGTGTCATATTCCAGGAGTCTTGGTTTGCTGCTTGAAGGCGCTCGCTGTATCCCCGTGTGCACGGAGCTCTGGACCGCCGCCTTGCAAGCTCTTCAGAAATATGCCAGCGAGAACGACCTCGACAAATCCGTCGTCACACAGTCAGTGCTCTTATCTCTCTCATATCTTTGATATTGATAGGGTGGATCACACAGTCAGTGCTCTTATCTCTCTCATATCTTTGATATTGACAGGGTGGATCACACAGTCAGTGCTCTTATCTCTCTCATATCTTTGATATTGATAGGGTGGATCACACAGTCAGTGCTCTTATCTCTCTCATATCTTTGATATTGACAGGGTGGATCACACAGTCAGTGCTCTTATCTCTCTCATATCTTTGATATTGACAGGGTGGATCACACAGTCAGTGCTCTTATCTCTCATATCTTTGATGTTGACACTTGACAGGATGGATCACACAGTCAGTGCTCTTATCTCTTTCATATCTTTGATATTGACAGGATGGATCACACAGTCTGAGTTAGACTCTCCCTGATTGCTTTAATGAGATGTATTAAATGTGCATATATCAATTAAAAATTTGTAATCAACTCGAATACAGAAATAAATTTCATTTATTTTTTGGTTGTCTGTATTTCTCGTATGGTCCTCTGTATTTCTCTCCTATGGAAATGTTTTAAAATTATATTGTATAATTTATTTTTCACAAAATTTTTTATTGATTTCTCTTTTATCTCAATGAATTTTTTGCATCTCTGCAATTGTAAAGTAATAAGCTTTTGTGTTCAGAGCAATAGAAGACTGCATGGAGTGCGTGGGAGCCTCGTACCGCAGTGTTGAGGTATGGGACTATTGCATCCAGTACTACACGCAGCAGGAGAACTTCATCAAACTTGTGCAAGTCTACAAGAAGCTCCTCAGCACTCCCACCAAGCAGTACAACAAACACTGGGACAGGTAGTGCGCTATTTATAATATTGGTGTAGTTCAGCAGAAGCTTTTCTTTTATGCAAGTTTTATTGAAGACCAGAGACTCGTTGAAAATTTTGTTTGACTCATTGAAAAAACAAATAAGAAGATTATTAATAAAAAGCATTCTCTGATCTTCAATCAAACTGCATATTATAATATATATACTATTATATTCTTGGAATATAATGTACCCAGCATTACAACAAATTTCTTCACACCCATTCTTTTCATACTCATTTCACCACATACCATCAGTTGTCCCAGTCATGAACACTGAAATATGAACACTCCATATTTGTATTGTTTATCTTGAGTGCTATGGCTGTACGCTGTTATCAAGCAGTTCAATGTACGTCACTTCAGATCATGTGTTCTTTCAACAACAAGTTCATTGAAGTAACATTTAAAAATGAATGATTTCTGGAAAAAAATTTGCGTCGCTTTAACTGGCATTAAACTACACCTAGCAAGGCAAACATGTGGAGTCAAACCCCCTCAAATTGCTTTTTAGTATTTGGAATAACTAATCCTGGTTAGATACTAGTTCATTATAACTAATCCTGGTTAGATACACGTTTATTATAACTAATCCTGGTTAGATACACATTTATTATAACTAATCCTAGTTAGATACAAGTCTATTAGGATTGTATCCCAAGTTATGTAAAATCTTGTTCCCAGGTTCCTGGAGCTGGTGCGAGATTATCACCCACGCTCGCTGCTGCCGCCTGAAGAGTATGAGGCAGCGAGAAAAGCTTGCTGCAAACAACTTAACCTCAAGTACACGCCTGGTCCTCTGCTTCCTCCCAATGCGCCTAAGAAGGTTCCTTGACACGCTTAAGTGAAATATTTCTGTTCAATCTAGTAGATTATTATGTCATTGCTGATGCTTCATTGTCACCTATTCTTTTATTCCTGATTTAATTGTAAAGAAATTGCTACTTTATATTATACAAAATTCTTGATATATCAGTAATATTAATAACACAACTAACATGTACGTGGAATTTTGTTTTCTTCATTTAGAGATGTTAGTATGTGCAGACACAACAGCCAGAAGACAAGTTGTCGGCTGCTATCAAGGAGAAGCTCGTGGCTAGTCTGGTGCCTGTACACGAGGCCAACGAGAAGGCTGTCAACAGGCGCTGGAAGTTTGAGGAGCGGGTGAGGCATATGCACATCATTAGGAACAACCCCACCTTGTCATTGTACATATGATACTCTTAGCCTACCTGAGTGCTTTAATTTTCTGTAATATTCAGTTAACACACATCCCCTGGAAAGATTTTTAGAGATCCTGCGCCGTGGCAGCATTTGCTCTGGATTTGAAAAATAAATCTTTTGATGGAAGCCAACATGCCTTCTTGATGCGGACATTTAAAGTGTTCTAAATACAAGATATCTGACATTGCTTGATTTAAGCTCACATAATTGTTTTAGAAGTCATCTTGGTTTGAGTCATTCCTATTTCTTGGTAAATGTAAATTGAAACGTCTATATTTGTTTATTTATAATTTTCGTTTGCTTGCAGATAAAGCGGCCATATTTCCACATCAAAGCTTTAGATCGTCGCCAGTTGAAGAACTGGAATGAATATTTAGACCTTGAGATAAAAGAAGGCGATGCTTTTCGAGTGATCGTATTGTTTGAACGTTGCTTAGTGGCATGCGCTCAGTATGAAGAGTTTTGGTGCAGGTACGCGCGCTACATGGAGCAGCATGTGGCTAATGTTAAGGCAGGAGTGTTTGTAAAGGACCAGAACTCTGATGTCAAAACTGATAATGTTGATGATGAAGCTGACGGTGTGGCCGAGAGCGCTGACAAGGAAGGTGGCAGCAGCAGTGGTGGTGAGACTGCCACTGCTGCTGCCCCTGGCGCTGCTGGCCCTGACGCAGCTACTGATAGCGAGACGTCTGCTACAGGCAGGGAGAACACTAGTGCTATTTTAGATGCTAAGAGTGATAATAACAACAGTGATGGTGTTAGTGGTAACAAAGACAGTGGTGTTGATAGCTCCGAACAATCCAGTGCTGCTAATAAAACTCCTGAAGACACTCAAGTATTGAGTAGAGACGCTAGTTCTAAGGCTGTAGCAGGTGATGCTGCTATCATCAGTAAAGACCAGATCAAAAGTGAGCCTGTAGATGAGGAGGAGGATGATGTTGTTTACCTAAACGAGATGAATTCTGTGCCTAATTCTCAGCATATTACAGATAGGGCTTTCATTAATACTGGTCGCAGTTGTTGGACTTATGAAGACGTTGTTGGTTACGTATGTGAAGGTGTGGGCTTGGTGGGTCGTGTGCTTAGGTGCCCCACCCTTACTAGACAATGGGTCTATGAGCAAGCCGACTGGGAAGATGTACGTCAAATCTACAGAAGAGCTTCATGGATACATTGTCCCAACAAGCCTCTCATTGCCATGCAATGGGCGCAATTTGAGGAGCTCCAAGGTAAGGCTTGTGTCGATGTATGAATCGTCTTCTTCATTCTAATTTACCTGCTCTTTGACTATTGGGTGTTGCTTAAAATTGAGTACGATTCGTTGTTAGTGAGAATATTTTATGTCACGCATCTTTTTAGAGGCTTTGAAACATTTTGTCGAATATTGCATTAACTGGGACTACTATCTAACTCGGAAATGTTTACGCAATTCCCAGTGCCATGGTCAGCCTTATTCAAATTCTTCAATTTCACGTATTTCATCAGGAAGAAATAAGTTATTTTGTATATATACTTATGAAAGCTCACATTGATTTCACGCTCTAATTATGATTAATGGAAGGTCGATGGGAGTTCCCGGGGTAGTGAATGTCGGAATAATTCTGAGTGTACTAGAGTTACCTGTTGATTAAGAATTATTTAGACTAAAATGCAATAAACCTGACTAGTTCTACGTGTCAGATAATTGAACATGCCCGATGAGTTCTTGTTCTCATTGAGGTTACAATTTCTCAATTTGTACTTTGATTCTCTTCTCAATCTTTAGAACCTAGGTTCGCGGAACGTGCTTTGCTATATGTTTGTTGTGATAATGTATATAACTGATGTAATTACCCTAATGGTACATTGTCTATGACTTATTCTGATCTAATTGTGAACGGAATCTCCTCAGAGATTGATTTCTGTTATGTTACCTATTCGAGTATAGAGGCGCAGGCTTTTTTGGTTTAGGCTGCCAAGTATTGAACGTGTTTAGCATATCTCAAAGATGTCTTTCTGTAACTTGAAACTTGTGCCTCAAAGAAAAGCTATTCGGGAAAATGGACTCATAATTATTTTTGTTATGTTAACTGTTTTTTGTTGATATGTTGTTAACTTAGCAGGCAGTGATATCGAAAATTAAAGACTTGAGTGGCGTTAGAAATGTATTGTTAATATTTATTCATTAAGCGGAGACTGATGACAAGTCTGAGCAGAAGTTTATTTCTTGTAAAATATTGTAGTGCAGTGAAAATATTTGTATGCAAAATTTACTTCTATCTCGTAAGAGATTTCTACAGACAGGTGTTCTCTCTCTTTATATATGATTATTGTTTGCTGTGCGCGTAAGGGCGCTCAAGTTTTTGGGCTTTTGCGTGTAAAATGTGACCCGTAACCGCTGCTCAGGTGAGATTCGCACTAACTCTTGATGTTACCATTTACTTGTCTTGAGATTATGTACATGTTCTATCAACGATGTTTTGTTGATAAATCGTTGATAATGTTTTTGTTGTTGGTAAAGTTTTATCAGCAGATAGAAGATACCTGAATTGCTTACCTATGTTAACAGAAAAATTTGTCCCCCGTTTTCTTATCTGCATGATGTGCCAAGATACAGAGAATCGTGATGTATTACTTCTCATATGCAATTGGTTTCGTTTTCGGAATTGATTCCTCGCTTTAAGGTCGAAAATGTTTTAGTAATGGCGTTTGGTAATGTGACTAATGGAGTAATCGTCGCTAAAAATTTATGGGAGAGTGTCATTTTATTTTCTTCTTTCATGCATATTTGGTTCACAGCTTGAAGTTACAATATTGATGTGTTTGGTTCATCGATGTATCGTATACAGTAATCTGTAAAGAGCTCTCTTGTTTTGCATTTCCGTTGATAGCTTAAGTCACACTAAAAACTATATTCATCAAAAGATTTATTATGACGAACGTCAACAGTCATGCATGTTCCCCTACGTATTACCTCTCCTGTCTAAAAAACTCTTATCAAAATATGCATAATGGTTTAGAGAGTCACCAACCATGCATGTGTCCCGACGCCTGATGCGCACTTGTTTTGTTCAGACAACGTGAGCACGGCGCGCGAGCTGCTGAGCACCGTGGTCGCCAAGCACCCTACGCTGCTCACTGCCAGGTCAGCTGTCTCTACTGCACTGTGTCCGGTGACTGGTCTTCATTATCAATAAATGCATTCATTGAGGAATTTTAAGCTTTATGATTGACGTGTTATGAGATGAGCAGCAATGCTTGATAAATTTATTGTAGTGTTCAATTTCTGACTTGCTCTGGGTGAAATTTCGGATAGTAATTTCGTATTATTTGTCTAGTCAATCTAAAATGATCTGGGAATAGTTTTTTGGAATTATGGAATCTATCGTGAATTCATTGAGATTTTTCATATTTAATTCAAGTATTAAAAGGTTTTTGTTACATGTTCCTTCAACAGGAGTTTTAAAAGCAATAATATTAAAAAAATTATGAAAGATTAAATAAATCGGCACTTTTAGATCCCTGTGGGCCTTGGGTCTTTGAAGTATGTTGAGGTCATGATTCATGAATATATATAACCATGCGATCTTTACACGGCTACAAATATACTAGACAGAAAAGTGCTACTTCAATTCGGCTTGTTACTTCATCAAACTTCCTCGCTCTTAAAAACGTGATTTTGGCATTTATCTGGATCAGTCTTCTCGGATACATTATGTGTAAGATTAGTGAATTGCACGTAGCACAATTGCGTAAAATAGGCACCTCTACACATTTTATGATTGGTATTTTTTATTTCGTTAGTTGTAGCAAAATTACATTTGACTGCATCAGAGAGACTAAGTTATCTACCAAGCTTCTGGATTAACCTGTCATTTAGAACAGGAAAATGTTATTCTTCTATAGTTTACGAGGTAAGTTTTATCTGATGTGTAGAGTTGTGTGTGCAGAGTGGCGCAGGCAGAGCTGGAGCACCGGGCTGACAACGAGGTGCTCGTCGAGCAGACTTACAAAGACGCGATGAACGCCGTCGTCGCGCCCAGAGAACGCTCCTTCCTGGCCATCAAATACGCAAGATTTCTCTACAAGGTAGGCTAGCGGCTACATTATAATTTATTTCCATAAAGTTATAATATAAATAAAGTTATAATATAAATAAAGTTATAAAAAATAAAGCTCTACATTAGTCATCTAATTGACGCGCGTGTATTGAATGTTATTAATCAAATACGCAAGATTTCTCTACAAGGTAGGCTAGCATCTACATTATAATTTATTTCCATAAATAAAGTTATAATATAAATAAAGTTATAATATAAATAAAGTTATAATACAAATAAAGTTATAAAAAATAAAGCTCTACATTAGTCATGTGATCGACGGTCGTGCGTTGAATGTTATTAATCAAATGCGCAAGATTCTTCTACAAGGTAAGCTAGCTTCTACATTATAATTTATTGCCTTAAATAAAGTTTTTAAGCCATGATCGAGTTAAGTGCGGTAAGCTCTACATTAGTCATGTGATCGACGCTCGTGCACTGAATATTATTGGAAGGTCCCAGTATTATTTTTTGTTATTGAATATAATTCCACAAGACGAGGATCATAATCAGTTTAGTGATTATTTTTCCTGTTGTGCAGGTGCGAGACAATTTTGACGCAGCACTTGCTCTGCTACGCAAGGCTCTCAAGTGAGTGCTTGTTTCTTAAGGTTTGGTACCTAGAATTGTTATTTATCAATATGCGCCTAGGGACTGCATCAAATGTAAGATACCCTTTAAATAAAAATAATTCGAGTAGTGGTGCAAAAAAAGTTCGTGTGTTAGGTTTATAAATTTTTAATGTCATAATTACCGATCGCTCTTCATGTGTTCCAGGAATCTTTTTTTATGCTGATAGATCTTAATTTTTTACTGTTGTAAGCTAGCAGACATGAGACATTAAAATGTCAACATTTCTCCTAAACTGAACTAAGCTAGTGTTTTTGCCGTTACAGTTTTAATGAGAGATTTTTTGACGGATTTACCAAACATAGCAAACTGTTCAACAACTATTGCAATATGTATCGTTTTTCATTGAAATAATATCAACTTGTTTCCGGCTTCTCTAGTGATCTCATAGATTATTTAAATCAAAATAATTTATGTATTAAGACTTATTGAATGTATACTATAAGAATGTACCTATGATTTATATTTTGGCCAAAAGTTGGTCTGGAAACGGAATTCTTAGTCTTTTAGTCTCATAATGAGCAGAGGTGGAACTTTTTAGTTCCTCGCTTGCATGATCCTTCCATTTACATTGCATTTTCTGCTCCTAATTTTCCAGTTTGATGTTTAGTTAAGATCCAAATAGTTTCTTACACTCTTAACAACAAAAAAGACCGGGGTAACGAGCACATGTTGCAGCATTCAGTACGTGATCGACATTTGTTATGAACGGCAGATACTTTACTCTATTTACAATTAATATGTCTCGTACCAACAGGAAGGACCGCGGGAACGTGTACCTGTATCAGCACGTGTTCGACATGTGTTATGAAAGGCAGATGCACTTCACTCTATTTACAATTAATGTCTCGTACCAACAGGAAGGACCGCGGTAACGTGTATCTGTATCAGCACGTATTCGACATGTGTTATGAACGGCAGATGGTTTACTCTATTTACAATTAATATGTCTCGTACCAACAGGAAGGACCGCGGGAACGTGTACCTGTATTAACACTCTATTTACAATTAATATGTCTCGTACCAACAGAAAGGACCGCGGTAACGTGTACCTGTATCAGCACGTATTCGACATGTGTTATGAACGGCATCCGATGGACTCGCGCGGCGTTCTCGCTGCCGTCATGCTGGCTCTCCAGGCCAAGGATCTGCCGCTCTCTGACAAGTGCTGGTTTGCTAAGAAGAAGATTGCTTTCCTCCGCGAACACGGCACTATCAAAGAGTGAGTTTCTCATTAATTCATCACTGTTGCTGAGAGCTGCATTCAACATACATCACCCCCCCGTGCCATCTCGCCCTTGTCGTGGGGGGGGGGGCTTGCGTGTCTCGATGAGACCCGAGGCTGTGCGGTCTCAGATGCAATCATGGCCGANCTGTCCAGGATGCTAAGAGAAGTTCCTCGAAGCATCTTTGGGACTGACAATCTCAGACGATATATAATCGAGTGTAACCTGCTACCGGATATCTAGCACGGCACCATGACATAGGTCTGAAGAGACCCATACCCCTGACTAAACACCATACTCGTGTCATCATGTTACTGGTTGAGATGAAATAGCAGAAGACGGATAGAACCCGCGCCTTGGAAATAGAAAAGCATACACCCTAGACCAGATGGATCAGGCCACGAGCCTGAAACCAATGAAGAAGCCTGACCCTGCAATACGAATATCGGACCTTCGGCGCGAAATAGACTACCTGATCTGAAGCGCTAGAAACCTCTCCCTACTACTACTACTCAACATACATCAATAAGCATCAGCAACTTTCACTAAGCCAATTTTTGTCCTTTCTTGAAGATATTGGATGTGATTACTTAATCAACGAACTTTGTATGCATGGAATGTATTGATGTTGATCTTTTTTATTTTAGTTTTAATGGATCGTTTAGTTTTCTTGGCTCATGAAGTTGGGAAAATCGCCAGTGAGTTCTACAATAAATAATGATAATAAACGCTTTGATGAACTTTTTGAGTAATTTAATTATTTAAAAATATCAATATTTTTTAAATTCTTGCTATTTATTAATTTTCTGCTACGGTATTTGTCACATATCTTCATGATCAACGTCACTACCTGTATAACAACTATGGAAATGAACTCCAAACTGATGTGCTATCATTACGGTGTTTTTTAATTGATTTTATGAAGATTTTCGATCAAATGAAGCAAACATTATACATAAGTCTCACGTGTGATATTTGAATTGTATCATTTATACGAAGATAGCTGTGTGGAAGCTCCATTGAATGGAATGCATGAATATGTTTCCCATAGAAAGCCTAATTCACCCTGTGTCGCATTGCACTTATTACTCTAGCTAGGGTGTGTGTCTCACTGACTGATGTTTTACAGGCTTGTGGAAGCTCGTGCAGAACTTAAGAAGCATGAGCAGCTGCTAGAGCAAAGCATCAAAGATATGAAGGAGAAGGAAGAAAGAGACGAAGCTCAAAGAAAGAAAAAAGAAGCCGACGACATGAAGAAAACAGTTAAAGGTATGGAACAGCAAACGAATATGAAACGATAAACCACTTCTCCATTAGCGGTTCCTATAAAATGCATAGCCTCCGTCAAGAAAGTTAACAAGGACTGAAACTTGGCTGCTTGTTTATTTTTTTTTGTTATGTTGATAAAAATATATTATCTTGGTTTCCTCCTATCAATGACTCTTAATATATTGTTTACCGATTTTTTCCACTCTGCAGAAGAAGCCAAGAAGGAAGAAGAAAAGAGGGCAAATGCTGCGGCCGCCTTAGTTTCAGTTATTAATCCTCCTCCAAAGTTCCCAACGTCATCGCCCGCTGGTCCACAGCAGCATTTTCCCTTGCCCTGCTTCTCTGCGGATGGTGAGCAATACAAACCAGAGACTTTCACAGCATTTAACGTACGTCTCACTCACCCTTGCCATGTAGCCAAGTAATTTAATTTAGTTTCCCCAATTGCGTTATTTAGGCTTTGCTGCAGTCAATGGGAAACTGGCCTGGAAGTCACCGAGTATTTGCAGCGGGGCATTAGTCGCTATGTGGTTCTGTGTTTGTCATTGCAATGGCTTCAGAAACTGACGTGATTTATGGACCAGCATTTCATGACTCCATATCACATATCACGCAGGCGTCATCACGTATTACATGTCACGCAGGCGTCATCACGTATCACATGTCACACAGGCGTCATCACGTATCACATGTCACGCAGGCGTCATCACGTATCACATACACACAGGCGTCATCACGTATCACATGTCACACAGGCGTCGTCACGTATGCGTCAATGGAGGGCTACGGCTACGGTGAGGTTGACCACAACAAGTCTCTGGCGTCAGCACAAGACATGAGCAACCAGCAGCCTGACGGGCACCGCATGCACGACTCCTTCTCTGAAGTCCCGCCCTGGTCTGATCAGGTCGACCAAGCCAACAAGTGAGTTATTTATTATTATTACCTTATCTAGATTGCGTAAAACAGATTACGAGAGATCGTTGATAACATTGGTATAACTTCTGTGTTGCTCTATTTTGACGTGAATTTCAAAAGTTGGTTTATATTTTGTTTGAAATACGATTTGTAACTATGATGGATCATGGGTGCTATTAACTCGTTGATCTTCCATTTAGTCGATCCCAAATCTTAGCTGAAGTTAAGGAAGTAAAAATTATCGGCATTATTAGAGGCTACTATCTTTGACCTTCGAATTGAAAAGCTCTCAGGTTGATTGGTTGACATAATTACTATTCTGTTTTCGTTTCGTTTTAGTCTTGAAGTAAACGTAACTGTTTCTTCAGCATGCTGATAATTAAAATTGTCACAACTCCGGCAAAAATTTTCATACATTCCCGACACTAGGAGCTTTCTGATTTAACGATGTTTTTATAAACGTAAAGAACAACATTTTTTCCTGCTATGAAGGCGTTTTTTATCGCTGCATATATGCGGTACAAGACGGTACACGGCAACTTATTTGATTGACGTTTGCAGACCACGCGATGAGCGGGAGCTGGCGAAGCAGGTGGAGAACATGAAAAACGTCCAGTACGACGACCTTCTGCGATCAGGCATTCGTCCTGGCGCCGTGAGTATTGTTCATAAAATTATCTTCTCTCAAATCGACGCCCAGTGAGACGGTTATTGTAATTGTGCAGCGCCATCCTTGAGTGATATTATTTTCATTTGAGAACCGAGTTGGGATAAATTTAAAAGAATTGGCTTCCTTGTGTTGATAAAGCCGAGTCTGAAATGGTAATTAAAATTAAGTCTAATTACTGCGAAATGTTTTGCACGCTGCTAATGAAAAATGTCATTTTGTGTTATGTTTGTGTTTCCTATTCAGTCTGGAATGGATGGGCGACCACTGCTCCCTCCTCCCCATATGGCACCCAACCATCCTCCTCCCCTCGCGCCGCCGCCCTTCCCTGGGTTCTCTTCACATCCCGCCGTCAACCCTGGGCAAGTGGCTGTGTAACTGAGTAGTTTATTTAGTATTTTAGCTTGACCTTCCCAAAATGGTCTGCAGCGAACCGCTGCCGACAACCAATATCCTGATCTATATATTTGTATGTAATGAGCCAATAGCTGCTACTTCTTAGCCAGGCAATTTGACGCCCGCTAAATGGGATACGGCACTCAATAATGTCTGATATGGGCGTGCTAAAGGAAATATGAGTCGAACCGAAAATTTTTACCAATCAAGTGCGTAGTATCTTCCAGATTGAGTTGCGAGAAAAAACGCTAAGCTTTTAATAGGTCTTCCGAGTTCATACATCATCGTTAATATGTCATTCAATCAAATTTAACCTGACACATTGTCTTATTGCAGTGGCCCCGATGTCGGTGCAATGATGGGAGGCTTCAAACGCCCTTTTCCCGGTGACCCAAGGTAAGGAGCACCGATCACATCGCTACTCCTAAGCTGCTGAACAAGACATTTTTTATTCTGCTGAACAAGAGCATAATTCGACCATTTTAGAACGTCTATTCATTGTCTATTTAATTATTCATTGCCACTACCTATTGTATATTTTTCCAGGAGTTTGAATTTGTATTTTTTTTTTGCTTTGAACTGCGCCGTTAAATGGAAAAAATACGCATTAGTTTAGCGATAACAATTGGTACTTTTCCATTCTATTTTGCCTGACCAGCAACGATTTTTGTGTTAGTGAGTGCGGCAGTCCTGACGCTAAGCAGGCGCGTTGTGATGGTCCCGAGTCGCGGCCTCACGGCAACCTGACGCAGTTCGACCCTCACTACACCGACCAGCCTGGCCCCTCAGCCCCTCCCAGTCACAGAGCAACCTTTGGAGCGTATGGAGATCCTCCTTTGCCTTTCTCGAAGATAGGCGGCCTCAGCAATGTCTTGCGGGGCCCTGGTGACGGCAGGCCAATGAATGGTCCCAGTGGGGTCAATGGCATGCATGGGTCGATGAGAGGCCCTGGAGATATGCAAGACCCGCGACAAAATGGGGCCATGGATTTCGAGGGACGGAATCCCTACACTCAGCCACAAATACCAGGTTAGTACTTATTGATTATGGTTATACTATAGAAAACATCGATATTGTCTTTGTGCTCGTTCTACGAGAGTTTAAATTGACTTTTGAAAGAAAATCATTTAAGAAATTGAGCATGGAATCTCATTTATCTGCTGAAACAACTTGATTAATTTGACTGACTAAATTTTGGACGTTATGCAGAGAACCGCATGGGTGACATCCCTCGTCACCTCAGCCTACCCGACCAAAACCCTTGCGTGAACGTACCAGAGTGGCTTATTAAGGAAGGCGGAGAGCTTCGACTCTCTTCCACGGCTGCCGGCAATTCCGTTATACGCTACTGGCCCTCATATATGACAGTCGAGGGTAGTCAGGTATAGTTGGTGTTGTTGTTGTTGTAAAATTATGTGTAGTATATTATTTCATTCCTTTATCTGTACGAGAAAAGTTATTCTCTTTATACCAAGCGATAGTTATAGCTCACGGAAGTATTTAAATATTTTTTCTAATGACTGTGAAGGTAGGATTCATTCAAGTCCACAGTTCGATCAATCGGGCGTTTGTCATAAAAATGCCGTTTCTATTTTGAACTACACTGTTTTTATTTTGAACTATCCCAAACTATTAATAGGTAAATCAAACTGATAATTTTATTTCAGAAAATGTTTGAGGTTCTTCGTAAGAATACCAAGTGGCATCAACGGCGAATGATAATTGACGGAGAAGGCGTGAACGTTCCTCACCTTCTGTCCTGGGTTGGTCCGTGCGACTACAGTTATCGCGGTATGACTCTTTATAAGAACGACTCGTGGCGCCCCGAGATTGTTGACCTGCTGCACCGCCTCATGCAGTACACTTCGTGCCAGTACAACAGCTGCTACATCAGTCTCTACCGTAACGGCAATGACCGCAGCACCTGGAACTCCCATGATCATCCTGCGCTCCGAGAGCGCCCTGTCGTTGCTATAGTGTCTCTCGGTGAGATCACATTTTGATAAAATGAGAAAGAAGTGTGCGCGCATCAGGCTATTCGCGAGGAAAATTCCCGCGCGTGTTGATATTGACAAATTTTTCAAATAGATAATTTGTTATTATTGCGCTGCATGTGTTTGACAAGTGACAACCATTCTACGCACATAACTATTATTTCTACTGCTCAGGTGAAACGCGTCTGTTTGAGATGCAGCGCAAAGACGGCCGAGGCTTCCTGCGTTTCCCTCTCTTCTCTGGCTCGTTGCTTCTCATGGAGGGCGCCACTCAAGACGACTGGCTACAGCAGGTGATGAACTTGGTTTCCTTGATACTCGTTCAAAGATACGTTGACAAAGATACGATGGAACTCTCATCCTACAATAATTACAGCTATTATAAAAAGCTCAATTTAATATCTAAAGAGTCGCAAAATGCATGATTTACAAAGACGAATTTCACTTTAACTTTGATCCAATTTACGTAAACTAACCAATTTGTGCTGGATTTTGCATAGGGCACATGCGACTAGTCTACTCGCCATGAAAAGTATATCGTTCCATAGACAGCCGATTGAATGAGGAACTATTTGTTGATTAATGTTAGCGCTGTTCTTTGTACTATTGCATGTAAATTTCGTCACTGCCATTCAAATGGTCATCTTAGCCCGAGTTGAATGTGACCTTAAAATTCTGCATACATTAGCTCGTTATCATTCATTCTCAAATATATTAATGGAATTTGTATCAAAGTGATAGTAAATCCGAGTTTCTTACGATTATATTTTATTTGTTTCAGATTCCAAAGGAGCCTTTGATTACCAACGAGCGCATGGAGCTCACATTCCGGAAAATGTTCATGATTAAGGGTTTAACTGTTTAAAAGCAAACATACTTCATGATATTTAAGACTGTGTATGAAGGAGTAGATAGCCTCATCATATGCGAATTCCAACCACCAAATTGTAAACGTCAAAGATTTTTCTGTCTGATAATTACTTTCAATTTGGTTTTATGTTGGATATTATCCAACACGAATCATTTAGTTTAAAATTAGATTCCATATCTGTTTTAACATTTTTTTGAATTTGCAAGTTTTCTGCTTCCGAAATTCGACCAATTATTTTGCCCTCCCTCTTCTGCATCGCCGTCTTAATTCGAGCAATGCATGGAATAAACTACTCATCAATTCATCAGCTTGAATCAAATCTCTGCAACACCTGAGGTTCCAGTACAAATTTTAAAATAGTGGCACCTCACTGTTATGCTGATATGTGTACATAGAGTTGTCCCTATTTCACGCTTCCATTTCAGCGTCTTGTCAAACACTGGCGGTACGTTCTGAAGAGGTCGGCAAATTAGTCATGGATCATTTCTTGAATTAAATTTTTTAGGAGGTAATTGGGATTCAACTGAAATTAAATACAGAGCTGCATCCCATAGTTTAAAGACTTTACAGTGTTCGTAAACAGTCACTGGCATTTAAAAACGTTCGTAACGTTATCAGAACTTGATACTTCTGCCAATAAATTCTGCATCAATGTATCTTTTTTTTATCCTTTGTTAACTCGCGGATGAATTGATTAGTAATCAATGGAATTTAGTCAGTTAGTTGCCTGTCAACGCTGTTCTACCAATGTTGAAAATTCAAGCCATTATTGTTGTTGAATTTAGAACCAAGAAGGAAACGCATAATACTAATAGTGGTGTTAGCGTAGAAGGTTAGGCCATAAATTATGCCTATCGCCGATTGTGAACGTCGATAATTGCGTCTAAACGCGAAACTTTTCACAGCTTGATACGGGTCTCGAACTCTCACCACACTGCTCCAGTATCCACAGTGTATAAGCGAACGGCAACCACGCCGATTTTGACCAAAACTGGCAGGAAGCTGGGATCGAAACCGAAACTCGTTGCTCCATTCCAGGTGCTTTAGAACTGTAAACACTGGGCCTCTCGTGCATCTTGCACCTGCGTCTTATGTGAGATAGCTTTAAAAATCATTAGCCGGTCAATACGTAAACGCTTTTTCAAATCTGCAATGAACCTACTCATCAGGCGCTGTATTTCATTCTATAGTGCGTTGTTAGAGTGAATTACAAGTTTAACGGCAGGATAAGTGATAAACACTAATTGCAGTGGTCGATTTTAAAGTCCTAGTTGTATTTCCGATTCGCATTATTTAATTCGAAAGTAATAAATTTGGACTTCTATCTCAAGTTACGCAAGTCAAGTACATTTCAACCCACAGTAAATATTTGTATCACTTTTCATAGTAAACGTACAGAAATGTGTCCACATTTCCTCAAAAGTAAATCTTCGACTTCAAGTAATTCATATATATATATATAGTCAATAAATTTGCTTATCGTTGAATAATATTAGTATAGGGTTGACCTACACGTGCACAGAGGAAATGTCACTCTATGGGAATCTACTTTCACTTAGCTACGACAAACAATTTAATTAAAGATTGGCCGAGTGTGGTCACCGAAGTTTCTTACCTCCTCAGAGCTAGAATTGGTTTTTAGTCTCGTACGTGATCAGCCAGCCAGCCTTGTCACGTTTGCTGGCTATGATAAATAAATTTGGCAGTTCACGGACGAAATAGTTTTCATTTTGAAGATAATGGCTTCCCTGATTCAAAAAATTGGGCGTTTGGCAGTTCAAGCTTTCAATAGGGATTCTTCAACTTCTCTTCAAATGAAAAGATCATGCATAAAGCAATTGGAAGAATTAGTTTCGACCGTGACCTCTGCAGATTTGGCCATTGATCCTGCCCTACTGCAGGATGATCATTCACAAAATGTAAGAATTGTTATGTAACTAATGCGTTAGATTTGATGTTGAGAAACAAGTCTGAATAAGTTGCAAAATTTAGCAATTTTTGACTTGGCTGCTCTTCAGTAGAACTGAACTGTAATTTGCTTAGAGACATGTCAGATACTGAGATAGGTAGTTGATCCAAACTGCTGAAACATTCTTTCAAGCCCCATCTAGGTGTTGAAAATTTCAATTTTCAAAGCTGCATATGAATTTTAGAAGCTACTAGTTGATTTATTTTGCAGAAGCAAACATTTATATCTGAACAATAACTTTTTTCTGTTCTGTTCTTCTGTATGTCAAATTGTCAATTTTGGAGCCTTGCATTCTGATGATCTGATCCTGAGCCCAACTGGAAAATTAGAGAAAATGCCATTTCTGAATGAAATGGAAGCAGGATGAAATTCTAAAAATTAGGGTTCATGTTTTATTTTTGGTCCACCTCCACTATTCTTTCATTCCAAAAATTTTGGTCAAGATAGAAAGAATAGCTAAAAGCAGGTGGATTAAAGTTACGTTACACTTGAATGAATCAAGAATGAAGGTTGCAATACCTACTTTGTGTGGAAGATTTCAATTAGGCTAATTTGAATATATAAATTAAATTAAGTTTTACTAAATTTTATTTAATTAGGGTAAACGCGGTATATTCCTTCACATTAAGGATGCATCGAGAAATGAAAAACTATAAAAAAATAACCGTATGCGTTACTCAAGTTCCGTTTGCTTTATGTGACTCTCAAAACACTGCACTACGAGTCAGCAACAACAAAACGTCACAAAATGTTGCCATATTTATTCAAAAGCCTTTAGACTGCAAACCTACCAAATCCCCATATTCCGTCACTGTGTGTGGCTATATTTGGCACGTGGTGAGGCGTATTCCGTCCGCACTTCAAATTCTACTGATACATAATCATAGTGGCAATGCAGAGAGTTTTTTAGACTCTCTCTCAACTTCTCAAGTTCATTTTTGAGTCCTATAAGTAGACCAGTAAAGTATCCTAGATACCAGCATTATCATACATAAGAAATTGGTTCAATTCTTGAGTAAATGAGGAAATTAAAAATGAACCGATTCTAAAAAATCTGTGGTTTGTCACTAGGTACGTAATGCCGTCATCCACGTGTTTGAATTTCGTTTGCTGTGTGAGCTGTATTGGAATACAACAGGGCTTTGAATTAGAACACTAATGAATATTGAACACTACTTAATTATGCTTTTAATTAACAACTATTAAGCTTTTAATTAAGCAAATTTTAATTTTTGTACACAGCTTGAAACGATCTGTGTGTGTCCAATTCAAGTTGTGACGGAATTAGTTTTCATGTGTCTAAATCCATTTCTCAACTTAATCATCTATTAATTTATTTACCACTTGAAATCAGCGAATACAAGTATACTTGAAGGATTCCTAATATATTCACAGACGTATTTTAAAGTCTCAAACCATAATATTCTTCCTATACAATAATACAAACAGTTGTTCACTATTTGGTAGAGCAAGGTCAACTGTCAAATTTGACACATTTTTCGATGATCTCACTGGGTAGTGTGCATTGTCTGTCTTTGGATCTCAATATTTTCCCGCTAGATGGCCAAGACCTAGTGTTTTGGCAGTAGTTTGATGCGCAAATGTATGACATCACCATTTCAACCATCAATGAACGCATGGAACTAAAACAAAGCTTAATATAAAGAAAAAACTAGAGAGGTGACGGAATTACCCACGATGTCGGAATATACCGTGTTTACCCTATTTAAAACACAACATGGTACATGCTGTAGAATTAAATTAGGTATAGGGTAAACACACCATATTCTGACACAGTGACACTTTAACCCATTAATGACGAGAATTATTTACTGAATTTTTTTTTGGTTCCTTGTGAGAATATCATTTGTGATGGTAATAAACAAAAAATATGTTCATATATTTTTTTTTCGTTGTATGTGAAAAATTATAGCTTGATTCCTGGTTCCACATGGAACCGCTCGGCATTAACATAACGTTTCTTCAAACAACACTTTTTCCGATAGTAAATCAAGCAAGGTTATTCATAATGGATAATACTTATTCATAATGGACAATACTGATGATAAATCAATCATGGCAGGATACAATTCAATTTTTAGCATAGAATGCTTCCATTCATTCAAAATGAATAGGAAGGTTTCCCATTTTACGAATGTTTGTGGGTGCGTTGTTAACATTGTTTACAAAGCACTGCATTTGCAGTGCTTCTGATGTCTCTTTGCTGGCCAATGTTGTTGATTGTTGTATTGCACTTCATCAAGGATCGAAGTAGAAGGATGCACTATAGACCCTGATTGTTTTATTTAGGGTCTCCTGCATTATTGCATTTCCTAACCGATCTTTTTGAAAATTTATTGCACTAGCCATTCTTTTTTTCAAATGTTTTTTGAGAAGCCAAATGAAACCAGAATAGATATCACATATAATATGTTGGCTTGGGACCAATTGTATCATGTTTATGAGACCAATCCATGTTCCAGCCCATGAATAAGTTTCTTTTTCTATTAGATCCTCTGATTAGCTTCAATTGCAGAAATATATCATTTGATTTATCTGCTGCCCAAAGTTTATAACTAAATCTCACGGGCTAGCCACGTATATGTCGTAGTATATGACCACAGTTGACTTTCTTCCCTATCGAAAGTCATTGTTTTCACATTTGGTGATTACTGTTGCTGCAATGACTATTCTCCATAGGCAAGCAGAATTGCTGGTGGCTGCGTCATCTGAGTTATCTGAATCTCAGTAGGTTTTGTTTGTTGCTGCTTCTGTGAAAGGTTCAGTAGCAAATATTTGATCTTCGTGTTATTCTTCTCTCGAAATCTCAATTATTTCATGTGATGATTTGCCAAAATACAATTAGAAAAAAAGTGACTCGGGATGAACAATCGTATAGTGTTCAACGTACCTACTTCCAAATATTTTAACTTTCAGGATATATATTCCTAACAGCTCTAAAGATAATGATTTACTAATAAATAACAGAAAAACTTAGATCTAAGATCTAAATAAATAATTTCTAAGTACAAACAAGTTTTTGAAATACAATGCGTAACTATATCACAAAAAAATTACTGGGAAAGCTAGATGACCGGAATGTTTACACTACTGCCAAGCGGTTCCATTTGGAACAAGACAAAATATTTTGTGATCTAAAAGACTTTAGAAACATTATATCACGTAATACCATATACAGAATTAAAAGTACTCTCTTTATCAATAAAATTCTGCATCTAACTTATAAGTAATATATTCTTAGAACGAACTACTTACCTTTCTCTGCAATGATGTCAAGCCCTCCTGTCTGACACCCGTTACTTACAATCTTTTAATGATAACTGAGCAGGTAGTAGTCGGAGCAGCAGAACCAAACATTGCCAGAACATGGACAAGATGTGTATCAAACCTATGCATCCACTAGTATATTGATTTGACCATACAATTTTATTATGAATCCATTTTTTTCCGCTGGTTCCAAATGGAACCGCTCGGCATTAATGGGTTAAGGACATAGCAAGAAATGAAAGGCTATAAAGAGATCACCATATGCGCAACTCAAGTTCTGATTGGTTTACGTCACTTTCAAAATACCAAACTACGTACCACGGGCCAGCAACGATGAAATGTTACAAACTGTTGCCATATTTATTTAGAAACCTTTAGAATTCAAATCTACAAAATTGCTGAATTTCGACGCTGTGTGTGACTAAATTAGGCATATTGTGAGACTAATTTCAATTTCTGACAATGCTTCAAAACCGTAATTTGTAATTTCAACTCCATGTGTGAGCTGTATCGGAATACGATACAGCTTGGAATGAGCTGTGTGTGTCTAATTCCAAGCTGTATTGGAATTAGTTTTTAAACGCCTAAAACCTTCTCTTAACTCAATCAAATATTGATTTATTTACTTACCACTTGAAATCAGCAAATACAAGTATACTTAAAGGATTATTAATATATTCACAGACTTGTTTAAAAGTCTCAAACCATAATATTCTTTCTACACAAACAGTTTATCACTATTTGGTAGAGCAAGGTCAACTATCAACTTTGACACATTTTTCAATGTTCTCACTGGGTGATGTGGACTTCGCGCTGAGGATCTTAACATTTTCCCACCAGACCAAGTGTTTTGCAGAAATCTTGCGCGCAATAGTATGATGTCACTATTTCAACCATCTACGCATGCGTGGAACTAAGACAAAGCTTAATATAAAGGAAAAAGTTGAAGTATCAGAATTACCCATGATGTCGGAATATGGTGCGTTTACCATATATAAAAAATGTGTAATTAAAAATTTTATTTAAAAATTTTAATTGAAAATGAAATTTTATTAAATTGAATTATTTAACAGGATTAACCTTGTGGTACAGGTCTAAGCGCTTGATGATTTATATAATGCAATAGTTGCCCCTTCTAAACTACCGTCAAATGGGGTATGTAATAAGGGACGTTTTTGAGCATTTCATGTTAATAACTTCTCACCATGAAACATTTCATAAATGAGTTTGGGCCCATTTTAAAGGTCTTTGTGACAAAAAATTGTGAAGGCTATCATATGGCAGCTCTGAAAAAATTCCATGTGCTATTTGTAAGGTGCTAGAGGCAATATAAAAAGCTCCTGAATTAATCTGGAAACGAGGTAATAAGGGACACTTGAAATAAAACTCAATTCTAAAATTTTTGAAGCATGCAGGCTGCAGAGTGTACTCATCCATTACTAACAGTACTCTGAAGTCCTCCTCTTCCTTTGTAGATGTAAATGTAGAATAAATGACATTTTCTGTGGATTTTAATAGGTTTTTCTTTATTTGACATATAACCTTGTACATTTTGACAATATAACCTTATACATTCATTACTGTATTACTAATGTGATATTACTGTATCCATGGACATGCCATTGAGCATTGTGACCATTGACAATGACCTTGCCCACTGCAAGCTTCATATCAGCAGCCATGTAGCATTTCTTCTGTATCTGTAAGCTTACAGGATGGCTTGTAATTTTGCACAATTTTAATCGAGTCAAGTGATTTCACTTCAACAAAAAAAATTGTAAAAAATATTCCTGCAAAAAAGAAGGAATATTTTAGTGACAACCATCATATTCTGGGTAGAAATAAATCATTGTTTTGTAGGTTAATTTCTTTTCATTCTTTGTTGCCCAGTGACATTTCTATCTATGACGTTCTATGCACAATTTTGTGATGACTGATGCAGTAATTTTTTGTTAAGTGAAATTTTTTTCACTGAGCGAGGTAAATGTAATCAAAATTCTTTGTTGTTAATCGATTTTTTCATTAACTGGAGCTTTTGCTAACCAAGGTTCTACTGTAAATGCAATTTTAGGGGTGTCCCTTATTCCCCGGGGGGTGTGTCCCTTATTAACCCGTTTTGCGGAAATGGCCGCCATTTTTTCTTGGAATGAGATATGCAAATTCTGTCAATCACGTTTTTAAGCCAACACCTGTGTGCAACTTTTATGTAAGTAAAATTTTTCAACACTACAGATATTTTTTCTGCTACAGACCTTAGCAGAGATACTTTTCAAAAATCTCACTTTTCACACTTTTTTTCAGGGATTTTTTAGAGGTAATAAATGTATGATTTCTCAACTTGCTTTATGCTGCCTAGACAGTAAAAATGTTGAACTTAATGCCTCTATTTTCAGTTTTGCAATATTTTGATTAGTTTAGCTGCTACAACATTTCTACAAAATGTTGGAGGACTGTCCCTTATTACCCCGCCCGTCCCTTATTACCCCAATTGACGGTACGAATAATTTCTGAAAGACACGAGACATTCAGAATTTGAAGTTATGAACACGTTGACTCCAAAGTGGTACATATCTGTACCACAAGGTATATTGCTCCAGTACAGAGTGGTACATATGTGTACCATTTTAATTATTTAAGCACATTATTTCAAAATAGATTTTAACATACAAGTTAAAAAGTTAGTTACATTATTTTTTTCCGGTAATAGAAAGCATAGGGTCAATGAAAAAGCATAACAAATCTCAAATGCGCGTATTTTTAATAGCACAGAAGTGAAGCAAATACGGCATTCTGTCACGGCCTCAAATCCCAGTTTATCACATAAAGTGAGCGAAAATAATTAAAATTAATAAAATTATGGAATACCAGTCAGATTTCCTTTATCATTTGATGATTTGCATCAACTTCTAGACATTTTCATGTTTCTCTATTTTCTAGACTATACCACAAAGCCATGGTACAATAGTGTCCCACTTTGTTTGTCACAAAGATTTTTCTGACTGTAGTACGTTGTGGTACTCGTATGTCCCATGTGTTTTCTCTCACCAACATATTCGGTCTAATGCATATAGAGCTACACACCTCCTTTCACTGCAACGGCCAGCGTCAAACTAACTTGAGAAATGAAATTTGTCACCGTCTGCTATGGAAGTTTGGCATCCAAGCAATCGGAGTCAACGTGTTAAGACAATGTCGACATAATAGGGCAAATCTTGATGCATAGCAGAAATTTAAAAGCAAAGAAAACGGCCAGAATATAAACCATTTCTTAAGAATGAAAACGTTTTAAGAGTCCAGCTCCATTGTCAGTTCAAAAGTTCAAAACCCATAAGAAAAGCAGAATCAATTAGAAAACTAGATTCACATTAGAGATAAAAACATAAATTGACGAAGTAAAAACAAATACTCATAAGTCGTAAGGTGACAGGCCTATCTATTTACCATTTTCGAGGGGATAGGAGCTTAAGGCTGCATTTAAACTAGGTTTCTGTTTGAAAATGTACAGGGATTCTAAAATCTGTAGGTCAGCAACACTGGTTGTGTAAGCTAGAACTCTAAAATCACTATTGGACACCAGAACATTGCCCTGCTTGGCATGGACATGCACAGCTGAATGCGGAGGATGCGCAAGTAATGTTCCCGTTCTAAAACTTCTGCCATTATGCTCCAACAGCATAGTGTAAAAATTGCGAGATGCCATACCAACATGCGCTGATGCACACTGCGCACAGCTATATCTCTATACTAGGGA
Organism: Hyalella azteca; assembly: GCF_000764305.2. Classification (NCBI taxonomy): domain Eukaryota; kingdom Metazoa; phylum Arthropoda; class Malacostraca; order Amphipoda; family Hyalellidae; genus Hyalella; species Hyalella azteca. The sequence continues at coordinate 45,728 of NW_025941113.1, read as the reverse complement.
CAAATGCATAAAAAAGGAAGAGCATCTTTATACCTGAAAAACGTGCTGATTATGAAGTTATTCAGAACTTCAAAATTGAACTTCAATGAATTAGGTGATGATTACTAGTGCATAATTACTAGTTAGCCCTATAGTGACAAGCAATGAAATATCCAGAAATTAAAATTTCATAAACTAGTTTCAGAAAGCAAGAAGTATTATACAAAATACTTATTTGTATGTAAATTGAAAAAATATGCATATTGGAGGTGTAAATCACACTCAAATAATTTATTAAATGCAGTCACTAGAAGAAATATTCTCTTTATAATGAAAATGTATTCATGCAGATGAAAAAATTTAAAACATAAAAATTTAATTTCGTTCAATTCAATCAAGTTAGTACCTTAAATAATTGAATATCTATTGATACTTCCACCTTTTAAAAATAATATAACTAGGTACTCACTGCAGTGAGTGACAGAGAGCGCATTTTCTCATCGAAGAAAATTTGAGGTCATGGACGGACAGACAGACAGACAGACAGATGGACATGGTGAGCACAATAGTGCATTTATTCCACAAATGAGAAAATGCGCTAAAAAGCAGAAAGAGTGTTGATTTCATTGTCCAAGTCAAAATTTGCCTCAAAAACAAACAGGAAGCTGTGGTGAGTCTCTTTGTGAGGCAATTTCAAGTGACCATATATAGTAACCAGACCATGAATGGGTTAAAAATTGTAGCTTAGTACATTAGGTAGCATGTTGGCATAGACTGTAGTGTAGCACATTAGCAGGCATTACTATAAGAGCATGTTAAGAGGAAAGGCTTGGTTCTAGAAAAACTTCTACATTTATCTATGAATCTTCTTGAAATTTCACACATATACATCAAACATAATAATAAAAACATTTTTTTGAAGAAAACATGAAATTGATAAATTTAAAAAAGGGGGTACTTTGAAAATGTTATAACTTTTGCAAATTACGGTTACAATATTGAGACACATTTCATTCTATTTATAAAATGATTGGTTATCTAGCGGCTCATGAAGTTTGATTTTAGATTTTCCTCATTTTTTTTCTTAGGCACATTTTTCAATTCTTCCACATTTTTCCCCACTCCTTCCCATATACAAGTCAAACCATGCACAAATCCAAAAAAAAGGCTTCTAGAGTCGCTGGCTATGGTCTTGATAAACTGAAAAGGTGTACAGATAGAGATTGCGATCATCAAATCAAACTTGTGAACAAACTAACTCACAAATAGACATGCGGCTCACACCATTGGATGCGTGAGATTTAGACCTTCAAATTGATGCAATTTATTGGCAAGGTGGGATAATTGTCCGCTCAAAAGTTGCAGAACAATTGGTCAATTGTGTATACATCACGGAATTTTCAACCAATTGTTGCATACTAAAATCAACTTAGTGAATGGACTAATGCAGGCATAGACATGCCAATAACACCATCAGATGCACCAAATTTGAACCGATAAATTCTTAACAAAAACCAATATAAAACTGATCCCTTAAGGGGAGCATCTACCCTAAATTTTATCTTGGTAATTTATAGAGGGATCAATTTGAAATTTGGTACAAATGTGTAAACCCTAAAAAACTCCAGTTTTATTCATGTCAATTTTTCAAAAAATTGAAAGAAAATGTGAAATTCTTGAAAAATGGTCAAAAGGGGGAACTTTAGAAAACCTATCTCCTCCTAGGATTTTCAAGCTACAACATCGAGACACATATCATTCGATGCATAAAGACCATATCTACAAACTGGTCATGGAGGTTTTTTGCATTTCTCATTTTTGTGGGTGTGGGAGCATTTTGTCCAAAATTTTTTGAAATTTTCTATTTTACCTCCACTTACCCCCCCTTTTTGCAAAATAGAATCCAAACTATAACAAACTTGGTAAAAAGCCTACTACCAGTTTGTAGATCTTTTCTTTGCAAATCAAACGATATATGTCTCATTGATGTAGCTTCAAAACTCTAGGAGGAGATAGGTTTGCTGTGAGTGAGGTTTTCATGTTTTCAAACTTTTCAGTAGAGGCGAAAAACCGCGGTGCGCTATGTAAAGGCATGCAACGTAGCTTAGATACCGGAAGTAAGCGTTCTCACTTCAAAGTCAGTCAGCAGTGCATAGGACAACTACATCACCACCTTTCCGCATGATGGCTGAGTGATAACTGAGCTGCAGGTCCAGTGAAAGCCATTTTATATGGCTTGGCTGTAATTATCCCCATAGACTTTTGTGAACTGACCCCACCACCCTCCCCCCTTTTGGGATCTGTCCTGTACGCATAAATCAATGTACAGAGATGGTTCTAGCACCGTTCAATGTGGCAGAAAGTAAGCTTTAAGATGAGCTTAAAAACCAGAAAAGCCGAAAATTTTGATTTTTAAGGTAGATGCTCCCTTAATGGCCTGGTACATGTTCAAGGTTTATTTTTAGCACTAACCACTAAGTGGTACCCTTTGCACCTTTGCAAATCCCAATCCAAGCAAGTGGATGATAGAAATTTCTTGAAAAACAAGATGGTGTTGTCATAATTGATGTTTTTTTTATTCATTTCCAAACACACATCAATCAAATTAAATTACCAGTTCGTGGGACTTGTAAACTATATGCCTCCCACGCTCTGAAGCAAAACTGACTGTCCACCATTTTGGTAGCTTTGTTGTGATATGCATGTGGTTTGTGCACATGCCTACATAGTAATCTAAAAAGCAGTTCAAATAATGCAAATAATGATCTATAAATGCCGTATTTAATTAAAAAAATCCTTATAAACAATGGTTTCAAAATGTTCTTTTTATTAAAGTTCTAACTGACCTCACAAAAAACCATGAAAGCTAGAGCCTTGGGATTTTTTGCTTTTGATTGGAAATATTTCTTCCTACAAAATGAGATAAAAAAACAGAAAACACCATTTCCTTGATTTTTAGGTTTTGACTTAAGAGGTTTTTATATAACAATTTGGATGAACAAAAAATGATCTGAATGAAAAAATATGTAGGCATATGAGAAAAAAACCATATAGAATGTTTTTACACTAAAAGTGTTGAAAAATGGTAAACAGTTGACAAGGTGGAATTGGTAAAATTTGAAATTCCTTTGTTTTTGAACATGAAGAAGATGGGCTCATATTGTGGCCAAGAGCACTCATTCACTCTACAGTCCACTATATCTAAAATCCTTAGTAACTATTCCCAAAACTGAAAGTTAATTCCTATTTGTTTATGACTTTCAAGCTTTTTTTATGAATATTAGATAACTTTTCAGGTTGTAAAGTTGATTTTAAAGCAAATAATTTATGTTAAAAATTTGTTCATATTCAGGGTCATACTTCTTGGACCTATCCATGAAACAATTATGGTCTCTGAAATTCTATATTTCTTCTGTTACTTGCCTCCAATAATTGATATTTGTATTGCAGAGCAACAGAGGGTGCTTCCGAGCTGACGGGCGCGCCCCAGTAATTTACATGCAGCTCTATGAAGATTCTGACGTCAACATTTGTGTCTTCATTTTACGTAGAGGCGTCAGAATGCCCATGCATGATCATCCTGGCATGCAGGGATTACTAAAGGTTAATGCAGGTGTATAGAAAGTGAATAGATAATATACTTGTGCTGTAATTTTCTTCAAAGAAATGTGCTGTTAAGGGGAAAAATCTGACGGATTTTAATGCTTGCAGTATATAAATAATTGTTTAAAAAGCATTTGTAATTTGTTCACTTTTTTAAATGAAAACTTTATGGTATCTGAAAGGGTGTTTTCACATATTCTTATCTATGCAATTGATAGGAATATATATGTATATACTATAGAATATACATTTATATTTAGTTGAGCTTTGATGTTTTGTCATTGCTGTTTAGTGAGTTTGGACATTGGAGAAGAAATTTAATCATCTTGATTTTTATTGCTGGTTCATGTCTATCCCTAGTTCAACTTACAATTACAATTATTACAATTATTCAACATACAGTTGAAGTACAAATTCAATTGTCTACCCCAACTTCAAGTACAGAAATATTATGATTAATATTTATATTAAGCTTAAATATGCTTAATAATTTAAGCTCCTGTGAGGTAGAATTGCTATTAATTATTTTGACATTAATCAGGTGGTGCACGGCCGCATCAAGGTGCAGAGCTACACACTGCTCAGCGAGGCTGGCCCCCGCAACCTGCACTGTGCTCTTAAGCATGCTCCTGTAGAACGCACATATCTCCACCCTCCTATCTCTCTCAGCCCAGACAGAGAAAATCTTCATGAAATTGTATCTGTAGATGGGCCTGCTGCCTTTTTAGATATTTTATCACCGCCATATGGCGAAGACAGGCGTTTGGGTTTTGAGCGTGATTGCCATTATTTTAGAGAAGTGGATGTCACTACTATGGATTTCTTAAGTGATCTAGATGAGAGTAAGACCTGGCTGACTCCCATACCCTCTCCAAGTGATTTTTGGTGCGACCAGGCGGAATATCGAGGACCTCCTCTGAAAGGGGTCATTGAGAGGGGTAAGGCACACTAGCTCTTTAGAAGTAACTGAAAATTTGTAGGTGTAGATGCTGCTACAACTAATTGCTGAAGTATAGCCACTGGCTTGCTTGTTTATCTCTAGTGCTTGATTGTGCATTGGACGATAAATGTTTAACGTCTGGCTTTTATCTGATGCTTACTAAGTTTATTGACGAACTGTTTTTTTTTCTGAATGGTAACCCTTTTCTACATGTTTTGTTGGGGTATTATTCAATTTTAGAAATAAGTTGTTGAATTAATTGTATCTTCAGCTAAGTACGGATTTGAGAGAAGATGTGGTGTATGTTCCTTTTTCTCTTGCTGTGTATGGCAAAGTTCTAATTTCACGTTCAAGGTTAACCATGATGCTTGAATTAAGTCTATCTTTGAAGTATGTATCAAGAAACTTCTTTATTTTATATGCTGTACCTGGGTCATTGTGAAAAAATTATTTTATTTTACTGGTTTGCTCCAGAGTCTATATTGTTGTTTGACTTTTGGTACTGCTTCTTCTATTTGGTTTTCTCTGTTTGCTTATAAAGTAATTGTTCTTGGATTGTAGTGTCACAGATAGGTGAACTGTGTTGGCTTTTTTTGTTGATCTGTTTCCCTTAAGACCTTCAAAAATACAGCACGTCGCATTTCAGATCTACAACAAATATTCTAGAATTTGGGCCATTCATTGTGCCATTCGAATTTCCCATTATATTATTGCCATACCATTGAGAATGTTCGTTAAAAAAAGCTAACTGATTAAGTGCATGGAAGCGGCAATTGTAAAGATTGGCGGTGTCGTGAAATTGCCGATGTTTACTACCTAATTATTTTTTTTTATTTAGATGTGTAATAAAATTAAGAAAATCTCTTCAGAGACTGAAGTTGATTGACTAGCTAAATTAAAAGGAGAAAATTCCTCATTAGTTCAAAACGTTGACGTGTTGATTTACTCAAATTCGGATTTTTTTTTTGTTTCTTTGCAATAGATTAGAAGTCAGTTCCCGGAAGTTTCCATCCCGGTAATTAATTCTTAATGATTTCTAAAATGCATGAAATCATAGCTGGTTCGAGTGCATCAACTTGATGTTTCGCAATGGTGCTTGACTTCTTTAATAATCGTGTTAAGATCTTCTGAATAGGCATGCTCTCAAAGTATGACGACGTTTCGTGAAAGTATTGTTCTTGTCGACTCGTGTGTTGGATTATGTCTTAGACACACGCGACGTGGTGGTACGAGCCTTTCTCCGACACAAATTTCACAAAGCCGTTGATTACAATCCGAAGATTGTGGAATTAGAGTTCGAACAGAACTAATTCACACCCTGCGATATTCGGTTTGTGAAGAGTAGCCTCTGTAAACAACAACTTAGTTACTCTGAAATAATATTTTGCCAAGTAACGTCATTATGGGATATTCAGTAGTAAATTACCTAAGATTCTCCAACGCTATTGTTAGAATGTAGTCAATTTACTTCTTAATGCAATTTATGTTCTGGCATTGCAGTGAGAGAATTTTAACGAGTTGTTTACCCTACTGATTTTGCAATAACTTCTTTAAAAGTAAGCCGTTGTCTGGGCATCAATTTGTCGGCTTCTTAGAAGCTCGAGGAATGCTCTCAACTATGATAAGAGTTGAGCAGAGTTGAACTAAGCTTCTAGTGGCAAATTTTTTGGCATATCTTGAATTTAATTAATCTACATCTGTGACTGTTCTTATCTACTGCTAATTGTATGGCTGTTTCCAGCAGTTCAGCTAAGTAGCAAGACGAGTTGAACCGAACTGTTCGCTAGCGGTGTGCGTTCCTAATATTGTTCTGATTTTTCGTTTGTAAGTAAGCGGTCTCCGACATCCCAAATATACTTATCTTTGTGCTCGACATAGTCAAATGCGTTTTTCTTTTTACCAGTATTAAGCATGATATTTGAATTAACATAACCATGTAAAGTTAAATATTGCGTCATGTCGCCCTATATTCTCATTGTTCGAGATGTCTTGACACTATAGCGTCAAGTCGCGTACATGGGGTCTTCAACACACTGAAGTATGTGTGCGAGTCCTGTGTTGAAACAAATATTCAAATTATTTACAATATATTCAAGCAGGTATTGATTGAAAACAGTGAGTTCCAGATTTTAGTCGTCAGGCAAGGTGCAACCGGTCACCTACAAGTTCCTTTTTATTTGAAAACTTGGAATTTTAGCAGAAGTGAAAGTCTTGACTACGACAAGGGACTACAGAACGCGATTTCGAGCCGCACGAGGTTACTGGAACCCTTGAGTGAAACTTCTTATGACCAAACAAAATCAAAATGAACTATTGAATTCATCAAGTAATCAATTACTGGCAGCATAACGTGAATCATTCTTTCATGGGCGCTAACTACCAAGTTGAAAGACCTCGTTTTGATCAGTGTGACCAGCTCTTTAGTGCATGGCGAGAGAAGGAACTTTTCATGTCGTATGAACATAGTATAACTTGTGAAGGGTGCGCCTTTCCTTGCAGGGAAAAAATGGCGTCGCTACAACAGAAAGTTAACTACCAAGAAATGATCAGCCACGGGCACTGCAGGATCCACCATGAATGAAACCCGTTGCGTCGCAGCATCTCGTAAGCGAATTTTTTTTTTTTTTTGCTTTTACTGTCGTCAGGCATATGTCAGTAGAATATATACATTAAGAACTTGATGACGATGTTGAGCAACCCTTGATAATGGTTGAACGTTTAAAATGTAAGGCTAGCAAATCTCATGATATTTCATGAAATATTGAAATCGTATCGTTGATACGCTCGTAGCTACCGAAAAAATTTCAGACAGTTCGTTCACGAGAGCGATATTATAAATCAGAATCCCTGTAGATATGGTTTGAAGAAATTTTTAGAAAGGAAGAAAATCCACCTTATTGTTGAAAAATAGCGACTTGACATTTTTTGCGGTTTTAAATTTTTGGTCAATTTGAAATTTAAAGAATCGCATAATAGTCTGAAAATCTTTAGTTAAAAGATTGCTTATGAACAGCGCTTTCTATTTATCGACCGTTGATGTTCATTCTATGATCATTTTAGTTATTTTAATTATATAATCAAGTTAGTAGTGATTGATGTACTAAAGTATAAAGACAATTTACCGCCTCAATAAAATGTTTGACTCACGATTGTAAACAAAGTATACTCACGGCTGTTCCTGCGCCATGATCTTTTTACCCTCTTGAGATTTACCGTTTCCACAAGTCTAACGCTCTTACCCAATAAATTGGTTCAGCGTGTCACAAATTCTAATACCGCTCAAGTCAAAATATCCCAATTAAATGGATTAAAATTGATGTGGGCCATGGAGGTCGTGTCGGGTAAAATATTTAATAGAAATCATGTAATACCGAGTGCTATTGTACGCTGATAACCAAGAAAAACGGTACGAGAGGTACTTGATATCTTATTTGTTTCATATCATGTTAAGTAACCATCACTCGATAAGAATGCTTATGCGACGTAACTACGGCCTCTACAAATCTTGCAATCAGAAGAAACTATTTTAAACTTAATGTAAGCACATAAATATTAAATCAGACAGCACGGCAGTTCTTGGTCAATCAATTTATTCACAACACAATCACTTGTGCCCGAATTTATGGACAGAAGGAAATTCTAAGCTCAAAAAAAATTGTTCACTCTAGAATAATTAAAACTGAAATTTAAGTCTACTAGGCTTTTAAAATCTTTCTGAAGTAAAATCAACGCTGAATTCAAATGTTTTAATAACAGCAGAAACTTGTGGGCATTGTGCCATCACAATTCCAGGAACGTTAACGGCGAATCCGTCACATAAGCTGCGTTCACCAGATTGAATAGCAGCACTCGTGCACGACACAAAAAAACTGCTAATAGCTTCATAAAAGTACAATTCTATAAGAATTCACCAGAATATTTTCGTATAAAAACAGGTGTAAGCTAAAGGACCAAAAAAGCGTGAAAATACAGGAATACTGGTAGCGGAAACTGAAGATCACGTTACCTGGTAATAGAAGTTTAAATAACACACATGCTTCTCGGAATCTTCCAACTGATTTCCATTATGGCTACACATAATGAACATAACGAAAATAATACCCATCATAATAGTGAACAAATATTTACACGTACACTGATGTCCAAAGGACACATAGAAACACAATTTCTCGCTAAATAAGCATTCGATCTGAATAAAGTATCACAAATGCAGCAGACTATACCAAAGTTTGACTTGCAGGAAGAAACAATGCATGGTAATCTTCCCTAAATTGAATCAAATCAAAGCATAAAGAAAGAATAAAGTATCTCGACGACGATGCAAAGCTGTATCATTAGATCCACCGCCGAACAAGTTCAAAGAAAACTGTACAGCCAACTGGATCCTGTCAGTAGATTGTGAAGCCGTAGAGAAAGTTCTGCACTAGTAAAAAAAACACATACCGGTGCAATACGATTTGAAAGCTGTACGGTTGGTTTTAAAGAAGGCATTCATAAATGCTGAAAATAACGGTAAAAATACATGGTAGTTCTGACGTGTTTAGCTTCGAAGTTGCAATTCAAAATTCTAGTACTCTGCAGCGTACTGGGCTGTACACCTCGTAACATGAACTTCATCACCAACAACTTCGAAGAATATTGGATAGATTATTCAGCGATTTCACACTCGATGCACTGAACGCACACCAACATTATCCAGCCTGGAAGCAAATCCAAGACGGCGAAGGTATTTACTTAATCTAGTAATGAAACACTGCTCCCGGCTTAATAAAACTGGATATTCAAACATGTTAGACATGCTGTTTCCTTGTAACGAGTGCCAGCAACTTTCAACAATTCTGACGGCATTATTGAACTTTCCTGGTCAGAATTTAATGTGCAGACAGTATAAGAAAACCTCTTTCAACCAAACATCGAGTCTAGTTATGAACTAAGCGCTATTTAAAACCAAGGTAAAGGAGAACGGCATTTGCTCTCCTCCAACAACCAAGTTAAACAAATTCACAGATCAGTAGGATAACACTAAGATACGTTTTGCTTAGATTTGCGAACAGAAATAAAGTGAAGAGTTAATAAACAACATGACCACACTGAATTTTGGCTGGAAAAGTAACTATTTTCCACAATAAATTCACAACTAGAAGAGATAAAAAGGACTAGCCACTTTTGGTGCCAAACGGACTCGATCAAGCATAAAATTCATTACGACCAAATTCCCTAGCAAGACACACATCGGAAAATACTTGGAAAATGACAGCTCTACCAGGAGACACCAATCGATTGCAACTGGTAGTATACTAGAAATGCATCAAAGTTTTTAATCAATTTTCACTGTAGAGTAGATTCTGTTGACGAAGTGTTTGGAACCGACGTAGCCCACGGTGCCGCACAGCAGCCCCAACGCTGCACTGAACAGCGCCATGTACCCGAAGTAGAAGGACGTCTGGAAGAGGCCGTACATCCTGCACAAGCATGACCACATTGTAATCTGACGTCGCAGCAATTCATACCAAGAGTTTAATATAATCTTGATTATAATTTAATACTTTTTCCTTAGTTATTGTAAACTAGTAAAATTGCAGTTGATGAGATTAATTGTACCAGGAATTATATTCATACTTTATGAACTATTCTATAGTAACTTAAAAAGCTGAGCTTTCAACATCACATTGTTGCAAAAAAGCTAAGTTATAATACTTATCGCACTGATGGGTATAATTAACAATTATTGTCGAGGGCTTTTTCATTCATTCGTTTCTTAGCGAGTCAACGATAGAAGTCCTAGGAAATAAATCCCTTGAAAGTCCCTGACTAGATGCTGCAACAGGAAAATGATCAGAATGTTGACCCCTTATCTCAATCACAGCATCTTTAAAAATCATAAAACAAATTAGTTTTTTAGTACCTACAGAAAACAAAGCCGCGCAGTGAATGATGTACGAAGGTGCAATTAAATAATCAGAATATTAAGGTTGAGTTAACAAGAAACAAAACACAGCTCATTTGAGGACTTGATTTAGCTAAATTATTTCTAAATTTCTGCAGGGATAAAAATGCAGCCAACAATGCGGAAATTAATATAGATCGGTTGCTAATAGAAGTTCCTACTTGGTCTTGAAGAAAAAGTAGTAAGTGGCGTAGAGGTAGACGTATCCTGCAGTGGAGGCGGCGGCCAAGAAGGACGTCCACTGCCAGCGATAGTCCTCAGCATTGAGCAGGAAGTACGCGGCCACGATGGTCACGCACACAACGACCACCAGTAGCAGCAGCACCACCAGCAGCATGAAGCCGTACACGTAATATATCTTGTATGCCCAAAATGACGTGAAGATAAAGTACCTGAAAAATCGATCGATTACTCGAGTTACAAAATTTTCCTACATGGTTCTAAGTGATACAAAGTTTCTAAACATTTTCGAATTCCCGTAAAATGGAAGAAAAAAATGGTTTAGTACAGCTCATAGTTAAGCAGGTTACTAGCTCTAATTGCAGATACATTAATTGACGAAGAAAGATGTTATTTACTAAACAGTGAGCGTATTTATTTTTGACTTGTCTTCTTCAAAATCAAGATGAACTGCAGTTTGCTGAAAACGAAAACACTAATAAGTTCATTATTCTAAGAGGGTACCCAACTGCAGCTGATACTTAAATGATTGCTTAGTGACGACTTAGTAAGAGTTCATCTAGAATACTTAGAGCACAAAAACTATCCAAGTTGCATTAAAAAGAGATATTACCAAACGAATGTAATTGATATATTTCCAGTACTTAACAACGGGCGTTCCTAAGTAACTAACTACGAACATTTCTATGAAGATGGAGCCAAATGGTAGGACGCCTCCTAGGGGCACTATGACCCAGGGTTCCATGAACCACTTCTTTTCAGGGATGGGGCGCGGCACGGCGTTCACACGGCACGGCGAGTTCGGCTGGCCTGCCAAGTTCCGGCCCAACACCGTGCCAACCAGCGTCAGCGGCAAGATCACGAACGTGCACAGCGATAAAACTGACAACTGAAACAAAAATTACCTGGATAGAGGCTATGGGGAAATAATGGAGCCATTTTGCGCATCAAATAAGGGGTACTGATCGAATCCTGGTACTTTCAATCATTCATATTCACAAAGTTGTACAAGAATATGAGCACTGATTCTTCTATGAATTGTTTTGGATTTTCTCATTTAAATTTTGTGGAAAATATTTCAAGATCATCATAAAAAGTAATTCTATGGAAAGCATACACTTCGTAGAAGTAAAGTAAACCCTCAGAGAACTCTGAACAATAAATTCAATATTCTAGATTGTAAAAATGACTTGCGCACCATGATTGTGAAGGAAATGGCGCGTGAAGCGTGGTAGTACAGAGCGATGAAGTTGATAAAGAAGGCCGTAGTGCACACGAGCCCCGGCAGTAGGAACGCTGACACCAACATCTGCCTGATCCATCGGCGACCTTCTCGCAAAAATGCTCTCAGTTATTTTCAGGATGAATAAATCTTTGCTCTAAAGTTGGAATAATGAATATTTCTAACCACTTTACAAATAGATAACCTAACTTATTAAGTTTAGCGATTCCATCTTCAGGATGGGAAAAGTACAAGTCACTAGGCAGCAGAAATCAGCAGGATTTTAAGGAAATCATTCTTTTCTTTAGTGATATGAAAATATTTATACAGAGACTTAAAATAAAAAAATAAAAAATGTCTTTCTAATTGAAAAATTTCTAACTCTGATTTTGAATTTAGAATCCAATTTGTCCCATGGTCTTTACCGCGGCCATATGCAGCACATGAGATTAATTTAACCCATGATCACTTACCGCCCATTCTGGCATAAAGAGAGCCACCAAAGTAGCCGTTGAGAGGACTAGTTGCAGCGTAGATGAAGATGCCAATGCTGACCATGGAACCGCGCCTTATCGAAGGAAGCAACACAGAATTTTCATGATGAAACTTTATGAAATAATTGGCCTGTTTTATACCAATGTTGCAGGTAAAATTTTTCCCAAAAATTGAGCGAGTAGTTTCAAAACAAGAATAATATGAAATGAATATTTTGACTGAGAAATAAAACGGCAACATGAGAAGTAAATACAAGTCATCCATTCCATTATATTTCAGTTTTTGTATTAGCATAGTAGTTATCATGTATTCGATTGATGAAGACTATCGTCTGATTAATGTCAATGGAAGGAGATTAAACTAAACTATAGCATTTATTGACTGACTCTGTGTAGAGCTCTCCTACGATGGCGAGTCCGATGACCAAGAGGGCGACCACGAACAGCTGGTGGCCGGTGCCTATGAGGGCGGAGAAGAGCAGGGGGTGGGCGGGGCTTCTGAACACGTCGCCATGTATTTGCTTCCAGCCGTATTCGTCGCCGAGGTCACGTTCCTATTAATGAGAAAAACAGGCCAATATTTCAACGGGAAATCATATTTTAAATTGAACCACATGTCAAACAGTTAAGTTATGTTTCATTCAGATAGAAATAATGCACTGCAAATCACAAGGCGTAATGAGTCGGCACAGTATTTCAAAATAGAGCATTTCCTTCGCATATTAATCAGAATCAATTAGACAGATATGAGACAAACTACTGACCATGTCATCCATTTCTTCATCTTTGGAATAGCGGGCATAATCTTTGCGCAAAGTGCGCATTAGAATCATGAAGACCAGACCAACAAGGAATATGACCATCATGAAGGAGTTGAAGATGCTGAACCAGTGAATCTGTGGAAATTACATAGATAGCATATTTGAACAGACTTCTGTTCACAACTTGATTACAGCAAAAGTAACGCTTGTCCATAAGATGAGGACATTAGCCTACATTAACCCTTTTTTCTAATTTAATGCATAGCATATTTTCAACAGTAGTTCAGATGCACGGAAATTCATTTAGATATTTTAAATTCCTTAGTCAGACGTAGGAAAAAATGAAATTTGAAAGGCTTAAATACGAACTTGGTAACGAAAACCATCACTAAAATAGTATCAGTTCTTACCCTGTGCTGAAAGAAGTTAGGGTCAAGATATTTGTTGAATCTGTCCTCGAAGCTGACAGTTGAGGGTTTCCAGTTGACTTCATAAGTAAATTTGATCTTAGTTCCTGCTTTGAGTTCAGCCTTAGCTTCTGATGTGAGGTTGACATCTACGATTCTATTGCCATTGTAACCAATGTCAAACTTCTTGTGAGTCCACAAGTAGAAGTTCTCCTGGCCTTCACCGATCTCACCAACAATTCCTGTAATTTAAATAAAAATCTTTAAAAGACATTTCTGACATTTTTAATTTCAAAGCTTGAAAGCTTCCTGAAGATGAAATTTGCATCTTTTTTTTTAAACATTGAAGGAGATCAACAATTATGATGATTTTAGTAGAATTTCAAGCCATACTAATAATTGATCACAAGTAGGTAATACAGTTAGAAAAGTTAAACATGATAAAATAATTATACATACGGTAGTAAAAATATTGAGTGTACCTATTCATTTCATACATATATAAATAAACAGATAGAAAAATAACCTTGAATTTGTGACACACACAGGCAATATTCTACATTGTATTGTGATAGATGAACTGGCTTCATCTTTATTTTATATATTTGAGTGTTTGAAGGTATACCTGATAAGCTTGGTGTCAGAAATATATCATACGATTCTTGGTCAATGTGGATTTATCAAGTTGAGTGTGCTTTTCAAATGTTTGAGTTGGATTATCTCTTCTTAGTGAGAAGTTATCGCTTTACGAGTACATAATAAATTCATTATTTAGTGCTTGTACCAGGAAGTTCTACCACTACCAGTTATCGTTTATGGTGAGCAAGTGCGAATGGTGATAAATCCTATTTTCAATAACTAGAGAACTAGCAGCTGAACCTGGCATTGCCTGGCATGGAAAATTCCAGCTATGTAAATCATGTAATCTCAAATAACTTCATCCCAAAAACATCAAGCTAGATCCCAACATTCTGAAATATGTCATAATTAATCTTGTGATCCCAAATCCAACTAAAAGTTGTAAAACTTAAAGAGTTCAATTGAAGATAGAACTATTGAAACAACCAAAGAGAATCACACTGTTTTTATTACCACTTTTTTCTTAGCTTCATTTCGTGTCTGTCTGTCATCAAAAATTCAAACCTTAATTTAGAGCACTTTTGAAGATCCTAAAAACTTGAAATTTGGTATGCATGCTTATGCTGCCTAACAATTCAAGATTTGTTCATCAGAAATAATAATTTAAAATTTTTTTTTTACAGAATTGAGTTTTTTTCTCGAACATTCAGACTTGCCAACCCTGGAAATTGATTTGAATTGCTAAAATTGCTAAACTAAAAAGTGGAAAATAAATAAATATAAAAAACCATTTTTAAAAAACAAGTTTTTCTGGTTTTTACAAAACTAAAAATAATGAAATAAAACAAATAAAAAATTTTTAAAAACCACATTTTCTTAACAGACAAAAAAGAAAAATATTTACTCTTACATAACATTACATAATGTTTTACATAACTTAAATGCTATGTAAGAGTAAATGTTTTTCTTTTTTGTTCATTAAGAAAACGTGGTTTTTAAAAATTTTTTTATTTCTTTTATTATTCCCTAATATGAAATAGAAAGGGAATTCAGAAAAATTTTGTTGAATTAATTTTCATTACCATAATCCCAGAGAATTGAAACCATCCTGCAAACACAAATCCCTTTCACAAAATTAGCAAATTAAGGGATTGATTTTGAAAAGATGATCTATTAAAACCCGCATTTCACATGAAACTCCCCCTTTGACTCTGTTTTGAAACAATAATTTATCGGAATTCCAAATTTAATAGAGATGCCGATTCAAAATTAAAATAATGATATCCGATCCAACCCTCCTCCTTCCATTGTGAAATGCTTTACTCTACCCTAACTTAGAATACAATTTCAGGTCCAGCAGTATCGTGATAAGAAAACTATTGTGGATATGGGTGCATATAACTCTTATATAATTCCAGCAACAGACTTCAAGCACACAATAGATTTGGATATAAAAATAACCTATGTTGAAGTAATGTCAAAATTATTTGAAACATTTTATTGATTCTTCTGTCACATAAATAAGTGGGTTGGTCATTGATGTGTGGGATACGTACCACTACTTCTCTGCAAATGCTCATATACCAATTCCAGAGTAGGGCAAGGGTTGGCATTAAGTATGATATAATAGGCAGATGATTGGTGGTGGGCATTGCACTACACCATCAATTTTAATAAGCATTTATGAGTGACAAGCTCATGAACGGGTTGATTTGTAAAATGCTTCAAATGGCATCAAATTACAATTTATCAGGAATCTTGAACATAATTTTTCTCACCTGAATATTCACCACAGCTATCCAAGAGAATCTCAACTACCATAATCCCTTAGAATTAGCCTTTCATTGAATAATTTGCATATCATCTTGGCTGCAGGTGATTTTTGCAATCTTTGTCAAATTCTTAGCATATAATAATTACTACAGGTTACTTATGGGAAAAAGTTTTTCTTGATCTGTTGTTTCTGGAATTTAGCTATAACCACAAGTACATACTATTTGCACCTTACTGTGTTTTCTTGTGAGTTGTATTCTTGTCAAATTTCTTGATTTTAAGAAGCTACTGTAATACTATTTAATTCATCTTTAAAGAGCAAACTAACTCAAAGAAAGCTTTAAACACAGGAGCCTAAGCTACCATGTGATAAGTTCACACTCATGGGACAAAAGTTGCACCCTTATCTAAGGTTTGCAAACAATGTGGAAGAAATCATCACCCTCTCATGTACGTTGATACTTGCTAAACGCAGTAATTTCTTGTTTCATTAAAGCTTCATTTGTCAGTATTTTCTTTAAGCTCCTTTATTCTTTCTTTGAAACCAATACCTTTTTACATGTTAACTCATCAATATCCTTTTGCCAGTGTTCCCAATTATAAGCTAAAATATGACAAGGCCTGAGTAAGTAATTACAATCTTCACAAAACCAGTGCAGCATTTCTCCTAACAAAATGTAAAGTTTTACAAGAAGTACTTATTCTAATGCTGCACAAAAAAATGTCTTGTCACTCATTGGTGAGACCACTTACCCCAGATGGGCAGATCATCAATGTACATCTGGTACCAGTAATGGTTCTTGACAGCATAGATGAAAGTGTGCAGTCTCTCCTCATTGAGATCAATTTCACAGTATTCAGTTTTGGATATGTCCCCTGAAATGGAAATAAATATCATTGCTGCTCTACTTTCTATGCAATAGATGGGTGCAGAGGAATTTTTAAATGTTTTCTGAGCTGAAAATAGGATTTATTGCAGCTTGCAAGTCAATAATGGTATCTTAGGTAGGTTACTTGACACTTGCACTCATAGGAATGTAAATTGATCAGAAGTAGAGAATTAGGCTAGCAAAGACAAATTGCATCTGTAACAATGCTGCTGAGATGCTGAGAAATATGAGTGAACAGATGAGAGAGAATAATTACCACTGCCAAATTGGCAACAAATTCTAATCCCTGGAAAATATAAAACAAGTAGGAACAAAAGATTTTTAGTAGGTAGCATGATCAATTTTATCAAAGGCAGATATATAAAATTATGCAACATCACCATACCTTCATGCTTATTGAAGGTATGTATAAACTTGTATTTACAATCATGTGAGTTACGTAAATAAGCCAGTTACTTACCTTTGAAATCAATGTCAAGTCCTGAGAATTCAAGCTCGACTCCCTGAAGAGCTTCCCCCAGAGTTTCATGGTAGTGGCTGATTTCTTCCTTAGGGCCAACACAGAATGGCAAGGAGAAGTAGGCATACGTCTCTTGACGATTGTGGTATGGCCCAACTGTGTTCATCCAAAGAACAACTTCTTCCAGCTCTGTATACTGAAATGTACAAGATTCAATGTAATTGGCTTTGAACAATTATTAAAATATATGCCATAAATCAATCAAATTCTTTCATGTTCAAAATTTTTTAAATGATAGGTTTCAACTCTTCAACTCTTTCCAAAAATATGAAAATTGATTATAAACAAAGACAATAATATACAATTTATACATTCAAATATTTAGTAAATTTACTGAATTTCAATTATTTTATTCAATTTATTCAGCTATGTAGTGGAATTTAAAGTCTTCAAGCTACAATAATAATGTGCTAAAAGGCCGAAACATAATGTTGACATTCACTTTAGAATGTGTATTTCAGCCATGTTCAGAATCATTGACTCTTGTGACAGGTTAATTTTCAAGCAATAGCAAGGTGACAATGTTGATACCATTTGTCCCTGGATATTTCCTCATTGATGTCTTGCTTGTTCAAAGATAATCTCCTTCACTGCAACATGTTCATAAACATTTCCTTGTGGTAGCCTTCCCTGTTTATCAAGTCATGCTCTTGGCGATGTCAAATGGCGAAGCTATATGAGCTCTGCTCGTACGCAGAAACCTCAGTCTTGGGCCGAGAACAGTCGTGTGTAAGCCCTTACTCCTGTCCATATCAATCAGGACAGTAACCCTAAATTAACGTCAGAGTCGATGTTATACTCCAGGCATATCCATCCTTCAACTAGATGCCAAAGACATCAATGTTAAAGCTGCAACTTATAAACTTGATTATCCTAAACTGTAAGCCACACTATAATCCTAAAGTATATTCTATAATTGTTTACACTGTTCCTCTATATCCTTGGATCACGCTACAACCAAACCATCCCTAGGCTAATACTTGCTTACCGTTCATATAAAAGGTGCACAGAAAAGAAACCTGTTACACAATTTATTCTGGTCATGCATAAGCATTGTGCCTATGTAACTAAAAATTGCCTTTTCTCATAAGTCTCTCAAAAACTTTCACTGAAAATGCTAGGTTCCCCTGCCACACAGGATTAACCAGGTATTAGTAAATACTTGCATCTATTCTTATTTCTTATCTACAGTACCTATTTCTTACTTAAATTGAGAAAAGATGACAGATGTGAACTAAATAGGTACACTAATTTTCATTTTTTTGAGCAAAAAAAAAAAACTTTTTTTGGCAGACTAGAGTACATAATCATATACATATTTTTTATGTATTCAACAATTTTAACATATACCTATAGGAACTTTTGAAACCCTTCATGTACAGTAAACCAATAAATAATTTGATGAATTGCTGCCCATTGCAAGGGTGACACAAAGACTCTGAAAAAGCAATAGAACTTGATGCTTTTGCTACTTTTTCAAATACAGAAGTTCTTGAAGGCATACTTTCAATATAATTTTAACTCACAGGTCAAAAGTTCATAAATTCATGGCTCCAGAAATCCATTAGTGGCTTGGAGAGTTTTCCATAATAAAGGTGGTAGATACCAATCAAAATGAATGCCAGATAGCAATCCAAGCAGTGTTGATAGATTGATCATTATTTTGTGATTGATTCCATTTTTTATGCCCCTCCATGTACTAACCTTACTAGCTTACTAACCAAACTCAATGTTGGGTTAGTGATTAAGTCGATTAAAAGAACTTGCTTTGAGGAGGCCCATATTCAAGTTATCATTCAGGATTGAATTGTTGAAGCAGTAGCCCCATTTTTAGTCTCAACAATATGCTCTATGTGATTTGACAATCTTATTATGGTCCAGGTGGTCCAGGTAATATTTCTAACCATGAGTAGACTAAGTGCAACTACCACATGTGAAATTAACAACCTAGATTAAAACTAATTCTCCAACAAAAACGTGTTGCTTGTAATGGAGAAAAAGCACTCAATGCGGTCTCAATAGATTTAAGACAGTCTAGTATCATTTAGGCAGCCACTGCCTAATATGAAGCATGCTACTTTTTCCTCTTTACCAGACTATCCCTATTCTTCTTCATAGTCCTGCCCATAGGGGGTGGTGTTTCTTTTTCTTGTTTGCATGTTCAGAGTAAAACCTTGCCTTGACTGTTGAGTCAAAAGAAGCTCCAGGCTGCCATCCTCCCATGCTGGACCTTAAGTACCATCAAACAGGGTTATAAGGGATGGTTTTGAGCATTTTTCATTAATAATTTCTTACCATGATGCTGGTACATTTCATGAACAAGTTTAGGCTCATTTTAAAGCTCTTTGTGAAGGCTATCAAATGACATCTCCAAAAAATTCTATATATTATTTGTAAGGTGCCAGACACAAAATAAAAGCATCACAAATTACCCCTGGAAACGTGGTAATCCGGGACACTTCAAATAAAACTCAATTTTAAAACGTTTGAAGCATGCAAAGTGTACTCATCCATTACTAACAGTACTCTGAAGTCCTCCACTTCCTTTGTAGATGATGTAGATGTAGAATAAATGACGTTTTCTGTGTTTTTTACTTGTTTTTCCTTGATTGATATGATATTATCAAATCCATTCATTGATGTATTATTGATGTCATATTACTGTACCCATGGACATGCCATTGTCAATTGAGCATTTACAACGACCTTATCCACTGCAAGCTTCATATCAGCAGCCATGTATCATTTCATCTGTATCTGTAAGCTTACAGGACAGCTTTTAATTTAACACCATTTTCATTGGGTCAAGTGAATTCACTATAACCAAAAAAAAAAAAAAAATGTAAAAACATACCTGAAACAGAAAGGAATATTTTAATGACAACCATATTTTTTTGAGAAATAAATCATAATTTAGGTTAATTCCTTTTCATTCTATGTTGCCTGGTGCACAATTCTATCTATGACATTCTATGAACAATTTTGTGATGACCAATGATGCAAATTAATTCTTTGTTAAATGAAATTTTTTTCACTGAGCAAGATAAATGGAATCAAAAATTTTTTTGTTGGTTATTGATTTTTTGGTTAACTGGAACCCTTGCTAGCTGAGGTTCTAATGTAAATGCATTTTTAGGGGTGTCCATTATTACCCTGGGGGGTGTCCCTTATTGCCCCATCATGCAGAAATTGCCACCATTTTTTTAATGAGATACCGTATACAAATTCTGTCAATCATATTTTTAAGCTAACACCTGTGGGCTGTGTGCAACTTTTATGTAAGTAAAATTTTTTAATACAGCAAATATTTTTTGCTACAGACCTTAGCAGAGGTACTTTCAAAAATCACACTTTTTACTTTTTTTCATGGATTTTTTAGAGGTAGTAAATGAAGGATTTCTTACCTTGTTTTATGCTACATAGGGTAAACACACCAAATTCCAACACCTTAAGGACGTAGCAAGAAATAAATGGCCATAAATAGATCACCGTATGCGCAACTCAAGTTCTGATTGGTTTACGTCACTCTAAAAACACCATACTATGTGCCAGCAATGATGAAACGCCACAAAATGTTGCCATACTTATTTAAAAGCCTTTAGAATTCAAATCTACAAAATCGCTGAATTCCAACACTGTGTGTGACTAAATGCGGCATGTTGCGAGACTAATTCTGACAGCGCTTCAAAATCGTAATTCCGACACCCTGTGTCGAAATACAACATCCTGTGTGTCATAATTCCTACACCATGTGTCGGAATTATGACATAGTTTTTATGTGTCTAAAACCATCTCTTAAATCAATCGTCTATTAATTTATTTACCACTTAAAATCAGCAAATATAAGTAGGTATACTTAAAGGATTCCTAATATATTCATAGACTATTTAAAAGTCTCAAACCATAATATTCTTTCTACACAAAAAGTTTATCACTATTTAGTAAAGCAAGGTCAACTATCAACTTTCATATGTGTTTTGATGTTCTCACTAGCTGACTAGGACTTTCGCTCTACGGCTCTTACATTTTCCTGCTAGACCTAGTGTTTTGCAGAAATCTTGTGTGCAATAGTATGACATCACTATTTCAACCATCTATGCATGCATAGAACTAAGACCAAGCTTAATATAAAGGAAAAAGTTGAGAGGTGTTGGAATTACTCAACCCACAGTGTCACTGTGTCAGAATATGGTGTGTTTACCCTAGATAGTTAAAAATTTTTAACTTTATACCACTATTTTTAGTTTTACAATATTTTGATTAGTTTAGCTGCTACAACACTTCTACAAAATGTGGGACGCCTGTCCTGATAATCCCATTTACCCTGCCCGATGTGCCTGTCCCTTATTACCCCATTTGATAGTAGTAGAGCCACAAAATTCTAGAAAAAATAGGATTATTGCAGCCCTGACTGGTCTGGAGCTTTCCTGTCATTTTTGGACACAAGAAATTCTTGCTGAATGAATTACCTCCAATCTAATTTTTGACCAAAGTGCTCAATCAAGTTCAGGAATCCCAGGGTGCAGAGGGTGGATGCAGCATTGCCAAAATACGGGTTTGTAAGCCCTAAGCGTTCCCGGGTAATTTTAAGATGCATCGCCAGGTAATTTTTAATGAAAAGCCATTTACGCTAAGTAATGAAAAACTATTTACACGCAGGGTTGGCGATTTTTTTGATTTTTTTTTAAAATCAAAAAAATCAAAAATCAATGATTTTTTTTATTTTTTCATGATTTATTTGATTTATTTGATTTTTTTGATTTTTTCAGCTTTTTTGTCTTTTTGAAGTGTAATTTTTTATGTTGCAATTAGCCTATCAACAATAACAGCATATGGATCATAATGGATGGCTAAAAAGGGCACTTATTGCCTTCAATAAAGGCCAACAGGCCAAGGTCGTGTTTACCACTTAAGGATTTTTGGGTAAATGATTATTGATAAATGATACCTAGGTCTATTCATTAGCTTTGGAAAGTTTGTATGGAGCAAGGTAATGAGCTAAATATTGACCATTTAACTGTTTTCAATATACAAAAACACTTCAGGAATGCAGATCTTCTAAACACTGAAGAGTCACATAACAGATAGGTAGCTGATAGCACAGTGCACAGCACTATCAATAGATCTACTAGTTTTATGTCCTATAAATCTACCAGACTCTACCCTCTGAGAAAGCTAACACTTTGAAATAAACATGTGCACAATTCAAATATTTTATATCCATTCACTGCATTTAATTATTTTATAAATAGTCTTATGATTGTAATTTTTTTGTTTCTAGTTTTAAATTCACAAACTTAAAGATTAAAATTAAATATTTTAATTAGAATACTTATATTAGGGTGGAAAATCTTTCTAATTGCCTAAAAGGTCAATACAATCTCAACCTCTCAATATACAGGGTGGGGCAGAGCCAATTGAGCAGTTTTGAGGTAAAATAAAAGAGTAATGGAGGTGCATAAAGAAGAAAGTTTATTATCCTAGAGGTTAGCATAACATACCATTTAGAATACCGTACTTATGTTTTGAAAACAATATCAGGAAGAGGAGGGCCGTTAGCTGCAACACACTGTTGGAGTCGTTCTTGGAGGAGGGAGTAACCGTAACAGTGAATTCCGATTGCTATGCTGCAATGTTGCAAAATTTATTGCAGCCCATTATGGAAAACATTGTTGAAAATGAAGCTTTGGGAGACGTTTGGTTTCAGCGGGATGGGGCTACAGCTCACACAGCCCGAATGTCACTCAATGTTTTGAAATGCATGTTCCCAGACTCTGAGGGGCAATTTACAGTGGCCTGCGAGGTCACCCGATTTGAGCATTTGCGATTTCTTTCTTTGGGGACATCTAAAAGAAAGGGTGTTCAAAAGTCGCCCTCACACCCTACCACAGCTAAGGGAACGGATTATTGCAGCAGAGGTTATGGCCATACATCGCCATATGTGTGAACGTGCTGTAGAAAACTTCCAAGAACAACTCCAACAGTGTGATGCAGCTAACAAACTCCATCTTCCTGATATTGTTTTCAAAACATAAGTATTTTAAATGGTATATTATGCTAATCTTGAGGAAAAGAAACTTTCTTCTTTATGTACCTCCATTACACTTTTATTTTGGCTCAAAACTGTTCAATCAGTTCTGCCCCACCCTGTATAAGCTAGCTAACACATTTAAATAGTATATTGTAATCAATATATAACAAATAGTCAAATAGGTAAAGACTTCTTATTGCCTTGTAAGAATTACCTAAGCTGCTAGCTACATACAATGTATTGCACACTTGATGCCTCTGTACCAAAAACATTCAATTTCTTGGAACCTAATACACACTAAAGGCAAGTTTATATACCAATTTGTCATTCATAGTACATTTATACTAAACCATGAATAACAATACCTCAATATAAATTAAAGACTGCCACTCAATATATTCAATTATATGAAAAAATAAAAAAATCAAAAAAAATCGAAAAAATAAAAAAAATCATGATTTTTTTATAAAAAAATCAAGTGATTTAATCACATGATTTAATCATTTTGATTTAATCATTGCCAACCCTGTTTACACGCCACGAACTTATTTACAAGGTTGCATGCATGTGTTACCCCAAATAACTAATTTTACCCTAAAAACAGCCTGATTGTACAGCAAGTGTCAACTGAACATGTGATAATGCAGTCTGACCGCTCTAATGTGACTGCAACTATGTAATCATAAACTTGATGTTTACATTTTTTTTGGCGGGAACTCAGTGTGGAATTCTGTATAGGTAATATATTCTCATGTCAATATAAGAAAACGTATCGAAAAACCAACCCTACCAGGATACCAGGCTACCACCGCATTACACCACCTTCCACTGCAATGAAAATTGATAAACTGAGCCCATTAGAAACTGCCGCACTTCCGAAATCGCGCGTGGTTTGGCATCCAATCCTGTGTTGGCAACGCCTCAATCAAGTTAACTAGTTGTCTATCTGTAGGGTAGCAGACAAATTTTTGCAATGAATACGTTCTAAAATAAAAAAAAACACATCCACATTTGTAAAAAATTCTCACGATTGGACAAGACCAACAAAGTTTTTGATTTCACACAAAATTATGAGATAAACTTCTACTTTTTCACTGCGTACATTCACAGCATACTTCCTATGTTTACGTACAACAGGACGCCATCACACACGCATTTGTTTCGTTTGTGTCTTGTTTGATTTCACAATAAATAGATTTGATTCACATTCCATTCTGAGATTTAAATGATCGAAAGTTTTTTTTAAATTATAAAAACCCATTTATACGTTCCAGATTTGAATTTTTTCCATTTTTGCCCTATTATGTTGAATTTATCTTAATAAATTCACTTCAAATTCTGAATGATTTTGTCTGCCATCAGGTAAAAATGAGCATCATAGGAATGAAAGTAAAACTGTCGTTCACAAATTGAATGACATTGGATGGATGTGATAGGTATTTTATTAATCCTGTTTATATATAAGAACGTAAATGACGCTTCTATTTCAGAATGACAATGGAAATGTTCCTACTATTTCACTAATTTCAGAAACTTTTCTTGAATACACTTGCAAAAACTCAAGTTCTGTAATCAATGGAGTCTTTGAAATGACAAAATTGTTCAATTTAAAATTTTTAGCTAAATGAGTGACAGAGGGAGATTGTCATTCGTCAATATGAGGAACATTCATTAGTCATTCGTTAGGAGCTGTAAGAAAAAATTTGTTGTTTTCGATGTAAAAGGATGTTTTTCAATTAAAAGAAATGCAATACTTGATTTTTGGAAATACGATGCTAAAATTAATGATCCGTATTATAATTCAATAGACGTTACGATTTCAGAATTATCTTCAAAAAGTTTGTTTGTGTTCATTTGATCAGAAGTTTTTGATCGTTTGATCAGAAGTTTTCATTTGTTTGATCAGAAACAGAAAAAGTTTTTGTTCGTTTGATCAGAAACAACATAATTATTCATTCTCTTGCACTAAGTATACGAATCACGAATGATTAGTTGGACTCCGTTACTACCACGTAAGCTTGATATAAGCTTTTTGTCCTTTCGATAAACAGAGTTTATTTAGGTTCTATTGACCACAATAGCCTACTAGGTAGAACGATGCTACATATTTGCGGCCATCCAATGATCGGTTGACGGCTTTGACTCTCGATACCACTGCAATAATTTTTTCAAGTTTTAGGCTTCCAAAAATATTTCAAACCTCTATCAGAAATATCATAATTAATCATTCTCTTGCATTGAGCATATGAACATTATGCATCGTGCTGCCGCTGCCGCGATCGTCATTCGTTTTTGTCATCTGCATGCCGGAGGCCGGCTTTCGTTGTTCTATGTAGTCTCGCTCCCATGAATTGCGTGTTTAGTGTGTGCATCATGGAAAAGTCTGCTTTACATTGTAGTCACGGTAATTGTAGCTAATTACTTTATGAAGTTTAGTTCTTTGCTGTCATATTAAGAGACAAATCTTTAACGAACTAGTACTTTATATAATTTTAATTGTTGAGTGAAAGCTGCAGGCACGCAACATTTCCAAGTGATTACTTTATAGAAACTTTGCATACCTTTACCTATACATGTTTAAGCCTATAAGAAGTTAATGTTTTTGCCTCAAATAATGTTGTATCGAAAAACTGGTCTAGGTGTATCGGGAATAATATATGAACTGTAAATTTTAGAATTCCATTCTGCGGGAACTCATCGCAACTGATTTCCAGACAAGCTTCACTGCATCCTGATCCATCCAACATACCGGAAACCTTATTTTTTTAAATAGTTGGCCAAAGACTGACAAATATATTAAATGCAAGAATTTCAATCTAAATGTGTCGGCAAGATCTTCTGAAGGCGTAAATTTTGCTACTGAAGCATCGCAGTGTGGAATTCTGCATAGGTAATATATTCTCATGTCAATATAAGAAAATGTATCGAAATACCAACCCTACTGCCGCATTACACCACCTTCCACTGCAATGAAAATTTATAAACTGAGCTCATTAGAAACTGCCGTGCTTCCGAAATCGCGCGTGGTTTGAAATCCAATCCCGTGTTGCCAACGACTAATCAAGTTAACTAGTCGTTTATCTGTAGGCTAGCGGATACATTTCTGCAATAAATACGTTCTAAAATAAAAAAAAACACATCCAGCTTCGTAAAAAATTCTCACGATTGGACAACACCAACAAAGTTTTCGATTTCACACGAAATTATGAGATAAACTGCTACTCTTCCATTGCGTATGTTTCTACGTTTACGTATTACAAGACGGTGTCACACACAGTAATGTTTTGGTTGTGTCTAGTTTGATTTCACAATAAATAGATTTGATTCACATTCCATTATTAGATTTAAATGATTGAAAGTTTTTTTAATTATAAAAACCCATTTATACGTTCCAGATTTGAATTTTTTCCATTTTTTGCCCTATTATGTTGAATTTATCTTAATAAATTCACTTCAAATTCTGAATGATTTTGTCTGCCATCCCCAGTTTTTGAACATTTTGTGTCTTTTCAAAAATTTTTGTTGTTTAACATAGGAAACTATTTCATTATATAACACATACAGCACGTACCATATAGTGCATTAATAATACAATTTAATTTAATAAAAATTAATTTTTAATTTAAAAAATATAATCAGATTTTTAATTCAATATTTTTCTAATAGAATTTTATTCTACAGCATTTACCATCTAGTGTATTAAATAATAAAATGTGATTAAGTGAAATTTAATTGTATTTATTTTTTTAATTTAATTTTTTAATTCTACAGCTTCAACCGGTAAAAATGAGCATCATAGGAATAATGTAGACTGACCTGATGGACAGGCCATCACATCGATGTAGACTAACCTGATGGACTGGCCATCACTTCGACGTAGACTGACCTGATGGACAGGCCATCACTGATCGCAGCAAACTGCATATATGTGTATGCTCTAATTATTGCGTAAATAAAATTCATATATATGCCGAATGATCTTTTTTCACCAATATGGACAATGATTTCTTTCATTTAAATCTGTATTTATAGATCATTATTCTCGTTAATTACAAAGTTACGGCACTCGTTTGTAACAATTTTTGTGTCGCGTCGCGCGAATTTAACTATTGGAGAACCATCCGCCTAGCTCTACTTCCGCTCGCTAGGCACGCTAGCGTGCAGCATGACTGCATGAGGCGCCGCATTTAGTGGTGATGAACTAATTGCTGCGTGATATTCGCTTGCAAATTATAGATTCGATTGTGACCTTGTGCATATTTTTGATTGTGATATTATCGACATTCTTTTCAAAAGCTTTACTCACCATAAATTGCTGGCTCCTGCCTCTCATAGTTTTAATGTAATTTAAAAAAAAGTGATGGTCTATGTTACCCCAGCTCTTGGGGTTTCTTTGACCGGGTGGTAAATTCAATTTTATTTTTTGGTAAAATAACTCCAAATAACTCCATGCATTGTAGTAGAACTCTTCTAGTTACATATGCAAAAGAAAAATTTTAGGAAAGTATCATAGTTTGCAAATGGGGAGCGCTGCCCCCAAATGGGCAAAATGTGACCATCTAATGGCAGCCGTGATGGGGTAACATTGACCGGTTTGGAAATTAAGTTAAAATTACCATATATAAGACTCTGTAGAGTCTGAAACATGAAGAAAAAAACATTAATAGGTGTATCAAACATAAAATATGTTATAAAGGTACCTATGGTAATTTTAACTTAATTTCCAAGCCGGTCAATGTTACCCCGTCACGGCTGCCATTAGGTGGTCAAAGTTACCCCATTGGGGGGTGGCGCCCCCCATTTGCAAACTATGACACTTTTCTAAAATTTGTCTTTTGCATATGTAACTAGAAGAGTTCTACTACAATGCATCAAAAACTGGAGTTATTTTACCAAAAAATAAAAAAATTGGATAGGGTACTCCGACAGGCTTTAAATAATAGCTCTTTTTCGTGGGTCACATTTTTAATTTTTTAACCTATTAGATATGCAAACTTTTTAAATCTTTCTATTGTGTTACGTAGCCTCAGTATTAGGCCTTTGATGGCCATTGACAAAATTTTTCTATGTCGAATCGTATTGAAGTTTTGAGGGTTTTTGTTAAAAAACGAAAAGTGGTCAAAGTTACCCCGCCGGTCAAAGTAACCCCATTTTACGGTACCTATTTAATTCAGTATCACATTAGCCAACGTGATATGTAGTTTTGCTCGTCTGAACTCTGAATTGCATGTTTAGTGTGCATGATGGAATACTCTGCTTTGCAGCGTAGTTATAATTCCTTAATGAAGTTTAGTCCATTGCGGTCAACTTAAGAGACAAATTTTCAACTAACTAATACTTTTTTATAAGTCTAATTTTAATTGTTGAGTGAATGGTGCAGGTTTACAACTTCCAAGTGATTAGGTACTTTATAGAAACTGAGCAAGGTACTGTACGTGTTTTAAGCCTTTAAGAAGTTCATTTTTTGCCTCAAATAATGATGTTGGATAGAAAAAGTGGTCTTGGTGGATCAAAATGATATATGAACCTTTGAAATTAGAATTCCATCCTGATAAGCGTTGCCAAAGATCTTGCAATATTCATCCACTCTCTGCACAGTGGCAGGAATCAGGGCATGAGATTCCATTACTAAGAAGGAAAATTCTAATCCTGATTGAGGGTAATATGAATGTGCAAAGTTGAATAGAGTCATGGACTTTTGATTAATTTTACAATTTGGCCTGTTCATACATGATACTAATTACTACATACCATAACCATGAAATGAGCGGGAGCCAGAGCAGAGCAGCTTCACCTCATCAAAACAGTACAAAATCATAAAAATAAAATATAAGATTTTTCTATTCTATTTCTATGCTCTAAAATTTCTCAACAATATCAAATTTACTTTGATAACATGAATGAAGTAATCATTAGTAATGTACTTACTGGTAAAAGATTAAATAGATCTATGACTAATCTAACATGTGACTGTTGATTCGAGTAGGTAACAAGCAAAATTAAAATTAGTTATCAAAGTATTCTCGATCTAACTTACTGTATGAGTGTGCTCATCTCCTCTGGTGGATAAAACAAATAATGAAAAAAACGCTAGCAAGTGTAGAGCATTCCTCATATTGATTATGAACTAAATATCAATTCCGGAGCATAATCCGTTTATTGAAGAATGAAGTTTGTTTACTTGCGAGAATGCCACGTCAATTCACCAGGTGGCACTGTGATAGTTGTGAACAAAACAGGACTTCATTTAGTTCACTATCATCCGTAATCAATTTATTCCAGGGAATAATTTTCAATTTTTTTTCAGTAGAAAACTTATATTTGTTCTAAATAACAAAATGCCGAATTAACTGCTCAATAGTCCGCGACGTAAATAGTTTCCATGCCAACGTCTGCAGCCAGTTCATACTTGATAATTTTAGATTATATCATTTTATCTTCAATGTCTTTAGACTCTCAACAAAATATTCCTACGGATTGAATGAGAAGAAAAACCGCGAGTTATTAAAATTTTGGAACACTTGTACTCCAAGTATGAATAACTGTTCTTTTGATAAAGATCGTATTCCAATCCAAGGAACAATTGATATCAAGTTTGATTGTAATTATTCTCGACTGAAATTTTTCATTCGTACATGACTGATTCACCGAAAAAAATGCTGCGTCGTCTACTCATAGGTTTTAGTGCAAAATGAATCGAGATTAGACTAATATTCGATACTTTAAGAGGTGAGTTGACTGTAAATTAAACTCGGGCCTAATTAACGTTGACTCTTTACTTAAAAATCTGAGGACACAATGCAAGAGTATGTCAGATTTATCATTGGATGTGAAAACCTTAGCCTTAGTGACTAGATACTTAAATAAATAAGAGATCGATCCTTAACCATAGTGAAATCTTAACCTTAGAGACTAGATAAGTAAATAAATAAAAGAGATCAAATATCTTTGGCAATCGATTGTTGTTGTTATGATGCAAAATTCGGGACCCATTTTGGACCATCCCATATTATGCAATTCTTGAGTTCTTCCAGGATTTGCAAATTTACTGTCTCAGAGACCGATTGGAAATGGTATAAGTTATTAACAAAAAATAAAGACAATATTTATCATTGAAGCATTAGGTGCACGAATCATCAATACTAATTACCGTTTTCTTTTAGAAAAAACTGAACTATCTTTCGATGTATTGCAACTTATTGAAAATCAAATGATACGAAATGGACCTTTTTTCCCCAGTTTCATTATCAGCCATGAAAAGTAGGTACTTAATTTCATCTTTAATTCAATTGTTTTTTTGCATCACAAAGGCTTTTCCATGAGTGGAGCTGGTTTTTTTTTTTTTTTGCTGAAAAATATGCATCAATGTTTAGCAAATTTCGTTAGAAAAGTTCAATCTATATCATTTGAAAAAAATATGTTGCAGATGACACCTCATAAATGTTGCTGTTCCAAGATTATAGAACCGTCAAATCCACGAAATAGGTTTACCATAAAATAATGTTTTGATAGATACGTTCAAGCCCAAGACGGCGTTCGATTCTCTAATTGTGTCATGAACAAGTAATAGACCAATATAAAAACATCATAAAAATATTTTAAGGCATAGGAAAGAATAAATAAGTGGTGAGTTTGTCTCAACTCCTGACGCAGGACGGTAGGTCGTCGAAGTATGGATGATTCATGGCGTCGGCGGCGTTCATGCGCTGCATCGGGTTGCACACCAGCAAACGCTGCACACAGTCAAAATGTTACCAAACAATCAACTTATTTCCGAAGTAAGGTCTTTTGTGAACAGATTTTATTAATGGAAATAAAACCAAAATTGAATTTGTACCTGATAATTATTCAAAACTAAAATTTCCAATAAAGAATTGTTGCTGCACTCGAGTTCACAATAGGGGTAAAGAGTAAATTTATTTTACAAATTAAGTACCGATGGACGTCACTTTTCTTAGGCCTCAAGATGCTCATACCTGCAGAACGTCTCTGCCCTTAGCGTTGAGCTTGGGACAGAGCTGACTTAGGCTGATGGTGACGGGGTAGTGGGGCAGAGGGCGGTAGTCAGGCAGGCTGCTCATGCCTGGCCAAGTCTCCTCCGTTGGTGTCCCCAGCAGCTTGAATATTCGCTTCAGCTGATCGTCCACATCACCACCAGGCAGCAAGGGGCGGCCTAGAATAACAAGTATGCAAATATCATTATGACGCATAGTTGTCTTACAAATTCCTATGAAAATTTTAAAAGTTAAAAGTTTTATTTTATTGCCTATGAAAATTTTCAAAATTAAAAGTTTTATTTTATTGCTAGTGTTCGTTATTTCTTACTGGCAGCATTTGATTCTTTCCCAAGCGACTCCTATGCTCAGGCCAGGGCAAGAATAGTACAAAGAGAGCGTTGTAATGAAACATTTCTTTAAATGTATCTCTTATCTTACAATGTAATAAAACTATAGGTACTGGGGAAACAAGTTCGCATCCTAACATGAACAAATTTACTAGCATAGAAAAAAGACATCCGAATAAATTCTAAGTTCAATATTTGATTCTTAACATCTTTCTATCTTCCTATTCACCATAACACGTTTATCTGTGATGTAGCCCTTGAATGTGGTATGGATTTGGCATTGGCTTGGTTTCCAGCATTAAAAGAATATTTGTTGCTCTTCGGTACTGGTCTGAACTTGATTTTACTGTCACTAAAGCAAACTTCGCTGCTCCTGTTCACTACATCTAATTAGTCGCTACACGTCACTCAACCGAACAAGGTAGTGGCACCGAGTTGATTGCTGCCACCAAAAGGTGCCTTCTTCAACAACATTCCCCAGGCGCTGTAGATTCATGGCGGCATCGCCTTACATACTCCAAGTGCTGAAATTCTGCCAATGTACTCAACCGTCCTTGACTCGACCGCAATCGTCCTTGACTTACTTCAATACTAGACTGGCCCGTTTCATACCGAATAGAATGTTTCCATGCCTCGACGCGCCTACAAAATCTCGTTCTCAAGGTATGCAGTCCCTCAAATTATATCAGCAAAGCCGCATCCAGCTTCTAACTGCTCAGAATTTTTAAACCCATTCTCAACTTCTGATTTCTCGGAAAGCTATGTTTTGTATTATAATATTAAGTAAATTTGAATCACTTCCATTCCATGCAAAGCACCTTTGAAAAAATTATTTCAATCTACGTTTGTATTATAAAATTGTAAGACAAGGCTCATTATTATGAGAAAGCATAAAAGTCAAACGACAAATCAGCTCCATAAAAATTATGAAGAAAAAGTTAATATCCACGCAATGAAATGGTTTTAAAAATTGACGTTGCTTAGGCTTCAGGGGCCATACTTTCAAAAAAATTAAGAGATCGTAAGTTCATTAACCAATCATTGACGGCCTTTCAAGCAAAATCCACCAATCATAGACAAGAAAATAGAGTGTAAATACTTGCGTTAACTTAGCGAGTTTTGAAAGTATGGCCCCTGGTCTCTTGTGTCCGGATTATCATACCAGCATTGGCGAGCTCAGCAAATATGCAGCCAGCGCTCCACATGTCGATGCTCGTGTTGTAGAGCTTGGCTCCGAAGAGGACATCAGGAGGTCGGTACCACAGCGTGACAACCTCGGCAGAGTAGCACCGCACTGGGATGCCAAACGCGCGAGCTAAACCGAAGTCGGCCAACTTCAACTCTCCGTTCTTAGAATAAAAAGAGTGATTGTTATCATCCCATTTCTCATGGGAATACAGTTTCTATTGTTGCATAGAGCTCAGAAATGATTAGCCTTGCGGATGTCGTGTAGTATTGTTCCGCAGGTGACGCCATACGCACCTCATAACGTAAATATTGCTCACTAACTATATTCAAGAGTGGCTTCTTTGAACTAACTTTATGAACAACTGACCTCCTCGAATCCTCTGGAAAAGTCTTCACAATATCATCTAGTATTGCTAAACACATTGACAGTATCAAAATGCAATTATTACGTGCGGTTAATGAAATAAATGGAAAATAAACCAACCGAGTGAACTGCTTTTTAACGGTTGTTAAATAAGTTAATGGCGGCCATTAGGCTGAACGTCATAAAAAGTGAACTACCCCTCTAAATATCACGTTCTTGGCGAGCTTGTATTCTTGCATCTCTGTGATTTTTGCCGTTTCAAGTTTTCACTCTAATGCTGGTTTACTTTCCCCAACGTATCTTTTTTGGGTAGGCTTGTATGACAATATTGCTCTTGTTACTCGTGTCAGGCGGTAGAGGGTTAATAAAGAGAAGTTGCATCCAAAGGGTAAAAACTGTGAATAATATCAATCAAAGAGATGCAAAATCCATTCACCCGACAAAAACGGAATTAGTTTTAAGACGCTTTCCATTTTTACATCATCATACGGATGATCAGAGAAATGGCAGCCATTATCAAAGCACTAATTAAGTTGATCGGTCAGCCCCCGGAGATTTTATTTTCCACTTATTTATTTCCCGTACGACAGAAATAGTTTATTTTGCTATTATGGATATGAACAAGGCTTGTTGCAACTATGGGAGAATTTTTACGAAATTTGAAAAGGAAATTTTTTTAATTAGTTCAAAACAGACACTTCTAACGCGTGTTTGGCGACACTCACGTCATTTGTTTACGTTTTTGATACTTTCGATGTCACATCGGAGATGTGCAGTACGATGTCAAAATTTCTCGAAGCGTGGGTCAACCTTATATGGTTCATCCATTTAGAAATGGTCAGTGCGAGTGAACTACTTTGCTGTACATGAGAAACGAAGAACTTCAAATCGCAATTCAAAGGGAAAACTAAGAAGCTCATGAGTAGTTAGATCACAATGTGAGTAATAAATTTTATATCATAAAACTCTAAAGCAAGCCTCAACACGTGATTTGAATCAAAGGTTTATTTAGATGCTGAAAATAACGGCAAATTTATAAAAATTCTTCGATGTTTGCTAAAAACATTCGATTGGGTTGAAGAGGTCCACAAGGCAATAATAATAAAAGTTATAACGTCATTAAAACCACAAAGTTAGATTAACAATTCCTTTTAGAGGTACTCACTTTGTTGATGAGCAGATTTTGAGGTTTGAGGTCTCTGTGGAGGATGTTTTTGTTGTGGCAGAAGTCCAGCCCACGTAGTAACTGGAACCTGATCGAGGCACATTAATAGAAGAAACGCAAGTGCAAACATTTTTTCACTAATCCTTCAAAGAGAAAATGTTATTAAATGCTTACGAAAATGAATAATATTCAATACCACACTACGAACAACAATATCACATTAATATTCACAATTAAATCTAAATACAGATGATCGCACATGAAGCTCTTGACAACGTCGGGATCGATCTCGCCATTGAGGCAGTCGAAGTATTTCTTGAGGTCCTGGTCGCAGTGTTCGAACACGAGGGTGAGCTTGCGGTCAGAGTGTAGCACGTCGATGAGCCGCACGATGTTCTTGTGGTGCAGCTCCTTCAGCAGACAGATCTCCCGCAGCGCCGACGACGGAACGCCCTGAGTGAACGTATGCAGCACCACACTAAATTTAGAATACAATCAACTTATGAATTCACACCATCATTGTCATTTATATATATTACAGTCAAGAGAAATACTGAGATATCTACAATGGAACGCACAGATGCCCTTTCATATGTCTTGGGGCATCTTTTCAGATGCCCCATATGTCATATGTATGAGTAATATAAATACTACCGGTATTTGTATTACTCATGTACACATTTGTAAAGAAGAAAAACTATTTTCCAAGACTAGTTTCATCATCATATGTGAATTCTTCCTCTACACTGACCTCGTCATCGTCGTCGAGACGGACGCGTTTGAGCGCCACGATAGCCTGCGTGTCGCGGTCCTTGGCCTTGAAAACCGTGCCATACGTGCCTGCCGGGCATCAGGACTGCGTTAGGAGTGAACTTGGCTTCAAAAATATTAACATTCCAATGTTTCTCTATCTATGTATTTAAACACAACAGAAAAATATTGGATTAAACTCTCTCACGAAAGCAATAAACTAGAATTAATGATCTGACGATCCTTTAATCAGTTTTGAAGTTTTCATATTAAGAAAAGTAGTCACGAAATCATCGGCTCTTTGGAGTGTCGTCGAATTGAGATTGGTCCGCTTACACGAATTTCCAACGAGGCTATTTTCCAAGGCAGAGTAGGACAGTCTTTTCCTGCTTTTTGTACGGTAGTCGATTCGCGTTGATTCGGATTTATTTGCAGTGCAATGATGTTATTGTGTAACATGAGACTGAAGGGCGAAAAAATAATCTGAGCCAAAAATTTTATAGATTAGGATTGGAACGAGGATTAATTCGGGAAAAAGTTTATTTAGGCTTCTCTGCAGGCAAGGCATCACACGATGACATGCAACAGTGATCAGGTGACCAGTTTATCGTCCCACTAGAGCACAGAAACTTACTACGCCAGATTCCTGTGGTCGAGACTAATGCGGATTATCCAGTCAGCAGTGAAACTCTCCTGTGCCAGGACCGCGGGTGTGACGGTGACGAACTTTAGTCCTTGTACTCCAAGTGCAATGAATTTCAAATTGCTTTCCCCACGCTTCAACACTGCTCGTGTCATAGACTACAGACACTTGGATCGCTGATGCAGTAGTAGTCTATGCACCTGATTTATTCGTCTGCCGCCGCCTCGTCCGTTTCCACGTATCTCCACATGCCCGGGTCCCCAGATAATGTACATTGTTTTTCGTGGCTGTTCTAGCCACATCATTCTTCTTAGAATTTACACGACGATGAGACATTAATAGCATTTTCAGGCCTGAATTAGCCTCCAAGTCCGTGAACAGAATGAAGTGTACCTCCGGGAGGACATCCACTAGGATGACGGCACATAGAACTAAGAAGTATAGAAAGTTGGGTTGGTTCAGTCCATGGTTGAACTAGTATAAGGTAGAACCATGAGAAGCTCATTTTTGCGGATGTAGTTGTTGTTCGCCTGTGACGTCACTGATCATAGTAACGTCACAGGCATTAACCAATCACCGAAATGCGTTCAAACAAGTCAACCAATCAATCATGGGAATGACGGGATTGTTTACGTTTCTGGATCTCAGTGACATAATAAGAAAGCTGCTGAACTGAAAGACGGAAATCCTCGTGGGTCAACCTTCTTCATGCTTAGTGCCGTCGGCCTCAGCCTCACACCTTTCTGCTGACTTTTTTTATCGTCCGCCACTTAATACGAGTCACGCACGTTTTTATGGCTTGGAGCCTAGTGATTCAGGAACAAGTTTTTCGTTGCTGTCGAGTGGTTTTGTGGAGGGAAGTTTTGTCTTGACAGATTGTGTCGATGCTTATTCGCAATTCGTATTTACACGAGCTTTACAGGCTCTCGCATCAGTTGGTTTTAAATTTAAACTCTTGGCACTATTCTGTAAACTTTAGAAGATTGTATAAGTATGGAAATAAATTTGATTGCTATTCGAACATAAAATTAAACACCATTAGGTACATGGGTAAATGTAGAGACTATCTACTGACGCGTGAGATGTGTTCCGAGAAGATTGAGTGAGGATTCAGCACCCAATTCTAGATAATGATGGGTAATCTGTTCTAAAAGCTGCGGTACATATAATAATGACAACGTTACCGATAAGAGTTCCATTCGGTGTAAGAGTTGTAATCGGAAATAGGCGCGCGCCGACCTCTATTAAGGTCGTTAGAGCAGTACTGGACGGTGGCATATTCATTTATTCTAGATCCATAAATAAAAATTCGTGACTTCCTAGGCATCTAATATATTTTAAATTAAAAATTTTTCAACAATATTCGAAAAAGACAAACTCTATTCAGTTATAAATCGAAACCCATCCTATAAAAATAGAGAAATAACATTACAAACTCAGGATGCATGATCTTCGCCTCGCGGTCCCTTCTCCAGTCTACAAAATTCCACTACTGTTTTATCCTCCTCTCTCTCGCCTCCACAGGATATCAAAATATCTCTTCACACTCTCAATCACAAGCACAGCTGCTCAAGTTAGCCCTAAGAAACAACACATTCATCGAACAAGGTCAAAAAGAAGCAGGGAGTAGAATAGCCCAACACTGTTAGCCTACGCAAGACGGCAAGAATGAATTTTACACCACCCGGACACAGCAAGCAAAAATATATAATTATCGAAACTCAACAATATAGTCATATTATCAACAAAATTTTGTATAAAGAAATTGTTTTGCAATATTTTGTAAACGAACACGCAAGCCATTTGAAATCGAAGGCATATCGCTGCCTAGTGGTGACTTGCACGTTTCATGCAACTGCTCAGGAGAGCTACGATTGACCGAACACGTCTGACACCGAACACGACGTCCTCGACACGTTAGTTCCTACGGTATCATTAGTACGCTCAGATATAGCTTTTATTGTCGCTTTCACGGCATGTTGTGGGTTCGGTCGACTTTGCAAAACGGGCAACACCGTGTTTGATCGGCCAGCATCTCGTCTGCCCAGGAATACTACAGATATCAAATAATCACAATTAATGGGCAGAGAGCGTATCGGGTCGTCGTAGGCACGTTAGAATTCGTAGGCCGGCTAATGCAAAAAAATAACTCTGCCTTCGCTAGAAAGAGCAGTTGTGCCACCTCAGCTCGTGTGGAATTTTTACTCAAGCCAATCGGCCGAGATTGAAGCTTGGACCGCAATGTACTCTTGTTATCAGGGAAGCGCACCTGCCCGCGACGTAGTGTGATGACATGGTTGTGCTAGCATAAAAATATAAATTCTTGTAATTAATATTCCTTAGGAAACTGTTTTTTTTAGAAATTATCCTGAGTAACATATTCATGAAAAATAAGGCATGCAAAACCATTTTTGCTGCACGACATTCATAACACAGGTTTATCTTCTCACCTTCGCCGATTTTTTCGAGCTTCTCGTACCGCTGCATCGTTTCTGACTGCGAGTCGTGACCAACAAGTAATTAAAATCACCGATGATTCTTGTTCATGAAGAGCAGTCTTAATGCTGAGCAGTTAAGAGCATTGCCGTCAAGTTGAGCCCATTTTGACAAATAACTTATCTTAATTTTCAGGTAAATAAATAAGAAATTTTGGGATTGCTAAATAATATAAATAAGTTTCGGTGGGAGCACTTTTCAAGAAGGAATAAATTGTAAACAATTACCTTCAACCTTCAACATTTGATGTCGGAAGTTGCTAATCAAGTAGTTTCGATACAAAAATAACAACAGTTGTTTTATGCAGGCACATTTAATCGATACAAATTTGTAACGAATAAAATAAAAATTTAGTCAAGCTTAACTCATCCGTTGCTACTTTGATTCATTTTCAAAATTAATACGCACCAATAAAATAAACTATCAAACTTTTTTTTAATTTAACAAATATTTTTCACAAACTACCTAGCGCAGTAAAAATCAAATAAACTTTTTAAGTGAAGGTACGACCGTAAGCTCAACATGGCCATGAAAAACTTTTAAAGCTAAAATATTATTTTAACAAATGAAGGGTCTATAACGAATGAAGAATCTAGTGTCCAGGACTGGGGACCTGAGGGCTTGTCCAGACACCCTATGAGAACCAACTTCTCACCCCTGCAGCAACGAAGCTTTTTTGTTAGCCATGTCAACAAGGGTATTAAAATACCACTGTAATTACGTACTTTGGCATCAAGGATAAAAAAAATGTACAGGTAATTATTAGCTTAAAATTTCAAAACAATTATCAATAATCAGGTACACTTCCAAGTCCTTATTTGAAATGTTATGAATAGCATTAAACAAATGGTCATAAATAACCACTAGAAATTTCCATTAATTCAAAACGAACTTATTTCTGTGTTATAACAGAAATTTTAACACAAACTTAAGAAACAAGTATCAGAATTTCGTGGAAATATTTTAATGGATGTTTTAGGACAAGTGGCAACAAGCTCTTCATCTTCAGACTGATGGCAACTAGAGTGCTCTTAGAACATTGACAGCCGACATAAGTACTTGGAAATAGTTTATAAACTTAGATGAACTTTCGAAACTATTTAAAAGTACGAACAAATTAGGAACTCGTTTCATGGAGCAATCAGCCATGCCATTATAATTACGAAATTACAGATAGTAAACTCACGAATTACTATTTTCGTAATAAGAGCATAACATAAAGACATGAGTATGAATAAATAACAGTGTTGAGGTGAACTAGAATATTTAGCGTCGCTACGCCGCACTGCGAACGCTGGCAGGCACGTCGGCAAAGTAGGGGAAGCACATGGCGTCGTCAGCGCTTATGCGCAGGTCTGGACAGCACACCAGGAGTCGCTGCCAAGCAATGGAAATATGATATTAAACAGAGAATGTTATGTGACAAGAAGCAAGCTTTAAATTCAGGGTGCAATACTAGTATCTCGTAAAAAAATAAAGCCAGTATTTGAATTGGAACTGAGAGGCGTGCCAACCTCTTGTCAGACCTTTAGGACGGTCACCTATGCAATACAATTGCATTTAATAAAAATTCTGCAATTGCCGTCTCCCAAGGAATCTAAAATATTTCGCTTAAAAATGTATTCATACCAATATCCTAAGACACTAAAATATGTTCTATAATAAACATCGATAAGCATCATAAAAAACGGAACAACAGTACAAACATTCGGCCTAATCAACTCGGTTTCCTTTGTCTCTCTCAGGCTCCACAAAATCTCCAAATACCTCATTACACTCTTAATCACATCCAAAGTTGCTCCCACAAACAAACCCACGATGATAGCAAATTTAGCAATGCATTCTTTGCTTGTTCACTCATAACCCCACTCTATTATTCTCATCTCCCTCAATCAGAATTTCCACCATCACAGCACGTCATTTTCTCACATGTAACCTCAGATGTATACCTGTAGTACGTCTCTGCCCTTAGCGTTGAGCTTGGGACAGAGTTGACTGAAGCTGATGGTGACGGGGTAGTGGGGCATGGGGCGGTAGTCGGGTAGGCTGCTCATGCCTGGCCACGTCTCTGGCGTGGGTGTCCCCAGCAGCTTAAATATTCGCTTCAGTTGATCGTCTTCATCATTACCAGGAAAGAGTGGTCGGCCTGAAGACATGGGACAGTGTTAAAGAAAACTATCGATGAAGCACTAATTTTAACATTAGTAGAATTGGCATTCATGATCTCATAGGGTTGCATGAAGTACAAATAGAAACGCACCAAATTGATATGAATGAATTCGTTTGAGACAATTTATTCACATGAGAGGAAGAACAGAACACTTGTAATCAATGTTCATTTTAAAAATGTCCATAAGTTATAATAAAATTTCACCCTTATAACCCTTGAACCAATGCAAAATTATCATTATTAGGAAATTTCATAACACACTTCTAATAACTCAATTATTTTCATTTTGTCCATACTTTCAATATTAGTGGAACTCTAGCCCACCAGCATTGGCGAGCTCAGCAAATATGCAGCCAGCACTCCACATGTCAATGCTTGTGTTATAAAGATTGGCTCCAAATAGAACATCTGGAGGTCTGTACCAGAGCGTGACCATTTCTGAAGAGTAGCAGCGCACAGGGATGCCAAATGCACGGGCCAGCCCAAAATCAGCTAACTTCAGCTCGTTATTCTGGAATGTAGGAATGAAATTCTAACATCCAGCAATGTTTTTTGACAAAGATCTCTTATTTATGATAAACATAGAGATACCAAGCAATATGGGCAACAGAATACATAAGTCAAGAAATTACTTTGTTGATGAGGAGATTCTGAGGTTTCAAGTCTCTGTGGAGGATGTTGCGGCTGTGGCAGAAGTCAAGACCACGAAGCAGTTGAAACCTAAAGGGTCATATAGATTCATTTTTAGCCACAAATAAGCTATTGAGAATCAAAGTAACTATTTCAAAATTAGGCTCGAAAATATTCAAAACCATTTCTAGTGAAATCGTAAAACTCACATAAAGCTCTTGACAATATCAGGATCTATTTCCCCATTTAGACAGTCAAAGTATTTCTTGAGGTCCTGGTCACAATGCTCAAAGATCAGAGTGAGACGGTGATCATTAGGATTCAAGAGGACATCCATCAGGCAGATGATATTCTTGTGATGAAGCTCTTTCAGGAAGCCAATTTCTCTTAATGCTGAGGCAGGGATGCCCTGGAAAATTATGTGAACATTTTTAATTCTGAGGTAATACGAGTTTGATTTAGCAATTGAATTTCACACTGATAAGTTGCAGTATAGGTACTTCCATTGTCACTGAATTTGAGACTAGTGATTTCTGGATTGCATTCAGGTGCTAAAGCTAAGGCATTATATTTAACTCAGCTGAAAAAATCAAAATAATTATCTCAAAGATTTATTTAGCAATCAAAAATTAGATTCTGTAATGAAAACAATTTAGAGTGACTCAAGAAAATAGATCACAAGGTTCTAAATTTTCATATATTTTTAACAAGTAGTTGTAGTAGTAGTAGTCGGGGAGAGATTTCTAGTGCTTCAGATCCGATATTTTTAACAAATGATGAAGGTGATGCAGAAATATCAGGTTTTAACTTTGAATTCTATACTGAATACTACTACCCACCTGGAGAAAGAGTCATAATTCACAAGAGCCAGTTTATTAATAAAAAATGTGCTTTAAGATAGGAATTTTTTATAAACATATCTAGAACCAATTGTATTTAATACTACGTATATATTTAGAGACGACATAAATGTACACATTTGTCAAATTTTGTGTGTTTTTCAAGCTAGTTATCACAAATATGTAGACAGTTTTCACGTGCATATCCACAATAGTACTAATTATGATGGGATATTAGCAGAATATGAAATTTCAATCTGTGAGGGAGAATAGGAAAAGATTGGAGGAAAAGGAAGAAAGGATTAAATCAAAATTTGAAAATAGATTTTCTAAGTTGCTACATATAAATTAAGTTAAAAAAACATGAACAGTTTTTTCCATATTTTGAAATGAAAGATGATTGGAAGTCCTGTCTTTATAGTAAAATTTGTGTTTGGAGGGGTCTTTATTCAGTTAAAATACATATATAAGCTTTATTGTTTTTGAAAGGATTAGGGATTACAGGAATGATAGGATTGGTATTGCAAAGTTGTAGGAATTATCAAACCCACGCACTACCAGACAAATCTGCTGGTTAATAACAAACAAATGTGACAAGTTTTTGAGGTATAGAAATAAACTCAACTATTCAATAAGAAAAATATTAATTGTAAACTTACAGTATCATCTGTGTTCAGGCGTACTCTTTTCAAAGCCACAATTTCTTGGGTTTCCCGATTCTTTGCCTTGAAAACTGTCCCATATGTACCTGAAAAATAGGAACTAACTATGAATAATGAAGGATTACAAACTTAAGGGATCTCGTGCATTTCACAGAGGATGAATTTGAAGACTTCCTACAAAAACTAATGAATGCCAAGCTAAAGAGAGATAATCAAGGAAGTACTGCAGGACTTAGCCATGAACATGATCAGGGTTTTGGTACCCAAATTTTGACTATTATTTAGGATTTGTTGCCAGAGAATCAGAGATACCTAAATCATCAATATTTCTTGCAAAATATACCGTAAATTGGGGTTACTTTGACCGACGGGGTAACTTTGACCACTTTTTGTTTTTTTAACAAACACCCCCAAAACTCAAAAACGATTCAACATAGAAAAATTTTGTCAATGGCCATCAAAGGCCTAATACTGAGGCTACGTAACACAATAGAAAGATTTGAAAAGTTTGCATATCTAATAGGTTAAAAAATTAAAAATGTGACCCACGAAAAAGAGCTATTATTTAAAGCCTGTCGGAGTACCCCCTCCAATTTTCTTATTTTTTGGTAAAATAACTCCAGGTTTTGATGCATTGTAGTAGAACTCTTCTAGTTACATATGCAAAAGACAAATTTTAGAAAAGTGTCATAGTTTGCAAATGGGGGGCGCCGCCCCCCAATGGGGTAACTTTGACCACCTAATGGCAGCCCTGACGGGGAACATTGACCGGCTTGGAAATTAAGTTAAAATTACCATAGGTATCTATACAACATATTTTATGTTTGATACACCTATTAATGTTTTTTTCTTCATGTTTCAGACTCTACAGAGTCTTATATATGGTAATTTTAACTTAATTTCCAAACCGGTCAATGTTACCCCGTCATGGCTGCCATTAGATGGTCACATTTTGCCCATTTGGGGGCAGCGCCCCCCATTTGCAAACTATGACACTTTCCTAAAATTTTCTTTTGCATATGTAACTAGAAGAGTTCTACTACAATGCATGGAGTTATTTGGAGTTATTTTACTAAAAAATAAAATTGATTTTACCACCCGGTCAAAAAAAACCCAAGAGCTGCAGTAACAAAGACCATCACTTTTTTTTAAATTACATCAAAACTATGAGAGGCAGGAGCCAGCAATTTATGGTGAGTAAAGCTAGAGTATAGACCTGTATTTTGCATGTTTCAATTTAAGTTTAACTTATCTAGTAAAAAAATTGCATCATTTTGAAAAAAAAGTGGTCAAAGTTACCCCAGTTTACGGTACAGATAAAGAGGTATATATTTAAACATGTTAGCAAAACTACCATATCTTGGCCAGACTATGTGCTGCTAAGGTACAGCTAGATCTTCAAATATTCACTAACTCTCTGCACCAGGGCACCTTAGGATAATTCATATTAAATTTTATGAAAAAATTGGATATATAATTCCTATCTGAAGAGGAGCTCAGGAGGAATACAAGCAGACTTAGAATAATCCTACCTTTTTCTAAAATATTAGGTCTATAATTCCAAACCACTTTTTCTTCATTGAATTGGAAATCTTGCACTTACAAAGTTGTGTATTTTGGAATTTGGTTCAGTTAAAAAAAATCTAGTTACAGACCACTATGCAGAGAGTGAATGAATATTGCAAGATCTTTGGCGACGCTTCAGTAGCGAAATTTATGCCTTCAGAAGATCTTGCCGACACATTTAGATTGAAATTCTTTCATTTAATATATTTGTCAGTCTTTGGCCAACTATTTAAAAAAAGTAAGGTTTCCGGTATGTTGCATTGATCAGTATGCAGTGAAGCATGTCCGGAAATCAGTTGCGATGAGTTCCTGTCAAAAAAATGTA
Source organism: Hyalella azteca (assembly GCF_000764305.2). Taxonomy (NCBI): domain Eukaryota; kingdom Metazoa; phylum Arthropoda; class Malacostraca; order Amphipoda; family Hyalellidae; genus Hyalella; species Hyalella azteca. Next base: position 1,260 of record NW_025941113.1, on the reverse strand, counting down.
AATATCAAGTTCACGATTATGTAGTTGCGGTCACATTAGAGCGGTCAGACTGCATTATCCCATGTTCAGTTGACACTTGCTGTACAATTGGACTGTTTTTAGGGTAAAATTAGTTATTTGGGGTAACACATGCATGCAACCTTGTAAATAAGTTTGTGGCTTGTAAATAGTTTTCCATTACTCAGCGTAAATGGCTTTTCATTAAAAATTACCCGGCGACGCATCTTAAAATTACCTGGCGATGCATCTTAAAATTACCAGGCAACACTTAGGGCTTAAAAACCCATATATTGGCGACACTGCATCCACCCTCTGCACCATGGGTTACAGATAAGAAAGGATTAATTTCCCTATAATATACACAGAGCTACAATAAAAAATTATAGAATAAAGTAAAAATATTATTTCATGGTTCCTGTTCATTAGTGTTTAAATATTTTAGTTTGCCAAAATTGTTTGTTTACATCTTTGACTCTCTAACTCACTTTTACTTGCTCTGATTAGGGTAAACGCGGTATATTCGGTCACATTAAGGATGCATCGAGAAATGAAAAACTATAATAAAATAACCGTATGCGTTACTCAAGTTCTGTTTGCTTTATGTGACTCTCAAAACACCGCACTACATGTCAGCAACAACAAAACGTCACAAAATGTTGCCATATTTATTTAAAAGCCTTTAGAATGCAAACCTACCAAATCCCTATATTCCATCACTGTGTGTGGCAATATTCGGCACGTGAAGAGGCGTATTCCGTCCGCACTTCAAATTCTACTGATACGTAATGCCGTCATCTACGTGTTCGAATTCCGTTTGCTGTGTGAGCTGTATTGGAATACAACACGGCTTTGAATTAGAACACTTATGAATATTGAACACTACTTAATTACGCTATTAATTAACAACTTTTAAGCTTTTTATTAAGCAAATTTTAATTTTTGTACACAGTTTGGAACGACCTGTGTGTGTCCAATTCAAGTTGTGACGGAATTAGTTTTCATGTGTCTAAATCCATTTCTCAACTTAATCATCTATTAATTTATTTACCACGTGAAATCAGCAAATACAAGTATACTTAAAGGATTCCTAATATATTCACAGACGTATTTAAAAGTCTCAAACCATAATATTCTTCCCACACTCAGGAAGATGTATATAAACGGGGAATTTTCTCGCGTAAATCAATCTAATTATATTTTTTTCGCGCAGACGTTCGTGCAAATCACGGTCATCGATTCCGCGCCGCGCAGCACTCGGCG